>NW_015505262.1:1365300-1440327 GCF_001515645.1 Sinocyclocheilus grahami | reverse complement strand
TGAGAGACCCTGACCATTGTCAATCTCCCTCACATCAGCAATAGAGGCCATGTAAGCTTTGATAGACAAGGTTCTTATCAGCATGTTGGGGTTCAAGTAGTGCCTAGAGCTCATTTCATGGATATGTGACACTCCCCTTTGGTTCCACACCCTCCCTTCTTCCTCTATTCCCTGCAAGCCAGTCATGCTTGACTTGGTCACCTAGTTAGCGGCTGCTGCTTGATCATACGTTATTGGCACCAGTTTGATTGGCGGCTGGCTCCCTCCAGAGTGGCCGTGTGACAGGGCTAATCGGACTACGCTCAGCACCTCTCGGTGCCAATGAAATCTTCAGCCGTTCGGTAAAGGCCCGACTCAATTCATCCTCGTTTGATGGCATTTGTTAAAGGCCAACAGAGGCTAACCTGGCATCTAATTGGCTGCTGACAATTCCCCTCCCCCTCTTATCAGTTCATACTAATATTGTCGATTCTAGAGGATGAAAAGAGGGGAAAGGTGACTGATTGATTGGGCAGCTGTGTGATTTAATGGAGGAAGGGATTACTGTCTCAGCTGTCATCTTCTATCATCCCTTCTGCTCCTCCTCCTTTTCTTCTCTCCTCTAATTCTTGCCTTCACGATGAGATTTGCAGGCACGGCGCCCATTCAAGGTGACTGTGCTTAATGAGCCACATAATCCAGGACTGAGGTGCTACACCAACATTATGTGTATGATCTTCCATATGTGACCTGTAAGTAACATTATGTGGGCTGTGGCAAATGGTGACTCAAATGTTCCAGTAGCGATAAAAATTTCCATTAAATATCACTTCTCCTCCTACAGTTTTTCTAGGTTGAAAAGATCAGCATGTTATATTTGGGATGCTGATATATTGGTGTCAGGCTTGAATAGTTTTAAACAGCAAGATTTTCTTGGTCCACAAAGGAATTGTCAGCAGTAAGACCATAATAAGGGATACATGATTTTGCTTCCATATCAGGTTTTTCATTTACTGGTTTTGGTTGATATAAGATATTTATAGGCCCATATTTGGATATTTAATTGTGCATGCTTATTTCTACTATTTTTAAATTTACATAAACTTTGCCATCATCTCAGGCTCACTCAGAGTTAATCTTGAAAAACACTAGTACATGTGAATTGAATCTTTAGCAAATCTAAAAATGTATATCCACTGTTTATACTGTACATTATAATTTTGTGATGCCTCCGTTCACTTGTAGCATTTAAAATGACTGATTTTAGTTTTTAGTGTTTTATTTTTAATGTATTTAAACAATTTTATGGAATTTTAGATCAACCCATTTATCAGTTATTAGCCAGGACATGAAAAAATAATTAAGGTTACATTTTCAGCAAATCTTTGATAAAACTTTTGATAGTTGATTTTATATAATTGATAAATGATTTCCCCACACAGATTTCACAATGGTTTCAAATAGTTGGTTACATGGACTTACCGTATTTGCTGGACTACAAATCATCAATTACAATTTTGACCTGGTGTGACTTTTTTTTTTTCCAGGAAAATACAGTAGTTTGAAAGTGACTTCTGTATATTTCATACATTGCTACACTATTGACAATGGATGTCCTTTTTTAACCACAAAATTTGGCAGATTTTCTTTTGTGACTTTACATGTAATTATAATATCAATTTGTGTTGTATTTTTTTATTTATTTTGACAATTTTATATATGTTTTGTTTTATGTTGATTATGGGGTCTGCCACTAGGGGCAGCAGAGGTGTCAGGGAAGAGGGTGGAGGCCTGTTCCCAGGGGCCATGTGGAACTGTGATCCAGCCCTTGTCCACCACCTAACCCAAACCACCACAGACCTACATGAAACCACTTGGAAATTCATGCTAGTCTGGGCTGGTCTTTTCAGCTGGGTTGTCTTTGTGTGTGTGCAAGGGTGTGGGAGAGTGAAATATTGTGCTTTACTCCTCCTACAACCTTTCCTTCTGCTCCAAGGTCACTCAGCTCCAGGGTTTGGCACCAGTAGGGTACAGCAGTGCCCAACTAAAGATATGCATAGCTTCCAGCTGCTATCAGACACACTGCACCCGAGCCAACAAAAATATCCCTCACTCGCTCCTTACTTGATTTCATCCTCATTCTCTGTCTAAAGTTTTTATCATATGTCCTCGGGGAGCTCCTTTTTTTTGTACAGTACTGTGATCAAGGCTTGTGAATGAAAAAAGATGGTTGTTTGATCCAGTAATGGTACTGATAAATGGAGCCACACACGCAGGTCTTTGTGGTGTCATTTGGCAGGCCCAAGTACAGATGGAGAAGCCTGTGGCGTGAGCGATAGCTGCTCTAATAGATGCTTATCTTCTCTTTTAAAGAGTCTCCTCAAAAAGACCCAGACATTATTTTATATTTATCTTACACCGGCCTTCATTCATCATTATGCAATAATAACCCTGACCATTAAGGTCTTCTGAGATCTTGCTGAGGAAATCCATTGAGTAAATTGCTTTATGAGATGACTGTGGATCTGTGATTGCGATAAGGACATTTTGCCATGTGCTTGCACTTACGGTCACTTTATCTATAAAATTATGTCTGGTATTTATATCAATTGAATGTATTATATCTACTATTGAGTCTTTTAGGAATAAGTGGCCAGACTGGCCACTTTAAATAGTGAAGTGCCTTGATATAGAAGATTTAGCTGATAAGGAATATTTTAATGTTATGACTGATAACTAACTTTGAAGCATACACATTTTATAGAGTATATAGAAATACTTTTCATAGAGTAAAAAGGTAAGCTCTGATATTACTCTGCCAATATCAGATACAATAATATGTATTATTATTAGTAGTAGTAGAAGTAGTAGCAGTACAAACAAACAAATAAATAAATGATAACTTAAATATTAATATTATTATAGTATTAATGCTACTGCTACTATTACTACTACTAATAGTAAAAAATTATATATATGTGTATATATATATGTATGTGTGTGTGTGTATATATATATGTGTGTGTGTGTATATATATATGTGTGTGTGTAAAAATGTCAACAGTTCTGTGTTTTTCTGTCAATATGGGGTGCTGTGTGTACATTAATGAGGAAAAAAAATTAACTTAAATGATTTTAGCAAATGGCTGCAATATAACAAAGAGTGAAAAATTTAAGGGGGTCTGAATACTTTCCGTACCCACTGTATATATATATATATAGAGAGAGAGAGAGATGGATAGATGGATAGATAGATAGAATCGGTATTAATGTAAGAATAAATATTAAATACTTATAGTAGTAAATAATAATAATAAATATTATCAGTATTAATATAATACATATTTGCAAATATTAAATCTTGATATTAATAGCATTATTATTAATTTATCAGTATAAATAATTTAATCTTAACCAACAAAAGTACCATGGTACTACCATGGTTGCTTGCTGGACTTCTTTGAAGTACTCTGGAGTACAGTGTACTGTAAATGCCATGGTACATGACATTAATTTGATAATTATTGTGCACCATGGTATTGCGTCTGATACCATCACTCTACCACGGTACCACTACATTATATTTTATAATAATTGACTGGTATTAAAATGTATATTTATGCATTTGGCAGATGCTTTTATCTAAAGCGACTTACATTGCATTAAGTACAGTATATTTTTATCAATTCATGCATTCCCAGGGAATCAAACCCATGGCCTTGTGTTGCTAACGCCATGCTCTATGGTTTGCTCTACTGTATGGTCACAACATATCATGCATTAACATATGTTTTTTACTGTGCCCCCAACTTCACCCCTCCCAATTTTTTCCTCTCACTTTGTCTTTTGTCTCTCATCTTTCTGGCTCCCTCTGTCCTGGGCCATGTGGAGGTCTGAATGGTTTTTCTCTACACACGTGGGTCTCCCCCTCACTCTCTCTCTCTCCTCTCTTGCAGTTAAACCTGAGAGAAACATACAGGAAGAAGAAACAGTGAAGATTGCTCTTCCCTGACTGGGATAATCGCAGATTTTCCTGCCCGTTTTGTTTGTGCCTGTCAGCAGGTGCAATGCCTGCCACGTCACAACAGCAGGTGGGCAGCAGGGGGCGATGCACTGCTCTCCTGTTCCCGCTCCTCCTGCTGTCTGTGGCTCCCAGGCCCGGGAATGCCACCATCAACATCCCATCCAAATGTGAGTACAGGATTTTACAATTGCCTTCAATATGCATGTGCATGGCGAGTTTTTTTTTTTTTTTGCATTGATTTTTGCAGTATTATAATGTTTGCTATGGTAGATTGTTATGGTTAAAGAAGTCCATGTGAGTTAAAAAGTGCAGAATGAGATGTTTTAATTGAGTTTAATTGTTAAATTGATTATACTATTGATTTGAGCACCTAGCCTGATTAGAAAGGACATTCAAGCATGCAGTGATTGAAACGCACCTGAGCTGGAACTGTAAAAACAGCAGCTGCTACAAGCTTCCTAAAGCTATAAACAGCACTGGGTTTGTTGCTATTTTTGTACATCTGCAATTTAAGATTGCAGCTATGCATCATCTCTTTCCCGCCCCTCCAAAGATACACACACACACACACACAAAAGAAGAGGAGAAAGACTAGTTGATAAAAACTGCAAAACAGAAATGCACCAGAATGAGATGTCGGTGAAGTGTTACACCTACTTCACGGTCACGGTTTCTCTTGACTTTCAATTAGTGACCTTTAAACGGGAAATGTGGACATGGATGTGACCAATGAGATCGATAACACTGGGTTTGTTGCTATTTTTGTACATCTGCAATTTAAGATTGCAGCTATGCATCATCTCTTTCCCGCCCCTCCAAAGATACACACACACAAAAGAAGAGGAGAAAGACTAGTTGATAAAAACTGCAAAACAGAAATGCACCAGAATGAGATGTCGGTGAAGTGTTACACCTACATTAAAGGTCACGGTTTCTCTTGACTTTCAATTAGTGACCTTTAAACGGGAAATGTGGACATGGATGTGACCAATGAGATCGATAACACCCACATTAATATGTTCAGCTAGCGCAAACAGCCTGACCTGGGCAATCCCATATGCTCTGTGCCAATGCTCTGTTCCTGTCTTACGGCCCGTGTTGCAGTTTTCAGACATTCAGCACATTTGTTTTCTTAAGTTGTTGGGACTGCAGGACCAAGCAGTCTTGCAAAAGAATGGTTGAAGTCAAGGAAGGAAAATAGCTAGATGGGGAGTTTATTTTAGCTCTGCTTTGCCAGCATCTTGTTATCTCTGGTGTACCTCTTGTTGGCCAGCTGATCTATAGTCCAGGTGTCTGAGCTGGCATCATGTGTTTTCTTTGTTTCGCCTCCAAACAGTGTAATCATACCAGCGCAAACATTTGTTTCATTACAAAAAAGGCTTAATGCAGTCTATGTGGGTGGAGGTCAGGTTTTGTCTTCACTGTGGGAGCTGAATGTACTCACGAGGATAGTAAAACCTGAACCATATCATGAGGAAAACAGCCTAAAAAACATTTAATAATGTCTTAATGAAAATCTAAAAATGCTAAATGGTTTTTGTGAGGGGATCAAATATATAAGTATTAAAAAAAAAATACTAAAACAGAAAACAATTGAAGTCAATGGAAAGTTCACACCATGACAGAAGAACAAATGTGCGTTTCTTGTGAGGGGCGGGCCAAATTTCTGGAACTGTGCAAATCGATTAAACATCTAATCCTCATTAGAAAAAAAGTTTCATAAATGAGACAATATCTTAATTAAAAAGGTGTCTGTAGAGGTTTGGGTTAGATGAAGGGTGTTGTACTTAATTTAGGAATAATAAATATATAGGTGTAGTTTATGTGTATCTGTGTGCATGCTTCTAAGTGTTCAAGTGTGTAAAACATGAGTGCATGCTGTCGATGTGCATTACTGTAATCTAAAAAGATGTATTTTTTCCCCCCTGCTGACTCGATGGATAGACAAAATAAGAGACTGTGAGTATTTCTAGCATGTAACATATGTTTCTGCATGTACTAGCTCTACTCCACTAAAATTTCCCAGACTCATTCCAATAACGGAAGACAGCCTGCAGCAACAGCCAAAATTTGTTTGTTAGGCTATATTTAGAAGTGTGGGAATGATTGTGCAGAATTCAAGGGTGCATTAAGGCATGAGTCTTTTAAAATTAATGATGATCTTCCGTAAAGGCACGAGGGATGGACATGCCTCCCAGTTATAATGGTTAATGGTCCATAAGCTGGTCCATCATCAGGAATTACATTAATTTTTAAACAGTGTCCTTTTTTAATCTATGGTTTTTCCTCCTCCTTATCCACCTTTTCTAGGCATTAAAATGAAGATAGATTGACTGACTGACAGACAGACAGATATAGTCTTTTCAGTTCAGCATGTACTCTGGTGCCTCCGTACTAAAGCAAAATGAAGGGTGTTTGGAAACAAGAAGCTTCCATTCCTAAAGCTAAATGAACAGCCAGTCCTTCTAGTTGTGCATGTGGAAGTCTAAAGTCTAAACTGCATAGTGAGGATCACTCTACCCATTCCTAGACATCAGTGTTGTTATGTGTCTAGTATAAGCACTTGTTTATAGCCTCAGTGACTCTGTCCGTAGATTACATCACTAATGCTTTATTCTCTCGCTGTCTGACTCTCTTATTCATTCTTCTAGTCTCAGTTTCTTCCTGCTCTCCCATGCTTTCACAGGCCACTCATCCGTAAAACAACCGACACTTAGAGAACATCTCAGGCTCACCTAATCTCCATGTATTACCTCCGCATGCTTTACACCGTGCTTTTCATTTCCCTCTTTTCACTTGGGATGAAATTCCTAATGACATGCACGATATTGCGTTTCCCTCAATAACTAATTGAGTGTGTGCATTGGTGAGATTCAGGGGCACTTGCTTCAGAACATTGCTGAGGTTTAGTGGGAAACTTTACTGAAGTCAGTGTCGCAGCAGATCATTGCTGTTTTGAATATTGGTGTCATGTGATTACAGCAGGTCAGCGGAAAGGCTGCCTAACTACTGTGACTAATTTACCTTTCCTTATCCACGTCTGAAGCGACTAACAAATGAGCTGAAATTATTATAGCTCTGTGAAAATAGATGTCTATTTCTATTTTTAAGGTGTTGCTTTGCTAACTTCACAGCTCGCAGAAATGTAACTAGATTGATTTGAATTGAATGTTTTGTGTGTGATTGTGTACTCTCTCCACAGTGAAAAGCCCCCCAGTGATTACCGCCCAGCCGGAGTCTGTCACCACCTTTTCAGCAGATGACATCACACTCACCTGTGAGGCAATTGGGAATCCCCCGCCCACGTTAGTATCCATAGCAACATGTTACATAATTTGATAAGTTTACTTGAAGCCTATACAGTATATAATGCTTTATATATTGCTTTTTATTTTGCATTGCATTCTTTCATAAATAATTGTAACCACAGTTACAATACACTATTATACTTACCAATTCCTTGATTCACATTTAAACCTATATCGTGCATTATAATACTATGTTATGTCTTTTAAAGACTCCATAAAATCATAATTTGTCTTTTATGGCTATGTCTATTAGCTTTGAGGCCTATATGATATGGAAAACTAGGAGTGCCACTTAAAAATAAAATGAAATCAATATTCAATGTATTCAAAAATAAAAATGTAAGAAAAGACAGATAAATGGACATTTTTAATTCACACTAAACATTAATTCACATTAAACATGATTTAAATAGGTAGGGTTATATATTTGAGTATTATAATGTAAATATTGTAAATATGGTTACAGTTATTTTAAGGTGTATTATAAGGTATTATGGATACTATTTTCGTGCATTATATACACTTGCATTCAAAAGTTTGGGGTCGATAAGGGTTTTTAATGTTTCTAAATTGTAATAATATTTCACCATAGTTTTTACAGTATTTTTGATCAAATAAAGGCTTTAGAGATTTAATTCAAAGTAAATGTTTTTTTTAATTGAAAAAGTTCGTTTTTTATTGTAATATATTTTAAAAATGTATTTTATTCTTGTGATGGCAAAGCTGAATTTTCAGCAGCCAGTGTCAGTGTCACATGATCCTTCAGAAATCATTCTAATATGATTATTTAGTGCTCAAGAAACATTTATTATTATTATTAGCATAGCTGAAAACTGCTGTGCTGCTTAATATCTCAGATGAACAGAAAGTTCAAAAGAACAGCATTTAGTTGAAACCGAAATCTTTTGTAGCATTATTCATGTATTTATCTTCACTTTTGACCAATTTAATGCATCCTTCCTGAATAGTAGTATTAATTGCTTTCAAAGAAATCAAAAATCTTATTGACACCAAACTGTTGAACAGTTTTGTGAGAATTTATTATTAATCTTAAAAGGGATTGGTTAAAAAAATATTTTATCACTATAGCAATTTAATTTAAGCTTAGTATTTTTCTATATTATGATAAAAATGACTGAAATGTATTTCTTATTTGCACTATTGCTAGGTTCCGCTGGGTGAAAGATGGTGTGGAGTTTGACCCCTCTAAAGACCCTGAACTCTCTGTGTCCAGAGATTCTGGGACCTTTTCTTTGGCAGCCAAAGATGGACCCATTCACCAATACCAGGGCAGATATAACTGCTACACGTCTAATGATCTCGGCACGGCGGTGTCTAACGAGGCTCGTATCGTCACAGAGAGTAAGTCGCTCTCATTACTGCAGCATTATAAAGCGACACTTATGATTGCCTGTTTGATATCCTGACGTTACCACATGCAGTGAGTTTTCTGTAGAGAATCTGGCGCACAGCAGATAACAGCCCAAAATCAAGCCCCCTGCCCCCTGTTGTGTCATACACACAAAATGACATTTAGAGGAAAATTACAGCTCATTGTGTGTGCCAGTCATGCTAGTAGTTCAAAGAATTCCAGAACGAATAAAAATTCCAGATGGCATCCCAGTTAGCTATCAAACACAACACTGAGCAGCACTTTGTACGAAAAAAAACAACAAAACTATTGTTTTGACTAGCTATCTAGCAATCTACCTGTCTCCTTCACTCTATCCCGACCTCTCTGCCAGTTTCCCTGACAACAGTTACCTGAGAAACCAGTGTGAGTCGGGTAAGTGTGTCAGCTGGGATGGCCACTTGTGGGATTAATATGTGCAGGAAGTGAGAGTAATCGGCATGAGCGGGGGTAACAATAGCCCACATATTATGAACTCCACACGCAGCTGGGGCTGGCCACATTAATATGCACATCTATTTCATATGATTTCAAGCTAAGGCATCTTCTGAATAATGTCAGCTGTGCTTGCTAGCTACTTAGCACACTCCAGTTTCTCACAAGGATAAAATGTATCCGAAATTGTATTGTAAACAGTCATTTTAAATCTTTCCCATCCGTGTCTAAGAATTCAAGTTTAAAGTCAGCAAAAAGTTTAAAAAGAAGAAATCAATACTTTTAAGTGAGGATACATTACATTGATCATAAGTGAAAATAAAGACAACTAAATATTTCTATTTCAAATGAATGCTGCAGTGTTATTTTAGTATCATTGAGATATTACGTTTTTTATTTTTATTTGTTTTTTTTTGTATTTTCTGTTTTCTTTTTAATTATAGCTAAGGTTTTAGCTCAAAATTTAGCGGTTTGTTGTTTCTATTTTTATTAGTTTTTTTATATATATTCCTATAGTATGTATTTATTTTGTATAAGTTTTATTTTTTAGTTATTTTAGTACATAAAGTTAAACTAAATGAAAATGAGAAATGCTGCAATGGCAACTAGTTGAAATAAAATAAGTTTACTACTACATATTTTATTTTATTTCAGTTAGTTTATTTCAAGTCAAGAACGTTTTTTATGTTTTAGATTTGGTAACAACCGACACTTAGAGAACATCTCAGGCTCACCTAATCTCCATGTATTACCTCCGCATGCTTTACACCGTGCTTTTCATTTCCCTCTTTTCACTTGGGATGAAATTCCTAATGACATGCACGATATTGCGTTTCCCTCAATAACTAATTGAGTGTGTGCATTGGTGAGATTCAGGGGCACTTGCTTCAGAACATTGCTGAGGTTTAGTGGGAAACTTTACTGAAGTCAGTGTCGCAGCAGATCATTGCTGTTTTGAATATTGGTGTCATGTGATTACAGCAGGTCAGCGGAAAGGCTGCCTAACTACTGTGACTAATTTACCTTTCCTTATCCACGTCTGAAGCGACTAACAAATGAGCTGAAATTATTATAGCTCTGTGAAAATAGATGTCTATTTCTATTTTTAAGGTGTTGCTTTGCTAACTTCACAGCTCGCAGAAATGTAACTAGATTGATTTGAATTGAATGTTTTGTGTGTGATTGTGTACTCTCTCCACAGTGAAAAGCCCCCCAGTGATTACCGCCCAGCCGGAGTCTGTCACCACCTTTTCAGCAGATGACATCACACTCACCTGTGAGGCAATTGGGAATCCCCCGCCCACGTTAGTATCCATAGCAACATGTTACATAATTTGATAAGTTTACTTGAAGCCTATACAGTATATAATGCTTTATATATTGCTTTTTATTTTGCATTGCATTCTTTCATAAATAATTGTAACCACAGTTACAATACACTATTATACTTACCAATTCCTTGATTCACATTTAAACCTATATCGTGCATTATAATACTATGTTATGTCTTTTAAAGACTCCATAAAATCATAATTTGTCTTTTATGGCTATGTCTATTAGCTTTGAGGCCTATATGATATGGAAAACTAGGAGTGCCACTTAAAAATAAAATGAAATCAATATTCAATGTATTCAAAAATAAAAATGTAAGAAAAGACAGATAAATGGACATTTTTAATTCACACTAAACATTAATTCACATTAAACATGATTTAAATAGGTAGGGTTATATATTTGAGTATTATAATGTAAATATTGTAAATATGGTTACAGTTATTTTAAGGTGTATTATAAGGTATTATGGATACTATTTTCGTGCATTATATACACTTGCATTCAAAAGTTTGGGGTCGATAAGGGTTTTTAATGTTTCTAAATTGTAATAATATTTCACCATAGTTTTTACAGTATTTTTGATCAAATAAAGGCTTTAGAGATTTAATTCAAAGTAAATGTTTTTTTTAATTGAAAAAGTTCGTTTTTTATTGTAATATATTTTAAAAATGTATTTTATTCTTGTGATGGCAAAGCTGAATTTTCAGCAGCCAGTGTCAGTGTCACATGATCCTTCAGAAATCATTCTAATATGATTATTTAGTGCTCAAGAAACATTTATTATTATTATTAGCATAGCTGAAAACTGCTGTGCTGCTTAATATCTCAGATGAACAGAAAGTTCAAAAGAACAGCATTTAGTTGAAACCGAAATCTTTTGTAGCATTATTCATGTATTTATCTTCACTTTTGACCAATTTAATGCATCCTTCCTGAATAGTAGTATTAATTGCTTTCAAAGAAATCAAAAATCTTATTGATACCAAACTGTTGAACAGTTTTGTGAGAATTTATTATTAATCTTAAAAGGGATTGGTTAAAAAAATATTTTATCACTATAGCAATTTAATTTAAGCTTAGTATTTTTCTATATTATGATAAAAATGACTGAAATGTATTTCTTATTTGCACTATTGCTAGGTTCCGCTGGGTGAAAGATGGTGTGGAGTTTGACCCCTCTAAAGACCCTGAACTCTCTGTGTCCAGAGATTCTGGGACCTTTTCTTTGGCAGCCAAAGATGGACCCATTCACCAATACCAGGGCAGATATAACTGCTACACGTCTAATGATCTCGGCACGGCGGTGTCTAACGAGGCTCGTATCGTCACAGAGAGTAAGTCGCTCTCATTACTGCAGCATTATAAAGCGACACTTATGATTGCCTGTTTGATATCCTGACGTTACCACATGCAGTGAGTTTTCTGTAGAGAATCTGGCGCACAGCAGATAACAGCCCAAAATCAAGCCCCCTGCCCCCTGTTGTGTCATACACACAAAATGACATTTAGAGGAAAATTACAGCTCATTGTGTGTGCCAGTCATGCTAGTAGTTCAAAGAATTCCAGAACGAATAAAAATTCCAGATGGCATCCCAGTTAGCTATCAAACACAACACTGAGCAGCACTTTGTACGAAAAAAAACAACAAAACTATTGTTTTGACTAGCTATCTAGCAATCTACCTGTCTCCTTCACTCTATCCCGACCTCTCTGCCAGTTTCCCTGACAACAGTTACCTGAGAAACCAGTGTGAGTCGGGTAAGTGTGTCAGCTGGGATGGCCACTTGTGGGATTAATATGTGCAGGAAGTGAGAGTAATCGGCATGAGCGGGGGTAACAATAGCCCACATATTATGAACTCCACACGCAGCTGGGGCTGGCCACATTAATATGCACATCTATTTCATATGATTTCAAGCTAAGGCATCTTCTGAATAATGTCAGCTGTGCTTGCTAGCTACTTAGCACACTCCAGTTTCTCACAAGGATAAAATGTATCCGAAATTGTATTGTAAACAGTCATTTTAAATCTTTCCCATCCGTGTCTAAGAATTCAAGTTTAAAGTCAGCAAAAAGTTTAAAAAGAAGAAATCAATACTTTTAAGTGAGGATACATTACATTGATCATAAGTGAAAATAAAGACAACTAAATATTTCTATTTCAAATGAATGCTGCAGTGTTATTTTAGTATCATTGAGATATTACGTTTTTTATTTTTATTTTATTTTTTTGTATTTTCTGTTTTCTTTTTAATTATAGCTAAGGTTTTAGCTCAAAATTTAGCGGTTTGTTGTTTCTATTTTTATTAGTTTTTTTTATATATATTCCTATAGTATGTATTTATTTTGTATAAGTTTTATTTTTTAGTTATTTTAGTACATAAAGTTAAACTAAATGAAAATGAGAAATGCTGCAATGGCAACTAGTTGAAATAAAATAAGTTTACTACTACATATTTTATTTTATTTCAGTTAGTTTATTTCAAGTCAAGAACGTTTTTTATGTTTTAGATTTGGTAACTACACTAATCATGCAATGCGGTTCTTTTGAACTTTCTATAAATAAAATAATCCTGAAAAAAAGCTGTATAAGGTTTTCCACAAAAATATTAAGCAGCACAACTGTTTTCAACATTGATAATAACATTGAGCACCAAATCAGCATATTAGAATGATTTTGAAGGGTCATGTGACACTAAAGCCTGGAGTAATGGCTGCTGAAAATTCATCACAGGAACATATTACATTTTAAAATATATTACAATAGCAAACAGTTATTTTAATTGTAATAATATTTAACAGTATTACTGCTATACTGTATTTTTGATGCAGCCACG
The DNA here is from genome assembly GCF_001515645.1 of Sinocyclocheilus grahami. Lineage (NCBI taxonomy): Eukaryota > Metazoa > Chordata > Actinopteri > Cypriniformes > Cyprinidae > Sinocyclocheilus > Sinocyclocheilus grahami. The sequence continues at coordinate 1,426,998 of NW_015505262.1, read as the reverse complement.
GTAAGCATTAAATAATCTTATAAAGATCCCAAACTTTTAAACGGTAGTGTAATTTGAATTAATTCCCTGTTCTCTTGCAGACACTCCCACTCTACAGAAGGAGAAGAAGGTGTCGAAGAAGGTGGAGGAAGGAGAGAGTGTGGTGCTTCCCTGTAATCCTCCTAACAGCACTGTGGCTCCGGTCATCCACTGGATGGACAAGAGTTTGTTTTATCCTGGTTTATCCATGTTAAACATGAGCCATATCTCAGCAATATCTACATATATGCATCTGTGTCTAAATCTTTTTCTCTTAGAGTTGCGTCACATTCAGCAAAACGATCGTGTGATTCAGGGTCGCGATGGAAACTTGTACTTCTCTCATGTGGCTCTGGCAGACAGTCGAGACGATTACACCTGCAACACTCAGTTCCCCAGCGCACGCATCATCGTCCTCAAAGAGCCCATCAAACTCGCTGTTGTTCCCTGTAAGCATCAAGACAGAGGATGCTGACTGTCCTTGACCAACCGTTGCTGTTTCTCAAAAACCTTTGGCCTGAAAAGAAGAGAAAGAGCAAGACATTGAGTTATTTTTAAAATACACATCTACATAAAACATCCATCCATCCATCCATCCATCCATCCATCCATCCATCCATCCATCCATCCATCCATCCATCCATCCATCCATCCATCCATCCATCCATCCATCCATCCATCCATCCATCCATCCATCCATCCATCCATCCATCCATCCATCCATCCATCCATCCATCCATCCATCCATCCATCCATCCATCCATCCATCCATCCATCCATCCATCCATCCATCCATCCATCCATCCATCCATCCATCCATCCATCCATCCATCCATCCATCCATCCATCCATCCATCCATCCATCCATCCATCCATCCATCCATCCATCCATCCATCCATCCATCCATCCATCCATCCATCCATCCATCCATCCATCCATCCATCCATCCATCCATCCATCCATCCATCCATCCATCCATCCATCCATCCATCCATCCATCCATCCATCCATCCATCCATCCATCCATCCATCCATCCATCCATCCATCCATCCATCCATCCATCCATCCATCCATCCATCCATCCATCCATCCATCCATCCATCCATCTATCTCTTTTGTTCTGTCTGTCCATCCATTCATTTCTTTTGTTCCATCCATTAATCAATCAATCATTTCTTTTGTTCCATCCATCCATCGTGCACCCACTTACTGCAGCTGTAATTGTCCATCCATCCATCCTTCATTTCTTTTGTTCCAATCCATCCATCCATCCATCCATCCATCCATCCATCCATCTCTTTTGTTCTGTCTGTCCATCCATTCATTTCTTTTGTTCCATCCATTAATCAATCAATCATTTCTTTTGTTCCATCCATCCATCGTGCACCCACTTACTGCAGCTGTAATTGTCCATCCATCCATCCTTCATTTCTTTTGTTCCATCCATCCGTTCAACCATCTGTCCATCTATCTGTTTCTTTTGTTCTGTCTGTCCATCCATCCATCCGTCAATCATTTTTTTTTCCATCCATCCATTGTGCACCCACTTACATCCATCCATCATTCCTTTTGTTCCATCCATTCAACCATCCATCCATCCGTTTCTTTTGTTCTGTCTGTCCATCCATTCATCATTTCTTTTATTCTGTCCATCCATCTGTTCATCTATTACTTTTTGTGCTGTCCATCCATCCATCGTTTATTTTGTTCATTCCATCCATCCATCCATCCAATGTTCTTTAATTTTTCATTCTATCTAATGTCATAAAAAGTCTGAAACATATTGCGATATTAAGCTTTTTTGCCCAGTCTTAGTCCTGTGTGAACACCCACTTACTGCAGCTGTAATTGTTTATGATGCTCTCTCCTCATTTCTCTCAATAATTCTGTCTTTGTCTGTATCTGTAGCTAACTCAGTAGTGCGTAACAGAAGGCCACAAATGATGCGACCCACTGGCTCCCACAGCTCCTATCTGGTGCTCAGTGGCCAAAACCTGGAGCTGGAGTGCATTGTCCAGGGCCTGTAAGTCAAACCTGCTCCGACTGTGTGTCTTTGACAGTTACTTCCTTAAAAAGTGTCCGGTGTGTTTACATCCTATTCCCTCACTTACTAGGCCCTCTCCCAAAATTCAGTGGATCAGGAAGGATGGAGTCCTGTCAGAGTCCCGCACATCCAAAGATAGTTATGATCGAGTTCTGCGCTTTAAGAATATCTCAGAGTCTGACAGCGGCGAGTACCAGTGTACTGCCACAAATCTGCAAGGCATGATCACTCACACCTACAGCGTCACTGTGGAAGGTACTGCATGCTTCACACTGTCAGATCACATCCTCTCCAGATTTAGATTTGGATGTGGGGTGTGAACTTGAGAAAATCAATGGGAGGATGACTTAAAAAACAAAAAAACTTAAAATTAAACTATTGACTACCTCACTTCCCTTTTGGAAGGTTGCATATAATTGTTGACTGAGACCTTTCATGATTAGTTGTTTGTGTTTTGTGGTGGTATAGCTGCCCCATATTGGATTAAAAAACCAAAGAGCCAACTGTACGCCCCGGGAGATACAGTCAAACTGGAATGTAAAGCTGATGGTATTCCCAGCCCTGAGGTCACCTGGAGCATCAATGGCAATCTTCTTACTGGTAATTGAATCAGTCAAGACACATTCCATTTCTTAATGCGGGGTTTCCCCACACTAGGTTTTGAGAAGGAACTGCAATGGGTTTATGATTTGATGCAAAGCTAATTAATAAAATCACAAAACTGTAAAATTGAGAAAGAAAAAAAAACTACTTAAATATATTTGTTTTCCTGCACGTCATGTGAACATTAACCGAAATGAGAGAATTGTGACCATGTGAATGTGTTGTTAAATTATTGAATTATTAACTTAAAATCTCAGGAGATACTTAAATATTTTAAGTCCAAGGGATTCAGCTGAGAAAAAAAAATTGGAATCACTGGCTTAAAAGGATAGTTAACCAAAAATGTTTCATTTTTTCATCATTTAGTCACCCTCATGTTGTTCCAAACTTGCATGAATTTCTTTCTTCTGTTGAACACAAAAGAAGATATTTTCTGGTAGCCATTGACTTCAATAGTAGGGAAAAAATACTATGAACGTCAATGGCTACCAGCAACTTTTTGATTACTAGTATTCTTCAAAACATCATCTTCCGTGTTCAACAGAAGAAAAAAAGCAGAAGAAATACTGTCCCTTAACTGTATATTTTGCTTGTATATGTAGAATAATCTTTGTTTGAGACATTGGTATATGGTCTTGTATTGACATATTGAGGTGTCTTTTTGCGTAGATATTGACCCAGACCTCAGACGCAGCTTGAAACATGGCGTTCTCACTCTGAAGAATGTGGAGCTCAGTGACACTGCAGTGTATCAGTGCAAAGCAGTCAATAAGCATGGATCTATCCTCATCAATGCCTACGTCTATGTTATAGGTAAGGGAATTTCCAAAAACAGCTCTAAAAAGTTATTTTTGTTGTGGTGCTTGCTAAGGCAAAATACAGGGCTCAGAATACCATAGACTTCATTTGTAAACTACCCTAGCAACAACATAGCGACATGCTAACAAACCACTCAAAACACCTTAGCAACAGCATAGCATTAGCAACCACCCTGAACATAATTGCATAGCCAATCACAACTCAAAAACTAAAAACATTTTCTAATGTTTTTATTTTGTTTCTCTAGAACTGCCTCCCCAGATTCTGACAGAAGATGGTCTCATGTACTCTGTGGCAGAGGGACAGACAGCTGAGCTGGCTTGTGAGACCTTTGGCTCTCCTCAGCCCAATGTCACATGGTGAGACAGACTCTATCCTGTGGGGTGTCCCTTCCTCACCTGCCAGAACTGCTCCGGCCAGCTGTCCTGATTATTGGTGTAGTGTGGGGAGTCCGTTGGGAAAATGGGAAAAATCATACTCAATAGTCAACATTTCGGGAAAAAACATGGTGTTATTTTGGCACACTGCTACCATTTGAACAGGCTAAAATAAATATTTTGTGCGTTCACAGGGAAGGTGAGACCTGGGGTGCACTTGAAGCCAACCCAAGGATGAGCCAGTTACCCGATGGCTCTCTACAGATCAGTAACCCCTCCCTCAATGACAGCAGCCAGTACACCTGCACTGTTAGCAACAGTAAAATCACCATCACTGCTGAGCTGGATGTACTCAGTGAGTTCCACACCATATTTAGAAAAGTTTCCATTTCAGGCTTTTAGGATCATTTCTTTTGTTAATGTTCATTTTGGCTTTTTTTGTGTTCTAATATCCACATACAAGGGACAAAAAATATGCAAAATATTATTAAATACTAATATTATGTGTACAGAGACTTTTATTACAACAAGGAAAATAGGTAAAAAAAATATTAAACTAATTCAGGATATATTCTCTTAAAGTCTCGCTATCTTACATATTCTTGTTTCTTGTGGATTTTTTTTACTATAATTTTTTTTAATTGAAACACGACAAAAAAAAAATTATTGAAATCTTAAAATTAAGATATTTTTTACAAATAGAAATGTTGTCCCTCAGATAAGACAGTCATTGTGAAACCTCCATTGGCTCTGCGAATCCAGCGGGGGAAGCCCGCTACCCTCACCTGCGAGTACCAGGTGGACTCCAGGCAGGACACCCCTCAAGTCCAGTGGAGGAAGAACCGGCAGAAGCTCACAGAATCCTCTGATTCTGACAAGTATGCTTTTATACCTTCGTTTCTTTCAGAATGCTTCAAAAAGGCTAAATTTAAGCTGTATAACATGATCTCATGAACGTTATTAACCATAAATGTCTTAGGTACATGATAGACGAATCCACCCTCATAATACCTGATGTCGAGGAAGAGGATGAAGGGATTTACACCTGTGAAGTCATTACCACTCTGGATATGGCTGAAGCGAGTGGCTCCATCACTATCGTTGGTAGGTAACTTTATAATCTGCCTGTTCTCTAATATGGCCATTTCTAAACCCTTTTATGTGTCTGGATCTATATAGCTGTATGTGTATTGCAAGTTGTATGATAATGTGACCTACAGAAAGGACAAAAGGACATGTTTTGCTGTAGGCATATTCAAGTAATAACCTTTAAAACCATAGATGCCTTGTTTTTACTAGCATCTTACCCCCTGACCTCTGTCAACCCTCATTCACCAGACCGACCAGACTCTCCGACACAAATACAGATGACCGAACCTAAAGATCGCAGTGTCACTCTCAGCTGGACACCTGGAGATGATCATAACAGCCCTGTGCTAGGTACCATAAATGTTTTCCTGTTTAGGCAACAGTTTAAAGGGATAGTTCACCCAAAAGTTATATATAAATTAAGATATTTTTGATGGAATCTGAGAGCTGTCTGACCCTGCATAGACAGCAACGCAACTGAAAAGTTCCCAAGTCCAGAGACGTAGCAAGGAGATCTGTAAAATAATCCATGTGACATCAGTGGTTCAACCGTAATTTTACGAAGCTACGAGAATACTTTTTGTGTGCAAAAGAAAAAAAATATAACGACTTTATACAACAATTCGTCTTCTCCGCATCACCCTGGTGCCATTTTGGAGAGTACCTGCTGGACGTAAACAACGTATGCTGTTCTTTGACCCCTTTGACCTAAAATATTTACTATAAAATATAAGAACCCTCTGAGATTTAATTTCAGTCATTTCAAAAACACATGTTCATGATTCACTGCTGTTGGTAACTAGTCACATGACATGCACTTAAACAAGTAAAATATTTTGTGTGTATAATATCTATATATATATCTATATCTATCAGGGGCGTTTCCTCCGAGGAGGCAAGGGAGGCAGTGTCTCCTCAAAAAATTGGATGAGAAAATAATCGATATTACAAACATACATCGCAAATATTACTAAATATGGCATTAAAAGTAGAAAAGTCACTCGTTTTTATAAAGTAACACTGTCAAACAGCGACACCCGCAGGTAAAGTTACAGCGGAGGCTTGCCTCCCTTCGCTCCATAGACTTTCTACAGAGACCCTAAAGCAGGGCTGTCCAAACTCGGTCCTGGAGGGCTGGTGTCCTGCAGAGTTTAGCTCCATCTTGCCTCAACACACCTGACTGGAAGTTTCTATGCCTAGTAAGAGCTTGATTAGCTGGTTCAGGTGTGTTTAATTAGGGTTGGAGCTAAACTCTGCAGGACACCGGCCATAATGCATTAGTAAATGTTGAAATTAATATTAACTAAGATTAATAAATGCTGTAGAAGTAGGCTATTGTTTATTCTTAGTTCATGTTAACTAAAGTAGTTAACTAATGTTAACTAATTAAACCTTATTGTAAACTGTTTCCAGAATATTGTTCAAATTGTTACTGCCTTTAGTTATTATTTTGGAATAAATATAAAAATGCATCAAAACACTATGAAATGTATAATTAGTATTAAAAATGTTAAATATAATACAAAATAATATTAATAAAATACTAAATAGAATTATATTTGTTCTCTTTTTTTTGTGACAACATTAAGTGTAACAGGACGGACACACACACACACGCACACACACGTACATATATATATATATATGTATATATATATATGTGTGTGTGTGTATATGTTTTAATTTAGTTTTTAGATTTTCATCAGTTCATGGTTCTCTGATGTTGGTAACTAGTCACAGGACAAGTGAACAAATAAAATATTTTTCTATATTTTTTTAATACAGGTGCATCTCAATAAATTAGAATGTCGTGGAAAAGTTTTATTTATTTATCATTTATTTCAGTAATTCAACTCAAATTGTGAAACTTGTGTATTAAATAAATTATATATATATATATATATATATATATATGTATATATATATATGTGTGTGTGTGTATATGTTTTAATTTAGTTTTTAGATTTTCATCAGTTCATGGTTCTCTGATGTTGGTAACTAGTCACAGGACAAGTGAACAAATAAAATATTTTTCTATATTTTTTTAATACAGGTGCATCTCAATAAATTAGAATGTCGTGGAAAAGTTTTATTTATTTATCATTTATTTCAGTAATTCAACTCAAATTGTGAAACTTGTGTATTAAATAAATTCAATGCACACAGACTGAAGTATTTGGTTCTTTTAATTGTGATGCTTTTGGTTCACATTTAACAAAAACCCACCAATTCACTATCTCAACAAATTAGAATACTTCATAAGACCAATAAAAAAACATTTTTAGTGAATTGTTGGCCTTCTGGAAAGTATGTTCATTTACTGTACATGTACTCAATACTTGGTAGGGGCTCCTTTTGCTTGAATACCTTTGCAGGTGTTTTGAGTTGATTAGCTGATTGGCATGTCACCATATTCTAATTTGTTGAGATAGTGAATTGGTGGGTTTTTGTTAAATGTGAGCCAAAATCATCACAATTAAAAGAACCAAAGACTTGAACTACTTCAGTCTGTGTGCATTGAATTTATTTAATACACGAGTTTCACAATTTGAGTTGAATTACTGAAATGAACTTTTCCACGACATTCTAATTTGAGATGCACATGTATATATTTTGTTTTATCTTGATTTGTTTTTATTTCGATTTTTTATTTTGTTTGATTTAATTCAAGCTTTTCATCAACTTTAAAATATATGCCTTTTTTCATATTTCGAATGTAAAGCAGTTGCATTCTTGCACTTTTAAATGTGTTTGAAGTGTTTAAATACATTTTGGAGGCCAGTCTTTTATAAAATCAGTGACATTTCCTCCTGTTCTATGTGTTTATGTATCTAGAGTATTTGATTGAGTTTGAGGAGACTGAGTATGAAAGAAAAGAATGGGAGGAGCTAAGCCGCATGCCAGGCAACAATCAGCGAACTACCCTTTCCCTGAAGCCCTTCCTTTCCTACCGTTTCCGAGTCATCGCCATCAATGACATCGGCAAGAGTGACCCGAGCATGTACACAGATGTCTTTTCCACACCAGCTGCTCGTAAGTAACACTGCACGTGTGAGCATGTGCATGTTTACATAGCCTTAAAACAGAAAAGACTTGTAATGCTACATTGTGATGCATTTGTTTTGTCCCTTGAATCATTGTATGACACTTTGGATTTGTGTTTGTATCTTCTCTCAGCATGTGGCTGATGTGAAGTGACAGTTTTATTGCCACGTTAGAACAACTTGGCACTAAATTATGATTTGTCCTCTACAGCTCCAGACAGTAACCCTGAAGGAGTGCGCAGTGATTCCATCGACCCAGACAACCTTGTCATCACATGGAAGGTATGTTGCACAGTTCAGCATTTAAAGAGACCAGAAATGATTCTGTCATCTTGTATTCATCCTCGTGTCGTTCCATACCTGTATGATTTATTTTTCCATGGAACACAAAAGATATTGTAAACGGGAGAAAAAAAGTGAACAGGAGATGTCCCGGTTAAGCTTTAAAATAGACAAAAATTTTCCTAAAGGAGCCCATATGACTTCATATTGTAAGCAGTGTTGGAAAGCACCTAACTAAAAAAGTATTGATGCTACTAACTATATTTTTGGTAATATGAGTAGTGGTGTAGCATGACCAAACATTTTTAATATGTTTGAAAATGTTTTTAAAACAACTACACATGCTCACAGTTGTTGTATGTAGCATTGTCAGGTCTGATTCATTCTAGTGAATCAGTTCATCTTATACAGTCCCTTCTCTCATATGTAGTGTAAGAAAAGTCTGATTGATTCTAGCGAATCTTTTTATCCTCACCTGTCTCTCTCTCTCTCATATGCAGTATTTCAATTCCAATTCATTCTAGTAAATCGTTTTTTCTTAAACAGTCCTCTCTTTCTCACTTGTAGTGTTGGAAAATCTGATTCATTCAAGTGAATCAGTTCATCCCAGTTCATCTCTCTTTCTCTCTTATGTAGTGTTAGAAAAGTCTGACTTATTCTAGCGAATCGGTTCATCTTAAACGGACCTCTCTCTCATATGTAGTGCTAGAAAATTCTGATTCATATTAGTGAATCGGTTCATCCTAAACTGTCCTCTCTCTTGCATGCAGTGTGTTTCAGTTCCAATTCATTGTAGTTAATTGGTTTATTTTAAACAGTCCTCTCTCTCTCATACAGTATGTTGTTAGTGTTGGAAAGTCAGATTTCTTCAAGTGAATCAGTTCATCCTAAATGTTCATCTCACTCTCTTATGTAGTTTTAGAAAATTCACATTCATTCTAGTGAGTTGTATCATCTTAACTAGACCTATTGACCTAATAGACTATTGTCAATGTTTGAAATTATCATTGTTCACAGAAAAATACAGTTTGGCTCAAAACTGAATCTGTGTTCTTGCAGGAAATGGACAGGCGTAGTTTCAACGGCCCAGGTTTTAGCTATATAGTGATGTGGAGGAAAGTTTTGGGCAGCGGTCCATCCTGGAACACCAAATTGATGACCTCTCCACCCTTCACCGTCACAGATGTGGGCAACTTCTCTGCCTTTGACATTAAAGTGCAAGCTGTTAATGAGATGGGAAATGGTCCGGAGCCCAAATCCACCATTGGATACTCTGGAGAGGACTGTGAGTTTGTCATGTTTGATATTTTTACTGCTCTTGTGAGCCCTTTTCCTGACATCTTCCTGTAAGGTTATGTATTTCAATTCACCCCAATTAAACAATAAATTTAGTTAATCCTAATGTGCTCTTTCTTCCTGTCAGACCCGCTTGAGGCCCCTATGGATGTGGGAGTGGCTTTGATCAACAGCACTGCAATTGTAGTGACGTGGGCGCCCATAAACAGAGAAACTGCGAGAGGTCGTCTGCAGGGTTACAAGGTAATATACTGTACTGTGCTAAACTGTGAGATGTAAAATATATTTGACAATTTATGTATTCATCCTATAGATTTATCTTATGCACTATGGCCCGGAAAGCAGACACCTCCGACGGGAGCGTGTTAGGGAGGGGAAGCCAAGCAACATCTCGTTTGTGATGACAGACAGTAATGAGGAGAGGAAGGTTCTGGGAGACCTGCAGCCCTACTCCCATTACGCACTGTCTGTGAGTGTCTTCAACAATAAAGGAGAAGGTCCCCAGTCTGACCCCCTCACTTTCCACACTCCAGAAGGAGGTAAGAATGAAAGACTGAGAGACAAAAAGTAAAAATAGATGAAGAAGGGTGAGGGATTCAAATCCTGTCATCCATTTTTTCCAGTACCTGGTCCTCCATCATCTTTGCTGCTGGATAGCCCATCGGAGACAGAAATGACACTGCATTGGACTCCACCCACCCAGCCGAACGGTGTCCTGAAAGGATACATGTTAAAGTATCAACAAGGTGCGTTGACCAACAGCCTAATTCATTCTAGAAGCAGTGATCATTAAGCATCAGAAAACCATTCAAAACACTATAGCAGGTTTCCTCAAATCTTTTAGCTCCAACCCTAATCAAACACAACTGAGCAAGCTCGTCAAGGTCTTCAGGATCCCTAGAAAATCACGGGTAAGTGAGTTTGATCAAGGTTTGAGCTAAACTCTGCAGGCCAGTGGCCCTCCAGGACCGGATTTGAGGAACCCCGCACTGTAGCAACTGCATATAGCAAGTGCTTGATGGTTAACATTTTAAAACAACTATTTTTAAAACCACTAAACAATGTTTTTGACATGTCTAGTGTCTCTTCTTCCCCTCATTTCTCTGCAGTTGATAAAGAAGACAGTCCCATGCAAATGATAGAGATTAGTGACCACGTGGTGTCTCACTTCAGCTTAAAGCTGGATCCTCATAGCCGTTACCGCTTCTACCTGCAAGGCTACACTGCTAAGGGAGAAGGTCTGCCAATCATCACGGAGGGAGCCACAACTCTGGATGGAGGTCCAACATTTTACTGATCTAAATTATATCTACATTATATATTAAATGTTTTCACGGACACTTTGTCCTAACCAGACTTGATGCGACACACTTCTAGCGAAGTAATTTGTGTCCACACTGAAAATAAGAGGAAATGTGACATAATCACAGCCACTTTGAATTATATTTGGACAAATGAGTTTGTGTAACGAACAATCAACCAGATTTAAAGGTGTCTAAGTCTCACTTTTGTGTGTGTGTGTGTGTGTGAACAGTTCCACCCTCCAACATTAGTTTATCGACTGGAGAGACATCAGTCAACCTGACATGGGTATCGAAAGAAAGACAGAGGAACGTGGGATTCTTTATTCATTACCTGAAAAAGGATGGTACGGACAGGATGTGATTGAGAATGATTGAACACAAGCTTGTTCATTGAATAGCAAAATAGAAAGTAGCAGCTTTATTAAGTCTTATGTTACTTAGTGCCTCTACTTTTTCAGTAACTGAGAGAGAATAAAAAAACGAGTGTGTTTTGATTTGTACTGTATTGTGTGTATTTGTCCAGGCAAAGGCACATGGAAGCGCTCTGAAAGAGTGAACAGCTCTCAGTCTTTTTACACGCTGCAGGGGCTCCAGTCTGGGTCCGAGTACCGCTTGAAGATTGACTTCAAAAACAAAACTTTATGGGAGGATGAGATCCAGACAGCAGGAGCAAGTAATCACAAAACAGCTCTCTTAATGCTTTTTATAATAAATTGCACTGATGTCCTATTTACATGCAGTCCACAGAAGAAATTGAAAAGAAGAAATCTTGGTAATATTTTCCATTCTGTGATGTTCATAGTATCTTCCAAATTTCTCTCTTTTTTTCCACTGTAAGAATGAAGGTCATATACACTACCATTCGAAAGTTTGGTGTCAGTATATTTTTTGTTTCTGGAATAAGTCTCTTATACTCACAAATGCAGCATTTATTTGATCAAAACCACAGTAAACCCGTAGTATAGCGAAATAGTAAAAGAACTGTTTAGTATTTAATATATTTTAAAATGAAATGTATTAAAAACCTGATTTTTCAGCAGCCATTACTTTAGTCTTCCAGTCACAACAAGTTCCTTCAGAAATCATTCTAATATGCTGATTAGTGCTCATGCAACATTTTTTTTATTTGTTATCATTAATGCTGAAAACAGTTGTGCTGCTTAATATTTCTGTGGAAACCAAAATACATGTTCCCAAGATTCTTTAATTAATAGAAATTCTAAAAGAAAAACATTTATTTGAAATCAAAATTTTTTGTACATTATAAATGTCTTTACTGTCTTTACTTTTGATCAATTTAATGTATCCTTGCTCAATAAAAGTATTACATTACATATTATAAAAATCTTACAAACCCCAAACTTTTGAAAGGTAGTGTAGGTTTGTAACAACATTAAAGAGAGTAAATGATGACAGCATTTCCATTTTGTCCCCCTTTAATTAAAAATAAAAAATCATACATTTCCCTCTCACTTCAGAAGTCATGGAGATAAGTCAAGGGTTTGTGACTGAGAGCTGGTTCATTGGACTCATCAGCGCCCTCGTGCTGTTGCTGCTGGTACTGCTCATTCTGTGTTTCATAAAACGAAGCAAAGGTGGAAAATACTCAGGTATAAGAACCACTGTCACACATCATTCTAATCTATTTAACCACCCTTAGTGTGATTTGTCCCTTGACAGTACTAACAAATGCGCAAATATCCCTGAATTGTATTCTTCCCACAGTCAAAGAAAAAGAAGAAGGCCAGATAGATTCTGAAGTTCGGCCAATGAATAATGAGGCTTTTGGAGAGTACAGGTGTGGTGAAGTTTGTTAGACAGATTATTGCATAAATTTAATTTCCCCATTTCTTATGCTCTTCCTTTCTCTCCTAAATGCTCTTCTTAATGATTTGCAGATCGCTGGAGAGGTATGCTTTGCAGTGGCATTGTTTTTTTTTTTATGCATGGCTTTCTCAATACTTTCCCTTGCATGCACAGAGTGGCATTTTTGACGTCACACTTGGTTTACATTTATATATTTATTTGTATTTTTCTTTCCCCCTTTCTCTTCTCGCATAGTGACAATGAGGAGAAGCAGACAGCCAGTCAGCCATCTCTGTGCGAGGATAGTAAGCTATGTACCGACGACGCTCTAGATGACTACGCCAACAGCAACAGCGTGCAGACCGAGGTCATCATGGACGAGTCACTGGCTAGTCAGAGCAGCGGAGTCCGAGATGTTCCTGACCCCGGGACTCAGGAAAGTTCCCCTCTAAATCCTGCCACAGCCATTTCCCACCACGGCCTGCCCAACTCCGCCGCCTTCCTTGACTAGCCAGGGCGAGCCCGAGCCCAAACGTGGATTCACACATGTGCCCGCCTGTTGCAACCACTCATGACTGACCAAATAATTGAAAACCCACAATAATGAGACCCACACACACAACAGATGCCAAGAAAACCAACCAGAAGCACTGCTGGAACTTACTTCAGATGTAATTGAACCAACACAACACTTTTGACACAGCCAGAGGAAAACATTCGACTGACATATAACAAATAGACTGCCATGCTCGTTGTTTACAGATATTATCTCTCATTTTACAGTATAAAATAGGCTCTAGCCGTTTACAGTTATATTGACGTGACAAGAACATCTCCAGAAGAGACTTCTTTGATAATCCAGTGACCTAAAGTAGACACCGAGCTCCCATGGCGAACACCAAATCAAATCGGAGTCAGATTCACCTGTTAGTCAATTAAAAAACGTTGTAGAAGGAGGGTATGAGGGAGAAGAGAGAAGCTGAGGGCCTTAAAATCATGACTAAGTGCGTTGTGCAAGCATATAGACAGCATGATCTGGTTGCAAAATTTAATCAACTTATTGTTTTGTGCGTCTCTGTCATTTCTTTCTTTCTTTTTATTCTTTGAAGACTTGCCTGAACCATTTTTATTATTATTTTTTATGATTAATGTATTTTTTTTTTTTTTTTACACAAGAATCAGTTTGGTGTCGTGTTTTAAAGGTGCTGTAAGTGACGTTAGCCATTGTGCAACTTCTCAGTTTTAGCCACTGAATTAGATATGCACCCTTTAAAAAAAAATTTAATAAATAAAAAAACCTTAAAAAGACTAGCGCCGTTAGCGTGGCCCTGCTGGTACATTTTTCACTGTCAAAATTCAGTGTGTTGTGACAATTTTATTTGGCAAACAACTTGGTAAATTTGGTTACATGTTATAGTAGATGTTTGAACAGTGTCCAATTCTTTTCAGAAATGAAAATTCATCTATTTTCTAAATGCATCTTATTGATATTGTGAATGATGCATATGTTTCATTTTTTACTTTTTATCAAAATGTCATAACTCGTTCTTCCAGTGAAACGACAGACCTTCTTACAATCTACTGCAATGTCACATTCAGATCTGCCACGATCTAATCAACAACAGATCGATAAAACTAAGTCTCCACCCTACATTTTTTCTCCTTTTTGAGAATTCCGATATTTTCTGAGTTCCGTTCCATAAAATTTACTTACAGTACCTTTAAGTCATCTGTACGTTGATTTATTGTAATATTGTCATGATTCAACAGAAGATGCATATCGGCATCCTCTCAGTTACGATTACAGGTTTCCATAGTGTAAATACATGATGCAATGGCTCTACGACATAAGATCGTTTATAGCAAGCTGTACATTTAAGCATCTATCAATTTAGCCAAATACAGTATTATAATCTTTCATCTCCATCGGTTCCTGTGCCTGCCTTCGACAACATACTCACCACCATCTCTCATGTTTATTTCTCCCTCTGTATGTGTCTGTGTGCTTAATTCTTGTTTTCTGCATTGTATTAAACTGTACTGACTGATTTTCTCTTGCAGCCCTGTTGGTGTAAAGCCATAAGAACACACACGTAAGGTGCGTAGTTTTGAGGTCGTATTGAGTTAGATAGGGCTGTGAGAGAGTATGTCACACACAGTTTAGTTTGGTTACGTAAAATGCAATCATGTACTGACTTGTGTCTTATTACACAGAATGTATGCTTTGTTTGGGTGGGAATTGTTCCATACCAGTATACCAAATAGCATTTGTTCCCTTTTTTGCTTTTTGGTTCATTTGATTTGATGTTTTATAAACGAATATAGCAGAATATAGCACTGAGAGAATCTATGGCACATCTGGTATTTCTCAAGAGAGAGGGGCACATGGGGAAAAAATCTCTTAATTTCCAGATGAATGTAAATACAGCCCAAAAAGATTGTTTATGATGATGTTGAAAACTGTCTTGTTGTTTGTTTTAGGTTTTTAAATCTGAGTTTTGTAACTTTTTTTTAAACTTTCAAGTAACTTGTTAGTTGTGATTTGAGTGTGGTAGACAAGTAGAGCATAGTTTTAAATAACTAAGAAAAAAGTCCTTTGATAAATGTTACAGGTTCTGAAAAAAAAAAAAGCTGATTGGATAAGAGAGATGGAAATAAGCTAAATGAAGCTACAGGCAAAACATGATTGCGCTTATAGTTTCCCAAGTGCTAAAGAATAGCAGTATTGTGCATATCTGATTAGAATCTATTGCTGCAGAGGCAGCGTGAAATGAAGGACGCAGTCATCTTATTTGCACCACTGCACACACACACACACACACACGCTTCCAGGGAGCATTAGAAACACGCTGACTCAGATCTTTGAGACCACTGTCTTGAGCGGCTTTTGCAGTGATGCCCAGCCCTCTGGAATAGCTGTGTTAGCCTCCCTCACAAAAGCTGTACAGACAAACTCAGGACAAAAGTCTCTAAGAGATCTATTTTCTTACAGGAAGGGGAAGTGATGCAAATTATATTCAATTCAATATTCAACTAAACTGCTGCTAGACGACTTGTGTATTTTGTCAGTGTCTTGACTGTGCATTGAGCTCGGAAGTGAATCGACTCTTGGATATCCACTATACTGCCCTCTGCTACTGCAACTAAAACTGGATGGGAGGGCACCGTTTAAAGCTTGACTAGTGAACGAACGTTGCCGTTTCTGTTGTTAGTTGTCAAATGTACTCATTCAAGCTCATAATGCATCTTAAACTGTAGGCTTAAAGCATAAATAAGCTTGACATAATAGTCTCTTATTCCTCTTGTATGTTCTGTTTGTTACTGCATATGATGTGAAAATAAATGAAGGACGAGATGAATGAGGCTGTGGGACTGTATTGGTCACATTCTCCTGCTGTGTTGTGGACTGGAGGGGAAGTGAGGGTGGGCTACCTTAACTAGATATGAACTGGATTTGGCTATTGTATCTGCATCACCAATCGGCCAGTGGAAGGAAATACTTAAAATCAATGGGATCGTCTACATCTGCAACAAAGTTGTTATATAAAACATCCATCACTATATAAAGTATTATAAAGGCAACTGTCAGCAATGATGCCTATAAAAGGTAAATTTATGAATGTCAAATGCAAACAGTGCTTTGAAATCCAGTACCACTTTATTTCTCGTGCAGGAGAATGATCAGATGAGAGGATTGAATGGGATGGTGCTTTATCGAGAGCTTGTGCCAAACTGGGTGAAGTACTGAACTGAGGGACGGTTTGTATAGAGCTGCTTGTCGATGTAGTGTTGGCTGAAAAACAGAAAATATCATGTTTCTAGACATCCAAAAATTACTTTGCTAATAGCTACTAGCAATTTTATTTTTAACGTAAACTACCGTTCAAAAGGTTGGGGTGGGTACGTTTTTTTTAATGTATGTGAGAGAAGTCTCTTATTCCCATCAAGGGTACATTTATTTGATCAAAAATACAATAATAACGACAATATTGTGAAATATTATTACAATTTAAAATAACTGAGAGACCCCTTCATATGATTATAAAGTGCTTTGGGTGTACAGCAATACACAAAGCGCTATCTAAATGTCTCATTCATTCAACTGTTTCCTGTTTAATATTCTATTTAAAATATATTTAAATTATTATATTCAAATATAAGTCAAATTAAATATATTTCAGCAGTCATTACTCCAGTCTACAATCGCCTTTGATCAATTGAATGCATCCTTGCTGAATAAAAGTAGTAATTTCTGCCAAACAAAATACTGACACAAACTTTTGAACAGTAGTGTGTATATCCAGGTCAAATAGAATATATTAAACAAGAAAAAGTGCAGGATGGGATTTTGAAATGTGAAAAGTGACCCTATTATTGCCATTACTATATGAACTATTGGAAAGCTTGCATTACCAACCACAGTAGCCTGAATTTGGTTGTTTTATGATAACCTTTTGGCCTGGCATATATCAGCCAAAAGGAAAAGTTGTTGGAGAGGAGCAAGTTATTTAAATTTAGAGAAAAAAAATTGTGATGAATTACATAGACCATTTTTAAGGTCTTTACTACTCTTGATTGTATATTTTCCAGTTTTGCGTTCTGTTTGCGTCCTTCTGTGTTTTTAAAAATAGTGAAATATGAATGTGCCACTTACTGCGTTTGCTGCTCTAGTGCCAGCTGTTGATTGTATTTATCGAGTTGAATTCTCCTCTCTCTCTGCAGCTCCTTGTCTCTTTTCTCCTCTCTCTCCTGCTGTCTGGCCTGCTCTGTCAGATGGTAATCCCAGGCCACGTCTCTCTGCATCTCCATCTCTTTCAGTCCCTGGTGAAATTGGAAAGGGATAAAAGAGTATTACTTTTATGATGACTATAAATGCATGCTCAAATGGCACATGTCAGTGCCGCATCTTAACCTCTTTCTCCAAACACTGTTCCTCTCTCTTTCTGTGGATATCACTGATCTGCTGTGGTGTCATGCCCTTCCAGCGGTCGGTCAGGACTTGTGGACCCTCTGCCGAGGATTCGGTTTTTCTCTTTGCAGCCTCTGGTCGCTCTGTCAGGAGGTCAGAGGTCACCATGTACTGCACCTCTGCCAGCTCCTCTCCCTCTCTCCTCAGTCTCTCTTGTTGCTCCTTCTCCATCCTCTCCTCTGCCTGCAAAGAGAGGTCAGATGTTACCTTGACCTTTCATCTCAAGGATCTATGGTGCCTCTGGGTTTTCGAAATGAAAATTCTGTCATGATTTACTCATCCTCATGTCATTTCAAACCGATATTTGCGCATATTAACCTCATATTGTAAGTAAATCAGGTAAAAATAGCTCTTTGAGGTGACAATTACAGGTTACCACTTTTAACAGTGTATGCTTTTATACTATACTACATATACATATATGGAAAATAGCAGTGTGAATATTCTTAAATAAATCTCCTTTCCATGTTCCACGAAACTCAAAGTGGTTTTTAATGTCTTGAGGGTGAGAAAATGACCTTATTTTCATTATTGGACGAACAATATTTATTTAATAACCTACTAAAAATAAACACAAATGTTTGGCTTCATTAGTTTAGTGGTGAGATGATACCTGAGCTTGATTGTAATGACTGAGTGCAATGCGGGCTGCTCTTTTGCACTCCTCCTCCAGGGCATTCAGCTGCACTGCCCTGAGGTCTCTTTCCACCAACTCCCTGCCGGTTAGCAGCTCTGCACACACAAACACATATATGAAATGCATGCTGTGCTCCTAAACACAGTGGAATACACTTACATTATCGTTGCTTCTATTTTAATATCACAAGGCTAAATGGGATATAATGTAATCTGTTTACCTCTGTTTTTCTGTTCCCTTTCTTGTTTCTCCCTCTCCTCCCTTTGAGCTCTCAGGTTTCTCTCGTTCATTTCCATCTGAGCTCTCTTCTTTTCATTCTCATTCATTCCTTCTCCCTGACCGGGTGTGCATAAACATATTCATAGAATATGAACAGTGGTGTCCTGCAGTGTGACATGATTTATTTTTTAATATATAATAATTATGCTGTTTTAAAGGCCGTTCTATTTGAGAAACTACATATCTGTACTTTCTTTTGTCACACTGTAGGACTATTTAAATGAACTACAAAATGGTGAAAAACCTCAAATAAATGCTGAAAAGTTACCAAAAACGTATTGTCCTTACACATTCAAATTCAAGTGGACATTTTTATAACGCTTTATTTTAGTTTTCTTGTTACACATGTGACATACTTACTGTAATATGCATAATTACATGCAACTAACCCTAAAGAAAACCCTTATCCTAACTTTAACCCATAGTAAGTACATGTATATAAATATTACTCCTGACTTAAAGGGATAATTCACCCAAAAAGCAAACATTTTGTAATTATTTACTCATCCTCAAGTTGTTCCAAGCCTGTATGAGTTTCTTTCTTCTGCTGATCACATAAGAATATATTTTGGTAACCAAACAGTTGATGGTCCCCACTGACTTCCATAGTGTTTTCCACTGTAACAAGGACACCTTAAAATAAAGTTTACCCTAAATTTTATCCGAAAAGACTGATGGAGCAGTTAGTGTCCATGTCATTTGATAGAGACTTTATCTGTTGCTGTGCCCAAACAAACACTACACTACAGTACAGTCTATGCTTACCAAAAACACTTGCATGCTGGCGGGTCCCAATGCCGAGTCAGAGACCGAAATACTGGCATTTGGCGCCCCCTGTCGGCCATAATTGATATCTGCATCACGACTGTCCTCAGCACGTTGATGTATCGCTCTATATTGTACCAAGTCCTGAGCCAACTCTCTTCGCAACTCCTCTTCCTCCTTTTTCTGTTGCATTGCCATTTCATCCAGGGATAAGCGCAACAGATCTGAACAACAAAGAACGTTATTTCTGCATATCATAGACCAATGATTTTGTATCCGACTGTGGTTGATCCATTATTGAAAAATGGAAGAAATACAGGCGAAATATAGCTTACAATATAATTGTTTGACTTTGATACATACACTTTCAGTGTTGTAGCTTGTTTTGCAGTACACAAGTAGTGCAGAAGTGATGTGTCTTACCACGAGCCATGTCTCGCTGCTTTCCCATCTCCAGTCGCTCTCGTTTCTCCTCCTGCTGTTTTTGGAGCACGCGCAGGTCAACGCCGATCACTCGGGCTCTGGTGTTGAATATTCGGCCCTCGCGCTCAGCCTCTGCGGCCCGACGCCGCTCCACCGCCCGCAGCGCAGACTCGTCCACGGGTAAATCAACCTTGTACATGTTCTGTCAGAGCACGGTTTTATATCAACAAACCTCCCTGTATTACACAACAGCTCCCTCTCTCTCACCGCCACTGAGAAGGTGGTGGATAGTTTTTTTTTTTGGCGTAGCTATTAATAACATAAATAGCAGGTATTTGTATGTACAGATGAAGATAAAATATCAAAACCTTACTGGTGAATATCAGTTGAGTTTCGACGAACGGCAGTGTGTCAGCTCTCCTCCTGCTGTGTTTGAAGCGCTGTGTGGCGTTGCCATGGCAACCGCTTTACGGCGCAGTTTCTGTAACTAGGTTATGGGATATGTTTGACGGACATAAGGCTATATTACTCTTCATGCAAAATTATACAAATTCTTTAGTTTTCCAAACCAGGGTTATTATAGGTAACTAAACATAAAACCTTACGTGAAACAGCTGAAATAAAATTAACGTTAACCGAAATAAAATAAAACATACAAATTATGTTATTTCAGCAAGTTGCAAGGCAATATTTCTCATTTTCATTACCTTTATTTACTCAAATAACTATCACTAAAACTGAAATAAAAATGTATACCATTTTATATATATATATATATAATTGGTGTAAAGACCATCGACTCCACCGGGCAGGACACCGGCAAAGGATAAGTATCGCTTTTTATTTCTCCTCTTTCCTGCTACTTGTTTCACTTCTGTTTCAGTTTTTATAACCATTTCTTACTATGTGTAAGTAAGTTGTTGTTGTTTAGCATGTGTGTTTGGCTCAGTGTTATTTTTTAGGATTACTGATAAACTACAGTTATTTTCCTCATTAATGTACACACAGCACCCCATATTGACAGAAAAACACAGAACTGTTGACATTTTTGCAGATTTATTAAAAAAGAAAAACTGAAATATCACATGGTCCTAAGTATTCAGACCCTTTGCTCAGTATTTAGTAGAAGCACCCTTTTGATCTAATACAGCCATGAGTCTTTTTAGGAAAGATGCAACAAGTTTTTCACACCTGGATTTGGGGATCCTCTGCCATTCCAGCAAGCTGCAAGGCAATATTTCTCATTTTCATTTTCATTCTCATTTTTATATATATATAATTATTTCATTTTTTTTGTTATTATTATTATTATTATTATTTTAATAAAATATTTTTAAAAGATTGTAACCAGGCACATTTTTAGTGGTGGTGCGAGTTTCAGTACCATGAACAGCTCCCTTTAATTCTAATCTCAGCTATCAGTATTTAATCATTGGGGTGATGTCAATAAGTTTATAATGTCAGTTCTTAATATTTAATATTCAGTAGCCTGGATTTATACAAGCTGGAATTATATTTTAATGAACAAAACGTGTGCGGGAAAAAAGTCTAATTTTATGGAGGGAAATATTTATTTAAAAAATACATATTTTTCTTTCTTTACAGTGTTGGTTTTGCTTCACAAATTCACATGAACTACCAAAAGTGGCCTGAATTCATTCGAAACTCCCCTTAGCTCTAGGACTTTTATTTTGCCTGCATTCTGCTCTAGACAGGGGGCGTGTACACGAGATTATTTTTTTGTCAGATTATTATTATTTCTGAGGTTTAACCTCTGAAAGATGATATGTATCCTAACATATCTAGTTGCCAATTCGTTTTAAATCCGATTTGCCGCCGCCAAACAACGTCTAGGTAAACGCATCGCCACAAAGACTGTACAGGGCATCAATCTGACACCCCTCTCCTGAGAGAAACCAGACAGCATGGGATATTTAAAACTGATCGAGATTGAAAATTTCAAATCTTACAAAGGACGTCAAATAATCGGACCGTTTCACAAATTTACAGCAATAATCGGACCAAATGGATCTGGTAAGTGTTATCTCAGGTGCTAATGCACTGCGGGTACGGTGGACTGCAGGGATGCAGCTGCTGCATGTGTCTAGTGTGCACGCTGCATTATAATGGATTTCGCTATGGCTACATTTTTTATTTTTAAAATCGAGTGTATATATTTTTTATTTTATTTACCCCCCCTCCCTCCCCCCATTTCTTTTGCAACCAATTTTCAAATGTTAACCTAAAATTAATTCATATTACATGCTTAAAGTCATTAAAATTTTTCACAAATAGCATTGTCCCTCAATTAATTCTAAAGCTTTGACTACTTGTATGTGTAAAAAAAGAAAAGAAAAATAAAGATGCCTTCATCATTTGTTTTGCTACTAATTTTCATTTTCAATACAAATTTTTTATATTAATTTTCAAGTAAAATTTTAATATATATATATTTCCATATATTTAATGTTTATTTAAATGTTCAAAAAAAATTAAATGTTAAATTATTTTGTCCTTTGATTAATTCCAAAGCTTTGTATACTTGTTTACCAAGGGGACAAAAGTCACACTTTTTTGTATTAAATATAATTAAAACATGTGATTTTCATTTTTCAAAATATACTTATATTATGTTCAAAATTGTTATTATTATTATTAGCAATTTATTCTTTCAAATATTACTATTGCCCCTCAATTTATTTCAAAATGTTGTGTACTTTTATGTGATGTGTGAAAAAAAATTCAAAAAATGAACAGGAAAAAACCCCAAGGTCAATATACATTTTAACAGAATGTTTTATTGTGCATAATTTCTAGTCAAGATTTAGTTTTGTCAAATTATTAAAAGAATTATACAAAAATATGATTTAATTGTATTTAGGATACATAACTGAAATTAGCCTTACCAAGACACTAGAGTCCTGTTTAAAATGTCAAATAATAAACCTCAAAAATGATAATGCACTCCTCTAACTCTATACCTAAAATCACTGCTCTCTAGGGAAGTCAAACCTTATGGATGCCATCAGTTTTGTATTGGCGGAGAAGACCAGTAACCTGCGTGTTAAAACCCTAAAGGATCTCATCCATGGAGCACCAGTGGGAAAACCAGCAGCCAACCGTGCCTTTGTGAGCATGGTGTACTGCGAGGACAATGGAGATGAATGCACCTTCACACGGGTTATCATTGGTAAATGTTAAAAAGTAAAGTTACTAAATGAGTTGCATTCCTGAAAGTTGTTACAACTTCATAATAGTAAGAAAACCCCCCAAAAGGTTTTTTTTCTGTGTTATTTACTAGTTCTATGAATCATTTTTATCCTGTGAGACTAACTATTTTTATGTTTCAGGTTCCTCCTCAGAGTACCGAATCAACAATAAGGTGGTCGGGCTTTCAGAGTACAGTGAGGAGCTAGAAAAACTGGGTATCCTTATTAAGGCCAGAAATTTTCTTGTGTTCCAGGTAAACATGCACATGACCTCCTGTTGTTTCCAGTATTATAGAAAATATAAGAAAACCTGAATTAGATATTTTGAGTCAGTGTAACAGATTTCGTATGTCCTTGTGTTTTTTTTGTGCAGGGTGCAGTGGAGTCCATAGCCATGAAGAATCCTAAAGAGAGGACCACTTTGTTTGAGGAGATCTCCCGCTCTGGTGAGCTGGCCCAGGAGTATGACCGCAGAAAGAAAGAGATGGTGAAAGCAGAAGAGGACACACAGTTCAACTATCACAGGAAGAAGAACATCGCAGCAGAGCGCAAAGAAGCCAAACAGGAAAAAGAGGAGGTAAACTATTTTGCTACATCTCATTTGACCACAATTCCACAGTTGAACTTTTGCTCTCTGTTCAGGCTGAGAGGTACCAGAGACTAAAGGATGAGGTGGTCAGGGCTCATGTTCAGCTACAGCTCTTTAAACTCTACCATAATGAGGCGGAGATCGAGAAGCTGAACCGAGAGTTGTCTCAACGCAACCGTGAGATTGAGAAGGACAGGAAGAAGATGGATCACGTAGAGGAAGAGCTCAAGGAAAAGAAGAAAGAGCTGGGAAGAATGATGAGGGATCAGCAGAATGTGGAGAAGGAGATAAAGTGAGTGATGGGTGCTATATATACAGTATATTATTCTACACATGGAAATAACTATATAATTCTATTTTAATTTAAATTAAAAATAACAATTTCAATGTGGCATTAGATACCAGTGTTATTTTAGTATCATTGAGATACTATTATATATTTTATGAATATTTTGAAATAGTTTTTTCGTTATTTCATTTTTTTAGTCGTTGAAAGTGTTTTTCTGTTGTAGTTTTTTTATTTCAGTTTGAGTTATTTTAGTACATCACAGTAAATGGAAATTAAAAAATGTTTGCTGAAATAACATAATTTTAAGTTTTTAATATTTTATTTTATTTACCTTTTTTTTCAAGTAACAAAAATGTTTCTTTATGCTTTTAGTTTTCGTTTTTAGTTAACTACAATAACCTGCCATTAGACTCTACTGAAAACTTGAAGTATTCTAGTTATGATAAGCTAACTATAACTCATGGTCACAGTTTGTTAAAGAACTATTCATCTAACCTCGTCTAGAGAGAAAGATGCTGAGTTGAATCAGAAACGGCCACAGTATATCAAGGCCAAGGAGAACACTGCCCATAAAATTAAGAAGCTGGAGGTGGCTCGAAAATCCTTGCAGAACGCCCAGAAGATGTACAAGAAGCGTAAGGCTGACATAGAGGAACTGGACTGTGAGCAGGGTGCCGTGGAGATGGCGAGGCAGGAGTTTGAGGAACGGATGGAAGAGGAGGCACAGAGTCAAGGCCAAGATTTGACACTGGAGGAGAACCAGGTCAGTCGAACTGAGCTGCACGATGCGCTTCAGCTGGAATAAAAAATGCAAGTATATCCATAAATTTCAGTGTTTCATTGAACACTCATACTGTTATCTCAGGTGAAGCAGTATCACAGGCTAAAGGAGGAGGCTAGTAAGCGGGCAGCTACCTTGGCTCAGGAGCTAGAGAAGTTTAACAGGGACCAAAAGGCTGACCAGGACAGGCTGGATCTAGAGGAGAGGAAGAAAATTGAGACAGAGGTACATTGAGAAATGACTGTGAACTCTTTTTTGTGCTTTTGTAAAACACAGATTTGTTTGATCTCTTTTTTGATTACAGGCCAAAATAAAGCAGAAGATTCGTGAGATCGAAGAAAACCAAAAGCGCATTGAAAAGCTGGAGGACTATATTGCAACCAGCAGGTGTTTCAAAGATCATTATAAAATGAATAGCATCAAGTCTAAAGAGATTTTCTTGTTATAAAAAAAAGTTGATGTACACCTCTCTGTATATTTATACAATATGTGGAAAACACATACAATATACATTATGATACATGTGATTGTTTTTGAGGAAAAAAAACTTTTATTCATTTAAGATATTATTTGTATTTCAAATGTTCATTTGAACTTACTGTTGATTACAGAATGCTGAAAAAGAATCCACATTAATAATAAGAAAGGTTTCCTGAGCACCAAATAATTATATTAGAATGATTTCTGAAGGATTATGTGATACTGAAGACTGGAGTAATAGCTGCTGAAAATGAAGCTTTGCCATCACAGGAAAAAATTACATTTTTAAATATATCTAAATAGAAAAGTTATTTTAATTTGTAATACTGTAAATTGTAATATTTCACAATATATTGTATCAAATAAATACAGCCATGGTGTGTATATGAATATGTCTTTTTTTTTTGCATCATACCTAAGTGTAAAGCAAATCCTCTAGTGGACTTGTTGCTTTATTTTACTTTTTCTTCACCCTTCAGTTTCATGGCATGGCAAACTTTGATTTTTTTTTTTACCGTTTTTTTTCTCTCTCACCAGACAGTCTCTGGATGAACAGAGGCGTATGGAAGAGGAACTGACTGAGGAAGTGGAGCTGGCCAAAAGAAGGATTGATGAGATAAACATGGAGTTAAACCAAGTACAAATACACATTTGCTCATACTCTTAGGTACATTATTTCACCAAGACCTGACTTTTCACTGCTGAGATGATTCTGGTCACAGGTGATGGAGCAGCTTGGAGATGCTCGCATTGACAGGCAGGAGAACAGCCGTCAACAGCGCAAAGCTGAAATTATGGAGAGCATTAAAAGGCTTTACCCTGGCTCAGTGGTGAGTTGCTGTGTGTATAGACACATTTTCAATTTAAGCTTGCAGCAGAAGCTTGTAAGATGTCCACAAAAAGCTTTCACTGATTTTTCTCATTTCCACATAAATCCCTTTATCCAAACAGTATGGCAGACTGATCGACTTATGCCAGCCCACCCAGAAGAAATACCAGATTGCAGTGACCAAAGTCCTGGGAAAAAACATGGACGCCATTATTGTGGACTCAGAGAAAACCGGCAGAGATTGCATCCAGTACATTAAAGAGCAAAGAGGAGAACCGGAGACCTTTCTGCCTCTTGACTATTTGGAGGTACAGACCGATTTTAATAAACAATTCAAGAGCTGAGGTCTGAATTTTCCATCTAAAGGGTGAACTATTTCACTAGACATGTGCTTCTCTCCCTCAAGGTGAAACCTACAGATGAGAAACTGAGAGAGCTTAGGGGGGCAAAACTAGTGATCGATGTGATCCGCTATGAGCCGCCACACATAAAGAAAGCCCTTCAGTATGCCTGTGGCAATGCTTTAGTGTGTGAGAATGTGGAGGACGCTCGCAGGATCGCCTTTGGAGGACCATACCGTCATAAGGTTTAAATATGTCATATAAGTTGAATATAAAACACATATCAAAAGATAACAAACTATTCATCTTCTATTCTGTCTCGCTCCTTTACAGACCGTGGCCTTGGATGGAACTCTCTTCCAAAAGTCAGGTGTGATCTCTGGAGGAGCTAGCGACTTGAAAGCAAAGGCTCGGCGTTGGGACGAGAAAGCTGTGGACAAACTTAAGGAAAAGAAAGAGAAACTAACAGAGGAATTGAAGGTGACATACAAAAGAACTAAAGAGAAGCTTCGCACACAGCTGGAAAATTTAGAATAATTTCGGGCCGTCACGAGCATGAAATATAAATTCTATAAAATTGTAAAATAAATTATCACAAATTAGGCAAGTTGTATAAATATGAAAATACTAATAATTTTCTAAATAAAACAATTTTGTAAATATATTAAAACAATGTAAATATTTTATATCTTTATTGATAATAATATAATAATAATAATAATAACCATTTATTTGTAATAATATAATGTATATAATTTGCTGAGAAAGTTTTGAAATCGTACAAATTGTGTTTTCTCTATTTTAATTTAAACTAAAAGTAAAATTTTCAGTGTGGTCTCATGTGTCTGGAATTTAATATGTGCACAATAATTGTGGTTTGTGCAGATAATCACAATTAGTTCAAATTATCTTGATCCTTTAATCTTTAATCTTGATCACATGACAGACTTTTTTTTTTTTTTTATCAAGCTAGTTTTACATCTAATTTTTGTCTACTCAGGAACAAATGAAGGCAAAGAGAAAGGAGGCAGAGCTCAGGCAGGTCCAGTCTCAGGCTCACGGTCTGCAGATGAGACTGAAATACTCTCAGAGTGATCTGGAACAGACCAAAACCCGCCACCTCTCCCTGAACATGCAGGTACACCTCAGAAACAACGCCTTGGTCAAGACATGACATCAAAATGTAGAGAATCATAATCATGTCCTAAACTTTTTCAAGATAAAATTACAGGTGGTTTCTAATGAATTCACTGGTTTTACCATGCATTTTTCAAAATACATCTATGTCTTTGTAGGAGAAATCGAAGTTGGAGAGTGAGCTGGCAAATTTCGGCCCACGAATCAATGACATCAAACGAATCATCCAATCACGAGAGAGGGACATTACAGAGTTAAGAGACCGTATGAACCTGGTAAGAGCTTTGGAGAAAATTAAGATGTTTCAAATGCTGTCAAAGATCTTTAATGCTCTAATAATTATTATATATTATGGTCATTCATAGGTGGAGGATGAGGTCTTTGTTGAATTCTGCCAGGAGATTGGTGTGCGAAATATCCGAGAGTTTGAAGAGGAAAAAGTGAAGAGGCAAAATGAGATTGCCAAAAAACGGTAAACCTCTTAAGGACACTATACGAGTTATCAGCTACTAAGTGGACTGCCATGATCTAGCTTGTGTTATACTGCAATTCTAGGCTGGAGTTTGAGACACAGAAGACCCGTCTGGCCATTCAGCTTGATTATGAGAAGAACCAGTTGAAGGAGGACCAGGAGAAAGTGATGATGTGGGAGCAGACTGTAAAGAAGGACGAGAATGAGATTGAAAGACTTAAAAAGGTGATAGGGGAGAATAGGGGAGGAGTAAAAAGTTTTGACAAGCAGAGCATAGATCAGTGGAATCTTTTAAGCATGAAAAACTAAACAGTATGTTGTTCCCCCACCACCTCAGGAGGAACACAGGCACATGAAGATCATTGATGAGACAATGGCACAGCTACAGGACCTGAAGAACCAGCATCTCACTAAGAAGGGAGAGGTAAATGACAAGAACAGAGAGATGGAGGAGATCCGCAAGAAACTAGGGTCTGCCAACAAGTGAGAAACAATCATGTTTATTTTTTTCAATTCTTTAGATGTTCTCAAAATATATATATATATTGCAAGCACAGACATATACATTTATAATATTAGCTTAAAATATTAACTTTATCATTATTATTACTACTAATAAATTAATATTAAATCAATTATAAATTAAAAATAGTTTTGCTTGTAAAATAAATTAGCTTGTGCCATTAATAAAAAATATTATTGTGGGATTCCGTGAAATATATGTAATATTAGAGAGCTGACCCAGCTGCAGAAGGAAGTAACTGCCATTGAGACCAAACTGGAACAGAAACGCAGTGACAGACACAACTTATTGCAAGCCTGCAAGATGCAGGACATCAAACTGCCACTCAAATCAGGGACAATGGATGACATCAGCCAGGGAGAGGTACAGACAAACATACACTTTTCTGAACATATGTTCCTACACACTCACACATACTGCTTTTGCCAGTGCAGACATACATACTGATCTGTCTGCATAGGGAAGCTCTCAAGTTGAGGATACGATCAGCAGCCCGAAGGCATCAAGCTCTGTCCATGCCAAAGAGGCCCTCATAGAGATCGACTACAGCAACTTGAATGAGGACCTCAAGGTAATTTTATTTGATGAAACATTATGAATTTGTTGTTTAACAAGCAACCCGGAACAATCAAAAGTGATGTAAAACTGTTCTATAGGATGCTCTGTCAGAAGAAGAGATCAAGGCAGAGATGAACACTCTACAGCAGAGGCTGAACGAGCAGCAGAGTATCCTGCAGAGAATCAGCGCTCCCAACATGAAGGCCATGGAGAAACTTGAGAGTGTTAGAGACAAGTTCCAGGAGACCAGTGATGGTGAGCCCAGAAGTCCAGGCTCATCTGCCTGTAGCTAATCTTGACCTGAGTAGTCTACCTGTAACCTTCAGAATAGTGTCTGGGGGACACATTAGGGCCTTTCGCACCACTTTAGTTCCAGAACTAAATGTACAGTACTAAAGTACTGGGACGATTTTGCGCGAACTATTTCCCAGTACCATTTAAAGGGTTGCATTTGCACCGACAGTGTGTACTAAGAAGTGACGTAAGCCGGTCGACAGCGACGTCATTTGTGCATGGCATTCAACAACAGAAACAAAGAAGAACAACATTAACAACAGGAGGATGGAGGACGCTGTGATCGGAGCTGTGTTTTTGTTGTGTCTCGCAGGTTTCACAATAATGGACATGGAAAGTCGACGTATACGTAAAGCGATTAAAAGAACGGAAAGGAGGACTAAGAATCTCCAACGACAACTGGCAGTGCTACATTTGCTACAAGTGCCTGCACTTCAGCGTCCGTCCATCTATCGCTGTTCTCCATAATTGCGAAATAAGTTGACAATGTTTACAGTATGTTTACACAACGTTTTAAATCATGGCGGATGAGGGCGTTTTCGTACGCGTTTGGCCAATCAATGTCTACATACGTCACGATTAGTACCAGTTGTGCTGGTTAGACCAAAAAGTGGGTAGTTCCACAATTAGTTCTGGTACTATGAAAAGGTTCCCACGGTGCGAAAGGCCCTATTGAGTCTAAATCAGTGGTTCTCAGCCCTTTTGGCTCCATGGCCCCCCACTGACCAAAACAATAATCAAAAGTTCCCCATTTAAGATATTTTTTAAAACTTCTGTAATGACTAAGCTTTAATGACAACATTTTTATTTACAGAAATTTGGAGTGACAATATATTACAATAATTATAATACATTTTAATAAAAGATGATAAATTATTAATAAATTAGGAAATTATCATTCAAATTAAAATAATCCTTAGGGACTGTAACGAAGAGTCAGCGGAGTTGGGATCCATTTGTGGCTTTATTAAAATCAACAGTAGTAATACAAACAGGCAAGGGTTGGTCACTAGCAATATCAGTGGCCAAGGCAAAACAGAGTCATTTTCGAAAAACAGGTAGAAGGTCAGGGCAGGCAGCAAACAATCAAAAAATAAACTCCAGGCAAATGAGGCAGAAACAATAGGCAGGCAGCAAAGGATCAAAACAAGGTAAACTACCCAGGGTCGTACACAGGCAAGGCAATAGAAACAAATCAAATGCTCAGAAATGTCAGGTGAGGCAAAACAAAACTTTGCAATGATAGTGTGAGTGTGTGCTGCTTAAATAGTTCGGGGAATATGCTTGGCATTCTCTTGACAGTGCTTCATAGCATGCTTTTGCATTTTCATGTGGACGGAGATTTTTTTTAAAAGGGATGAAGGAGAAACTCCATTTATAAAAATACCCATGTACGTGTGGACATGGCCTGAAGGTCTGGCTACGCGAGACTAGGGGAATAGGGAACAGGTGAGGTGGTAATCAGTTCCAGGTACGGGGATTATAGGAGATCGAGTCAGGGGTGATAAAGTCAGTACTCAGATGAGGAAGCCCTCTGATAGTGAGTGGGAGGAACCACTCACTATCAGGCTAGACGAGGCTAGAACGAGGCTAGACTCGTGACAAGGAGCAAATTAAAATAGGAAATATGATGTTGGTTTGCATCTTAAAGCTTTTCTTTCTTTCTTTTGTATTTTATTTTGAATAATTTTAAACCATCTAAGGTTAAGAACCACTGGCCTAAATAATAACATGGGGGCAGTCGTGGCTGCCATACTTGGCCACACTTCACTTCACTTCAACTAATAGCTATAATATCTACTTTTTTATGTATCCATGAAATTCAGCTGACATGTTTCTACTAACCACAACCAGTTATTAGATTTAGGGGGCAATTACTTTTTCACGTAGTGCCAGGCAAGTTTGGACAGCTTTTTTACCCTTAATAAATGAAATCATAATTTCAAAACTGCAGTTTGTATTTACTCTGGTTATCTTTGTGTAATATTAAAATTTGTTTGATGATCTGAATCTTTTAAGTGTGACAAATATGCAAACAATTAAAAAAACAGGAAGAGGGCAAAAACTTTTTCACACCACTGTATGCTGATGTGTCTTACAGAGTTCGAAGCTGCTCGGAAAAGAGCAAAGAAAGCCAAACAGGCGTTTGAGCAGATCAAGAAGGAGCGGTTTGACCGTTTCAATGCTTGTTTTGAGTCTGTTGCCACCAACATTGATGAGATCTACAAAGCACTGTCACGTAACAGCAGTGCACAGGTTAATAAAAACACTCTGAACTCTGATCTCACTCACTCTTTTTAAGAGATAATCCTTCAATAACACAAGTAGAATTTTTTAAATTAATTTAAGGATACTTAATATCCTTTCAGGCATTCTTGGGGCCAGAAAACCCAGAAGAACCATACTTAGATGGAATCAACTACAACTGTGTGGCTCCAGGAAAGAGATTCAGACCCATGGACAACCTGTCTGGAGGAGAGAAGACTGTGGCAGCTTTAGCTCTTCTTTTTGCCATTCACAGGTGCAACAAAGATCTATAAAAAAATATTTAAAAGTAAACTTGTATGTTTTGCCCTCTAATTAAAAAATTGCATCTTTGTTCCCTTATAGCTACAAGCCTGCACCTTTCTTTGTCCTGGATGAGATTGATGCTGCTTTGGATAACACGAACATTGGCAAGGTGTGTGTGTTGTAGGAAGGCCTCTTTCAAATGCAAATGTGTGCTTACAACTGAACTGAATGGCATCAATATGAAATCTATTTAACTTTTTGCTTTGCAGGTGGCCAATTACATAAAGGACCAGTCAGTCCAGAATTTCCAGGCTGTCGTTATCTCTCTGAAAGAGGAGTTCTACACAAAAGCTGATTCCCTCATAGGAGTTTACCCTGAGGTTTGTCTTTCAACAATGGTCATATAAATCTTACGTAACAAAAGTAGTTGACACATGCAAGAGTTCCATTCAAATAAAACCCATCCCAACCTATCAATATTGTACACAGTGACTTAGAGACTGCAGTAAATTGTTTAGAATTTTTAAATGTTGTCTTTTTCAGTTAAGTATTATGTTGATTTTTTTTTTAAAGTAAATAATAAATCGAATCTTTTCATTTCACAGCAAGGAGATTGTGTCATCAGTAAGGTGCTGACCTTTGATCTTTCCCAGTATCCTGATGCCAATCCCAATCCTAATGATTAGGTTGAGTTGATGTAAATTTATTGGAAGACAGCTGAGAGAACGACCAGTCATATCTTTTGAAAACATGATTATAATCATAGATGTTTACAAAGATGCTTTTTTATTTAAATACAGAATGTTGCTATATTGTCTGCTGTACTGTATTCCAAATAGTGTGCATGATTGTGTAAGTATTAATATTCTGTGTTCTGTGAATATTAGATACAAGTGAACAGCTTTTCATGTTCAGTCAACTGGACTGTCTAGAGTGATTTTACATATGGCTAATGTCTTGTCTGCACTGAATCAACAGAGAACATTTTAGCTGCCTACTGTAAAGTTTGCCTTGTGGATGATCCGTTCATTCAGTACCATGTGGATAATTTTTTTTTTCTTTTCTGTCTTTGTGGGAAAATGTGTTATGTAAAATGTATTCAAACTGAAAATAAGAGCTTATGTAATGTGCTCATGGCACTTTCCACAAATATTGAATACTTTGCTGTTCTATGACATTTGTGCAGGATTAGAAGCATAATTCCCATGATCCCCCCCCCCCCCAATAATTCCCCAAAATTGGAAGCCCCCTAGAGAATAAAAATAAGCCATCTCGAAATAAAACTTAGTTGGGTTTTCTGAGCTTGATGATCAACATTTTCCAAACATCATCTCCTTTCCCCCCATAGAACCCTATTTCATCCACATAAGAAAAAAAATCATGCTTTGGAAAATGAAAAATTATGACATCAAAATTTGACTGTTTAATTAAAATGATGACATCTCATAATTTTGGCTTTTTATCTCATAATTTCAACTTTTTATCTTATAATTATTAATTAGTATGTCATAATTTTGACAGTTAATCTCATAATGTAGTTTTATGTCTTAAAAAAATTACATTAGCATGAAAAACACATTTGTTGAAAAATAAAAGTAAAACAGCTCGAAGCTTCTATTTTGAACAGTTTCAGGGCCTGTTTTGTACCCTGTTAATGGAAAGTGCCCCAAATGTCATTCTAAATGTTACATGGAACAAAAAATAAATCCGATAACATGACAAATTGGACTTGTGGTAATATATAAACAAACCAGAGCACAGATCGGTCTGCGCAGTGCTGCATGAAGTCGAACAAATGGGGGCGGGAACTCCAAAATAGGGCGTGGCTTCCTCCCATTGACAGACAGGCACATGACACGCATGCGCAATTTTCCCCCTCAATCCACTTCAGTGCAAACTCCGCCCCACAGCTGATTCTAAAGATTTTATTGGTTGTGTCAATTAAAGTGTTGATTTCCTACATACACTATGCTACAATTGAGCCAGAGCCAATGGTGAAAGTCTTTGCGCGTGAAGACCCCGCCCCATTTTGGAGATCTCCGGTCTGCAGTTATATCTTGAATGCGGGTCCTGTTTATGACGTCAGCCTGCTCCCATTGGTCGCCTCTTATTTCTTGGGTTCGGTTGCGGTGCAGAGAACGCCCAACGTGTCAGTCGGCGCTGAGCGCTCAAGCTCTTCTCCAGTAATAACACCTTGCAGTGAACCGGTTTGATCAGACTATCACAAGTTCACAACCTACCGCTGCTTACATTTAAATCCCCCGGCAATGGACAACATTAAAGACGGGTGGTTCACCGAAACATGCACTTTATGGCCTGGTCAAGCGATGAGTCTTCAAGTGGAGGAAGCGTTGTATCATAAAAAATCTAAGTACCAGGATGTAATGGTTTTTAAAAGGTGAGTCCTGCTGCAGAGTGGCTTAAATTAGCATGTTCGCTAACTTACAGTGTTTTCTGGCAGCGCGTAAGTGAAGCTGTCGGTCACAGCTGATGGAGATAGTGCTGTGATTTCCTCACTTTTCTCGGAGGTGTCCATTCAGAAAGCACGTTGGCTTATGGGTGTCTTGCTGTGTGGGTGGCTGAAGCTAGCCTGCTAACTGCATCGCCTGCTGTATGTCTGGCGTGGCACTGAGAGTTCAAACTATGAGATCGCATTTTCTACTAGCAAAACATTACTCTGCACCAATTCTGATGTCAAAACTTAAAAAAATATAAATAGTTACGCTAATATTTGCGCCCATAATTGTGTGGTACATTAGAAAATGAAAAGAACATTTATTTGACAACGTGTCCATGGCCATTATTAGCCATTTAAACACTTATTCGTGCTGTATTGGTGATCTACACACTGGCTCAAGGCAGTAGATTGCAATTAGAGACATTCAAACAGTTGTAAATGCAAATTTAGAGTTGCTGTTATTATCTCTGCCCTGAAAATCAATCAAATGCATTTGCATATGCATTGTGTAGCCCAATAGGAAATGTGATGAGAGGCCAGAGCTGTCAGCTGTCATTTTAAATCACACATGCTTGGTTGCAGTGCTTAGTCCACACTTAAGAATACTTTAAATGGGTCTGTTTTGTTTCTCTCCACATGTTTAATGTATGAAAATGATCATTATTGCTTCTCTTCATGCAGTAAAACATATGGAAATGTGCTGGTTTTGGATGGAGTCATCCAATGCACAGAACGAGATGAATTTTCTTATCAAGAAATGATAGCCAATCTACCTCTCTGCTGCCACTCTTGCCCAAAGAAGGTAACTGGTTTCATTTTTGTTCACCGTATAAATGTGATTTGGAAGAACTGAAACTGTTTGGGTGCTTAGTTTCTGTATGCTACAGTATTTTCCTTTGGTTTAGTTGTTTTTCCCCATTCCTTTCGTGAGGTTCTCATCATTGGTGGAGGAGACGGTGGTGTCCTGAGGGAGGTTGTCAAGCATCCACTGGTAGAATCTGTTGTTCAGTGTGAAATTGATGAGGTTTGTATCCACTTAATCCTGAATGTATGCTTCCATTAAAAAGATTTTGGTTGGTAAGCTTAAAGGGTTAGTTCACCCCAAAATGAAAATTAACCCATAAATTACTCACCCTCAAGTCATCCTAGGTGATTTTCTTCTTTCAGACGAATCCAGTCGGAGTTATATAAATTTGTCTTTGGTCTTTGAAGCTGTTTAATGCCACTCAGCGGGTGTTGCATGCATCAGTCCAAAAGAAGTTTAATAAAAAAGCACCCATCCATTAAAAAAACTGTCACACGGCTCCGGGGGATGAACAAAGGCCCCCTGTAGCGAATTGATGCGTTTTTGTAAGAAAAATATCCGTATTCAAAACACAATAATCACTTTAATGTAGCTTGCGCCAGCAGTTGAAAACGGAAGCAGCTCCGGGCGGATGACATATGAGTCCAGCTTTGCGCATGCGCCGCTCAGAAGTGACGAACGCGGAAACGCAGCGGAGAGATCAAAACAAAACAATGGTCACTTATTAGAAGTACAAAACAAGGATTTGCAAAGAAGAATGTTGGAGGTTTTCGATATAAGCCAAGAGGAGACTGGTTTTCCTTTGCTAAAGTAAGGAAACGTTGCTTCCTTTGCTCCTGTTAACAGTGCAATGCGTAGCACTGACCTCATACGCCATCCGCCCGGAGCTGCTTCTGTGTAGGACTGTTGGCGCAAACTACATTAAAGTGGTTATTATGTTTTGAATATGAATATTTTTCTTACAAAAATGCATTGATTCACTACAGGGGGCCTTTGTTCACCTCCCGGAGCCGTGTGAGACACTTTTTTTTTATTTATTTTTTTTTATGGATGGGCGCTTTTTATTAAACTTTTTTTTTTTTTAACTGATGCATGCAACCCCCGCTGAGGGGCATTAAACAGCTTGAAAGATCAAAGACGACTTTTTTTATATAACTCCGACTGGATTCGTCTGAAAGAAGAATGTCATATACACCTAGGATGACTTGAGGGTGAGTAATTTATGGGCTAATTTTCATTTTTGGGTGAACTAACCCTTTAATTACTCACCCTCATGTCGTTCCAAACCCGTAAGACCTTCGTTCATCTTCGGAACATAAATTAAGATATTTTTGATGAAATGTGAGAGCTCCAGACCCTGCTTAGACAGCAACGCAACTGTAATGTTCCCAGGTCCAGAAACGTAGTAAGGACATCGGTAAAACAGTCCATGTGACATCAGAGGCTCAACTTCAGTTTTGCGAAGCTACAAGAGTACTTTTTGAGCGCAAAGAAAACTAAAATAACAATTTATTCAACGATTCTTCTCCCCCGAGTTACGTCTTCCGCCATTTTGGAGAGTACCCAAGAGCGTAATCGATGTAATCAGCGCTGTTTATGTTCGGGGGAGAAAGCACGTGCATGAACATAATATGCGTAATCAGCGTTGTTTATGCTTAGAGGAAAGCGTGCGTATGCGTTGTGATACTCTTTAAAATGGTGGAAGACGTAACTCGGGGGAGAAGAATTGTAAGATGAATTATTATTTTTGTTTCAAAAATATCTTAATTTGTGTTCTGAAGATGAACGAAGGTCTTACGGGTTTGGAATGACATGAGGGTGAGTAATTAATGACAGAATTATCATTTTTGGGTTAACTATCCCATTAATAAAGTAAATAATACTTTTATTCAACAAGGATGCATTAAATTGATCAAAAATGACAGTAAATATATTTACAACTGTTTTCAGCATTGATAATAAATGTTTCTTGAGCATCAAATCAGCATATTAAAAATGATTTCTGAAGGATCATGTGACACTGAAGACTAGAGTACCGATGCTGAAAATTCAGCTTTGCCATCACAGGGAAAAAAATTACATTTAAGTGTAATTTATATTTAATTTATAATATTTTAAATATAATATTAATCTGGAAATGGTTATTTAAAATGTAACATTTCACAATCTTGTTGTTTTTACTGTATTTTAGATAAGATAAATGCAGCCTTAGTGAGCCTAAGAGACGTCTTTCACAAACATAAAAAAAATCTTCCCGACCCCAAACTTTGTGACTTCATGAAAGGATCGTGTGATACTGAAGACTATCAATGGCTGCTAAAAATTCAGCTTTGCCATCACATGAATAAATTACATTTTAAAATGTATTAAAATACAAAACTTTAAATTCAAATCATATTTTTCAATATTGCTGTTTTTACTGTATTTTAAAAAAATCAAATAAACGCAGCGGTATTAGAGACTTCTAAACATGAATAAATCTTGCATCAAAGGATATAGAATAGTTTTCCATCTACTCATTTGTCTCCTCATGCTTCTGTGCTGAAGTTTCTTTTTCTCATTTTTTTAATTCATGTATTTAAATATATTTTTAAAAATTTGTCTGAAGTCTTGTCAAGTCTGATTAATCTTCTCGTATTTAGTCTTGATGTATGACACATGTATGAAGGTATCAGAAACTCACTCTGGAAATTAATTTTCCAGCATATCTGAAGGTTTTGCCATTTTCTTAAAATTATTTCTTGCTTTAACAAGCTGATTAATTTCATGGATTATGTTTTCCCACAGGATGTAATAAATGTCTCCAAGAAATTCCTCCCTGGAATGGCAAAAGGCTTCTTCAGCCCCAAACTTACTCTGCATGTAGGTGATGGCTTTGAATTTATGAAAAAGAATCAGGATGCTTTTGACATCATCATCACAGACTCATCAGACCCTGTCGGTATGCAGCCCAATGTGTGGCGTTGAAGTTTCTTCTTTGCATTGGTAAATAATGATGTAGCTATTGACTCCCAGACAAAACATGGTGTTCATTTGACCCTGTCACAGGTCCGGCTGAAAGCTTGTTCAAAGAGTCATACTATCAGCTCATGAAAACGGCACTTTGTGAGGGGGGAATTCTTTGTTGTCAAGGTTAATATAACTGCAAACTTACAAAAAAGCTCAAAATTAAGAATATGAATGGCATGCATTTGGCAAGTTTGTAATTTTTGCTTGTAATTTCACAGGAGAGTGTCAGTGGTTGCATTTGGAGCTAATCAAGGAAATGCGGACCTTCTGTAAGACCCTCTTTCCTGTTGTAGACTATGCATACTGCACCATTCCAACATATCCAAGTGGACAAATCGGCTTCATGCTTTGCAGTAAAAATCCGGTTAGTTTTAACATTCAATGATGCTGCTTTTGATTGAATAGCTTTACAATTCCTGTTATTGCTTTTATACATGTTGTTGTTTAAAAGATTGTGATCAGTAAGTTTTTTTTAAATTTTTTTGAAAAATTTATGTTTTATTAAGCAAGAATGCCAAATTGATCACAGTAAAGTCAATTCATAATGTTACAAAAGGTTTCTAATAAATGCTGTTATTTTGAACTTTCTGTTCATCAGATAATCCTGAAAAAAGGTATTTTCAGTCTCTACAAAAACATAAAGCAGAACAACTGGTTTCAGCATTTTAGAATGATTTCTGAAGGATTGTGTGACACTGAACACTGGAATAATGGCTGCTGAACATTCAGCTTTGCTGTCACAGGAATAAATTAAAAATATATGAAATAGAAAAACAGTTATTTTACATTGTAATAATATTACTGTTTACTTTAGTTTTCATCAAATAAATGCAGCCTTGGTGAGCACAAAAAAATTGTGTATTTATAGTATAATAATGATGGTAATAATAATAATATCATTAAAGTGACGTGACATGTGGCCAAGTATGGTTACCCATACTAGGAATTAGTGCTCTGCATTTAACCCAGCCCAAGTGCACACACACAGCAGTGAACACACACACACACACACACACCGTGAACACACACCCGGAGCAGTGGGCAGCCATTTTTTTATGCTGCGGCGCCCGGGGAGCAGTTGGGGGTTCGGTGCCTTTAGGTTACGAGTCCAACTCTCTAACCATTAGTCCACGACTTCCACGAGGTCAGTTAGTAAATTAATTCATGTGTTTATTGCAGAAAACAAATTTCCGTGAGCCATTACGAGAACTACCAAGAGATGAGATTGAGAGCATGAACCTAAAATATTACAATCCTGAAATCCACCGTGCTGCATTCATCCTCCCAGAATTTGCCAGAAAGGTGAGAGACAGCCTATTGTTTTCAATTAATTGTGCTCTTTACTTTGCCTTTCTAAGGAATATTAAATGACCCGCTGTTTATACAGGTACTAAGTGAAGCGTAAATGACTTCATGGGTGCCACTGTCAACACACTGCCTTCTGTGAAAGCAGAACAAAACCCTCACTACAGCTGCAGTAGCTCCCACACCTCATCCCTCTCCGTCAATGGACTGCTAATGGACAAGTGCAAATGCCTTCTGTAGGGAAATTCTGCTCGTCTGTCCAGTTCCATCAGTGCTTCTGTCAAGTCTTATGAGTTGTTTTTTCGTTTCCTTTTACAATTCTGTTTCCCACATCAAACTTTCAGAACTGTGTAAACAGACAATCATGCATGTTCTGTGACAGATTCCACAGTCTTTCTTTTACTCGTGTTAAGTATGGAAAAAAAGAGTGCAGCGATACTTAAAGAAGCATGCAGGTATTTTAAATAAACTGCATATCTACTCTATAAACCCTTTCGAAGACTTCAGGTCAATAACATTTATAGATTTTCTTAACATGCTGTATTAAAGGGATAGTTCACCCAAAAATGAAAATTCTGTCATTTACTCACCCTCGTGTCGTTCCAAACTTGTATGAGTTGCTTTCTTATGTTGAACACTAAAGAAGATATTTTGAAGATTGCTGGTAATCAAACAGTTGGTGGTTGCCATTGACTTCCATAGTATTTTTTTTCCTACTATGGATGTCAATGGCAACCACCAACTGTTCGATTACCAGCAATCTTCAAAATATCTTCTTTTATGTTCAACATAAGAAAGCAACTCATACAGGTTTGGAACGACATGAGGGTGAGTAAATGATGACAGAATCTTCATTTTTTTTGGGTGAACTATCCCTTTAAGGTTTTATATTATGGGTCAATTAAATATTGCTATAATTTCTAAAACTGTTACTCTAAAGTTTATACAGAAGATGCTTTACAGTAACTAGCAAAACTGGAAGCTATTTTCTGCAGTTAATATTATCTAACATAAATGGTTTGTGTTTTTCCTTAGCCTTTGAAGGTGGCATATGGGCTCTGTGGGTGACGTGTCTCATTACATGATGTGATTTTTTTTTTTGTAGTGCAAATAGTGTTTGGTATGCAGCCTTTTTGAGTGATATGCTATAATGTATTGCAAACACATGATCATGATGGACTCTGTATGATGGAATGATTTTGATGTGTCTTTTAACATTAGGAACACTATAAGACTGAGACATTGTCTTAATATTGAATATAAGTATGGAGGTATAATTTATGACAAAAGAACAGCGTATTTAATGGATAGCTAAGGATCTTTTAAGGATAGTTGCATAGGACAAACTATTTTGTACTCTTGTCAAGTTTAACAGTATGGAAGAGGGTTTCTCTGTCCTTTTACCATTTAATGTTTATGGTGTAAATTTCATTTTGTGATTTTCACAAGTTGTTTTGAAATAAAAATGATGTAACCACGATGTATTAATTTCCTATAAACAGGGTGGCCGCGAGTCCTTAAAAAGTCTTAAATAAAGTGTTCCTTTAAAAAGGCCTTTAAAAGTCTTAAATTCAGATTCAGTGGGTCTTAAATATTTTTGGTGACAAAATACATCTGTCCACTCCAGTAGATGTTATGTGCCAAAAGGTGTATTGGGCCTACATATAGATTCTGCCTTATTTTGTATGTTTTATCAAAATTATGATATTATTTACACTTGAATAGTTTTATTAAACAGCAGTATTAAATAGTCTTCAGATTTGATCATTCATTTCAATACTTGGTCTATTTTTACTTATTAGGTCATAAAAGTAGGCAGTTACTGTATGAGTGCAGGTATATGTGTTCATGATTGCATCCGAGTGTGTGGTGGGAGGGTGTGTATTGTGCTCACCTGTGTATGAATAGCCCCCCACACACTCTCACCTTTGTTTGTTACGCTTAACTTTACTGTGCCGTCATGACATAGCTTGTTGTTATTAAATGTTCATATCTTATGTGTAATTATACAATTTGCCTACGTTTAATGAAATGTTTGATTGTAGAGTGCCTTTCTATCCGCTAGATGGCGCCAGTGTCACTAAATTCGGCCTACAAACATCCTGGCATTATTTGACTGCAATGATGTATGGGATATGTTTGTGAAGAGTATCAGGAGTCACTTTGCAGGTAAATATTTGTGCTGTCAACAGTGTCTATCTGTGCTCTTTATATGCTTATTGTATTGTAAATGTAGCAACAAATGTCCCTTTCGCTGTTTCTTCCGTTCTAGACCAACAAAACCTAAAAAGTTGTTTCAATTGTTTTGAGCCTTCACCTTTTACATCCACTTTTTAGTCAATATAACTATAAAAATGCATAGTTATGTCAACTATAAATACTTTAAAAAAGTGGACATACTTTGCATTACAGCGTTTATTAGTTATTACACAGGGTAAAACCACAAAACATTTGTTGTTGTTGTTGATTCTGTTGCCACTAGGTTTTGGCAGATTATTTATCTTATTTATTTAGACTAGCCTGAGTAACTTTTGCCTCATGAATGATATATGAAGCAGTGTCAATTTATTATCACTGAGATACTATTATAGAATTATTTCGTTTTGAATTCATTTGAATTCGTTTTTATTTAATTTTAGTTCAAGCTGTAGTAATTTTGTTGTGATTTTGTCATTTTTTATTAGATTTTTTAATGTCTTCATAGTTGTTAATTTTATTTCAGTTTTAGTTTTTAATTATTTTAGTATATCAAGTTAAACTAAATTAAAATTAGCAATATTGCAACTAGCTGAATATATATGTGTATATATACCCCTTCATTTTTTTCAAATTTTTTATGTTGCAGCCTTATGTTAAACTGCTTTAAATAACTTTTTTTCCCACATCAATCTACACTCCATACACAATAATGACAAAGCAAAAAACAGATTTGTGACAACTTTGCAAATTTATTAAAATGAGAAAACTGAAATAAGTATTCATACCCTTAACACAGTACTTAGTTGAAGCAGTCTTTTACAGTCTCAAGTCTTTTTTTTTTATATGATGCGACAAGCTTTGCACATCTGCATTTGGCAATTATGTGCCATTATTCTTCTCACCTCTTCACCTCTCAAGCTCTGTCAACTTGGATGGGGGCTGGCAGACATTTTCAGGTTTCTCTAGAAATATTTGATTGGGTTCAAGCTCAGGCTGTGGCTGGGCCACTCAAGGCTATTCACAGAGTTGTCTATAAGCAACTCTTGCTGTGTGCTTAGGGTCATTGTTCTGTTGGAAGGTGAACCTTCTGCCCAGTCTTGGGCTCTGAATACTCTGGACTGGGTTTCATTAAGGCTATCTCTATATTTTGCTGTGTTGAGCTTTCCTTCTACTCTGACGAGTCTCTCAGTCCCTGCCGCTGAAAAACAGCCCCTCAGCGTGAGGCTGCGACCGTCACACTTTACTGTTGAGATGCTACTGTACAGGTGATGAGCAGTGCCTGGTTTCCTTCAAACATGATTCTTGGAATTGAGGTTCATCAGACCAGAGAATCTTGTTTCTCACAATCTGAGAGTTCTTTAGGTGCTTTGTTGCAAATTCCAAGTGTGTTTTCATGTGTCTTCACTGAGGAGAGGATTGAGTTTGACCACATTGCCATAAAGACTGGATTGGTGGAGTGTTGCAGTGATGTTTGTCCTTCTGTAGGTTTCTCCTATCTCCACATATGATCATAGACCTCAACTAGAGTGACCATCAGCTTCTTGGTCACCAGTCTAACCAAAGCCCTTCTCCATGGATTGCTCAGTTTGGCCAGGAGGCCAAGCTCTAGGAAGAGTCCTAGTGTTTCCAAATTTCTTCCATTATGGATAATAGAGACTACATGCATCTGTGAACCTTCAATGAAGCAGAATTTTTTTCTGAACTCTTCCCCATATGTGTGGCTTGACACAATCCTGTCTCTGAGCTCTACAGGCAGTGGTTTTGACCTCAGGGCTTGGTTTTTGCTCTAATACGCATTTTCAGCTGTTAGACCTTTTATTGAGAGGTTGTGTGCCTTTCAAAATCATACCCATTCAAATGAGTTTGCCACAGGTTAACGCCACTCGAAGTGTAGTAACATCTACAAACAATATGAATGCTCCTGAGCGAAATTTCAACTGTCCCAGAAATAATACTTATGCAATGGAATCATTTAAGTTTTTTTATTTCTAATAAATTTGCAAAGTTGTTACAAACCTGTTTTTTTGCTTTGGCATTATGGTGTATGGAGTGTAGATTGATGTGGGAAAAAAAGTTATTT
The DNA here is from genome assembly GCF_001515645.1 of Sinocyclocheilus grahami. Taxonomy (NCBI): domain Eukaryota; kingdom Metazoa; phylum Chordata; class Actinopteri; order Cypriniformes; family Cyprinidae; genus Sinocyclocheilus; species Sinocyclocheilus grahami. The sequence goes on along the minus strand of NW_015505262.1, from coordinate 1,383,372 downwards.
AAAGTAGTTTAACAAGGCAGCAACATAACATAAAACGTGAAAAAAATGAAGGGGTATGAATACCAGTCACTGACGTAACGTCTCCGTTCCCTCCTTCAGGGAACGAGGGTTACACAAGTAACCTAGACGTTTCAGTTAAAGTTTATTTTATTTCAAGTAGCAAAATCTCTTGAACTATAGTAACACTGATATGAAGTCATCAAAATCCTGCTGAGACAACAGGAGAATGTGGATTGGCATTTTACTCTGACGCCAGATATGTTTGAAGTTGGTTGGAAAGTGAACGTTAGATGTGTTTGGCACTGGTCAATTGGCATGAATTCTTCAAACGTAGTTCATCACGAATCGGCTGGAGGCAGCTCATCTCAATGCTGTGTTAATCTCTACAGAGCCCCGGGCCCTGAAGTCTGTCCATATCTGTCTGCTGTGAAAAATGTGCTAAAGCGCGAGTATTAGGGCTCCTAGCTACGTGAACTCAGGCAGGGTGTGTGTATGCATATCCAAAGAGGTGTGTGGATGACAGAAAAGCTGACCTGAATGAGAACATGACGGGCCCATGACCAAGACATGTTTTATTTTCACTGGCCAACTGGTCTGGTAGGCTACCATTTTTCATTCTGGTTTAATTAAACACACGGTGTGAACACACATAGACTGCTTATGCAAACTGCACAGCACTTTGAGTATAGTGCTATCTGCACAAAAGAGTATTTAAAACACTAGAAGTCACTGAATTCAAAATTGAAATTCTAGTTTTATGGAATATTGTCATTTGAATTATAAATAATTGATCTGTACACAACTGTTTTGTTGTTTTCATTCTGGTTTAATTAAACACACGGTGTGAACACACATAGACTGCTTATGCAAACTGCACAGCACTTTGAGTATAGTGCTATCTGCACAAAAGAGTATTTAAAACACTAGAAGTCACTGAATTCAAAATTGAAATTCTAGTTTTATGGAATATTGTCATTTGAATTATAAAAATTTGTAAATTCATGTGCTTTTGTAATCTTTAATCAAAAACATTAACTTCTTCTCCCCTCGCAACAACAATGAAAATGCTGATGGGCAGAAATGTAAGGCTTATAATTTCATAAAAACATTTATATTAATTCCTCTGTTAAAACTATTCACTTCTGTTTTAAGTGTCTCACTGATTGAACGCAGATTTTTGCTTTTTTTTAAAGAAAAATAAAATGATTTTAATGTCTCAAATGCTGTCAATTGAGGTAACTTGTATAGATCCCTGGAATTCTCATTTAATACTTTTTCTATGTGTTCAACACTTGTTATAACACTTGATATGTTACTTCTTATTCCATCCAAATTAACTAATATTTTATTACATTCGTTTTTTTCCATTAGTTTTGCTGCTGTAGTGTTGATTATATAACCTCGTTTGCTTTTTGTGCTAATGTTTGTCTTGCTTGATATTCTTACATGGTAAAATCTGCAGTTACATTTCCATGAAAGACTTAATTCTTGTTATTCAGCCTCTTTTCATCTGCGGATCAAAAGCATCTTCTTTCTCCATAAAGACAGTTTTCTCAGCTGTTCCAGGTGCCAGACGGTTCGATGGCAATCTGAAGGAGAAGGAGGAGGAGTTGTGCTCAATTACACGTTGGAATGAGAGCAGACTGCCACTGTTCACGACAAAACGGGTTAGTTTGATTTTCTTGTATTGATATCACAATGTAGCTGAGTGAGAACGTGGCGTAATTACAGCAACGTCTTGACTTCCGTACTTCCTAAAACATGAATCGCTGCCTGCATGTTATTTCGCTCTACAGAAATGTAAATCATAATTAGCATAAACAATGAGCGGCCCACAGAACTTTTCAGAATCACTTCACGTTATCAGTAGCGCCGTCATCATCAGTGTTTTTTCTCCTCGCATCCGTTTTAACTGAAATCAGGACCATTTTTAGAGCTATGACGTGAGCATTGTTGCGCAGTCCTCCCCAACGGCACAACATTCTGGTTTGTTGGGGGGTTAACTACTCAATGCTTTTGTTAGTTCCTAAGCCACCCACTCCCCCACCCTCTCCCCTCCATCCTCCAACCACTGCGTCAGTAGGGGACTGGAACGAGAGGTATATAAGGACCCTGCCACCTGAAGCTCTCAAAAACCAAGATCTCTCCAGCTTTACTCTGCACCAGGAGCTGCAAGGACTTTGAAGTTTCTGCTTCACTTCTCAGACCGCACTTTAACTTCAACTATTTTGTCAGTATGCAGCTTTTGTCCAGCTTAGTGTCTCTTTTGCTGGTGCTGTATAGTGTCAGAGCAGCAGCTGTGCTTCCAGTCGAGGAGAGGAACCCGGCACTAAGTAGGGTGAGTGGCTGCAGTGAGCTCTAAATGTGCTTCCAGTTGTAGCTTTTATGGATTTACCAAGCAGGTGTTTGTATTTTAGACACACGTTGATGTTTAGCATCCAAAAGAGACCATTCTGGGATCATTTTAGTACTAATAGCAGCCATGTTATTGTTATTATGAATAGCTGAAGCCTTTAAAATCTTGCATTCTAATTCAAGTCGAGTTGCTTTCTCATCAGGAGCTGAGCAAAGAGCGCAAGGAGCTAATCCTGAAGCTGATTTCTGGGCTGTTGGACGGAGTAGACAACAGTGTGCTGGCTGGGGAGATAGCGCCTGTCCCCTTTGATGTGGAGGAGCCCCTGGAGTCCCGTCTGGAAGAGCGGGCCGTCTACAACCGGTTATCACAGCTGCCACAGCGCGACCGCAAAGCCCCGTGCAAAAACTTCTTCTGGAAGACCTTCACATCGTGTTAACGGTGCCAGTCCTGCAACGACGACGCAATCCTCCCTGATACCTGACATGAACTGTGTAGACCTCCACTACATACCATCTCCAGTGTCCGAAGAAAGGTCTTTGTGGACTTACTCTGACACAGTTTGTTTGTTAAAGACATTGATGATGATATTTATTTATTTATTGGTCGATTAAGCTATTTATGGACCTTTGTTGTTTTTCAGCATTAAAAAAAGCATAAAGCATGGTTACGATAGTGGCTTTTTTGATAAAAGATGTCTCATTTACTGTGGTCAAGCATCAATTTATGTTTAACTGACTGATGAATAAATATATAATTGATCACGGAGCCAGATATGTTACAGATGATGTTAACAGTGCTACATATAAACGTTTTCCCAAAAGAACAAATCATGTATAGGCTGTTTATTACAAGCTCATCTGAATGGCATTTTCACAAGCTGTAATTGTTTGACTCATAATACACCAGATTAATTGATTGACAGTTTGTGTGGTAGTAATTTTCCTTGTCAATGAATTATATGTAATTGCAGTTGATGAGAGGGTGTGCTTGAGGTCATTATTCTAAACTAAACTCTTGACTAAAAATGATTTGCTGGTAATTTCAAAGCATTACTTGCATTTTTATTTAGTTTGCCTTTTGTTCAACAAATTGAGGTAAATGGGAAGGGAAAAAATTTGTCCGGCAAAATCATTTTGGGACCATATTTTGAATGTTCCAGTACATCCCATATTTGTCCTGTCTTGATGGCACTTGCATTTGTCAACGCTGCCACAGACAAGCTAGCTTTAACAGAAAACATATAAAAGCCAGTTAGATTGAATATCCATATGTAAACACATGCAGTAGGCCATCAGTACAGTTTAATTATTTGTCCTCCAAATGTAGGCATACATGGTTATGCAAACTGTGCCTGCTTAAGTACCGGGTTACTTGCGTCAGTGTGTCGTTGCTATTGAATGTGAAATTAGTTGACATCATGAAATATACAACAAAGAATACATGACATAACAGTGTAAATGGGAAAACGTGTTGGAGCTGTGGCCCAGTGATTAGCTCACCTGATTTCCTATCACTTCTCTATTGTCCTTTTAATGAAAATGTCCAAAATTAAAAAGGTATAAATTTTTTATGCTCTTTAAATCATTAAGGTTTAAATAGGTCCAAATGTGGTGGAGAGGGAAAAAAGTTAATTTATTGTTAGGTTAGGTTATAACTATGTCTCTTTTTAGCCTCAAAGTTAAAAATGTGAATGACTACATGTAAAGGAGACCTTTTTACCACCTTGTGTGCCAGCAAAATCAGATTTTTGTCACCATAGGCCAAACTGAACAATTTACTTGTTCATGTAATGACTGTATGAAATTAATTTGTTGTTGTGTGTGTGTGTGTGTGTGTGTGGGACATTACCAGCTAATCTACACACAGTTGAAAAAAATCACTTTCTAAATTGAAAGAGAAAAATATGATGAATATTTTTTTAAAATGATGAATTATCCAATGAGTTCAAAGGTGGAATCCAGATGATACAGAGAGCATCTCCAATGTTTCATAGTTTTAACTGTCTGCTCTTTTCTCAGAATACCGATGACAGATATTTAACCATTTCTAAATAGACATCAGTAGTACTTCTGACATTTTACTGTGTGTACAGTAAAAACTAAAAACTTTAATAATTTACAAAAACTATTTAACATTTAATAAAGTAAAATATTAAACTTTTTTCACATTTAATATTAAAGCAGGCTGAAATGAAGATGGACACAATTTTTGTTTTGTCCAGCTGTATTTACTCAGTGCAACTTATAACATCCAAGTGAAAGATATAACACCAACATGTCAGAAGAAAAAAAATACACCAGAATCACTGAGTTGGAAAAAGATTCACCCCACTCCTAAAAATGATTGTAAACTCAATCATGTGGTGCGAATCACCTTCTCAATGGCACACAAAGCAATATGACTTTCAACCGTGCTCAGCTGTGGTCATTTTGATTAGTTCAGCATGAAAAGCATTTCAGTCCTTGGTAGTGCAACTGAAGCAAACAATCAACTGTGGGTGGCAAGGCACTGTCAAAAGATCTCCGGGATAAATTTGTGGACAGGCACAAACCAGGAGATGGATACAAAAAAAATTCAAAGGCTTTATCAATGCCTAGAAGCAGAGTGAAGTATATTATTAAGAAGTGGAAGGTATTTGGTACAACACAGACCAAACTGGATGAAAGAGCCAGGAGGAAACTGCTCAGAGAGGCTACCAAGAAGCCTACAGCAACTCTGAAGCAGTTGCAGGAATTTATGACAAAGAGTGGTCAATGTGTGCATGTGACAACAATATCACAAATTCTCTACAAATGTGGCTTGTATGGAAAAAGCCACTCCTCAAGAAAGGCCACATGCAGTCACGACTGAGCTTTGCCAAAACGCACCTTGAAGATTCTGAGGCAGATGAGACTAAAATGGATGGGGCAAAATGCTGTCAAATTCTTGAGGAAAATCTCCTGCCCTCTGCCAGAAATTTGTCAATGGGAAGAAGGTTTACCTTCTAACATAACAATGACCCAAAGCACACAGCAAAACTGACCACACAGTGGTTGAAAGAGAAAAAGGTTAATGTCCGTGCATGGCCTAGTCAGAGTCCAGACTTAAAGCCAATTGAAAATCTGTGGAATGACTTGATGACTGCAGTCCACAAACAGTCACCATCAAATTTAACTGAACTTGAGCAGTTCTGCAAAGAAGAGTGGGAAAATATTACAAAGTCTAGATGTGCAAGACATATCCCAACAGACTAAAGCAAAAGGTGGTTCAACAAAATACTGGGAAAAATCCTTTCTCCAACTCAGCGATTCTGTTTTATTTTTTTCTGACATGTTGGTGTTATATCTTTTCACTTGGATGTTATAAGTTACAATGAGAAAATACAGCTGGATAAATCAAAAACTTCATTTCCATCTTCATTTCAGGCTGCGAATTAACAAAATGTGATTATTTTAAAGGGGAGTAATTATTTTCTATACCCACTGTATGTATAATATAATTGATGTGTATAATATAACATATGTATAATAATTCTTAATATATTATGCACTCTAACAGGCCATTAGTTGTTTGGATTTGATAAAGAAATATAGTAAAATAATTTAATCTCTAACGCAGAGATCATTAAACATTATCAACAGTGGTGTATGATAATGCAATATCTTATTAAACTGAGTCTCTGGCATGGCATTTATATCTGTTCCGTTTGCTCAAAAAGTCAGATGGGGCCAAATTGAATTAGGTAACGGAACAATAAACATGCTGGTCTTGCCCATGTACAGCACGGGACCACCTAATCAGTGGAATGAAGATACAACAAACATCAATACACATGAGGAATTCAATGTTACCATTATCATGCCACGTCCACGAGATGACAAATGACTGATGGTATGTTTTCTATTACAGTTTAATCCATCTTTTTGTTCTTTCTCTCTCTTTTTGTTTTTGGCCAATTGATGGATGGACTGGCTCAAATAGATGACTGTAGGATTGATAAAGAAATATAGTAAAATAATTTAATCTCTAACGCAGAGATCATTAAACATTATCAACAGTGGTGTATGATAATGCAATATCTTATTAAACTGAGTCTCTGGCATGGCATTTATATCTGTTCCGTTTGCTCAAAAAGTCAGATGGGGCCAAATTGAATTAGGTAACGGAACAATAAACATGCTGGTCTTGCCCATGTACAGCACGGGACCACCTAATCAGTGGAATGAAGATACAACAAACATCAATACACATGAGGAATTCAATGTTACCATTATCATGCAATATCATTTTGGTTTGTCCACGAGATGACAAATGACTGATGGTATGTTTTCTATTACAGTTTAATCCATCTTTTTGTTCTTTCTCTCTCTTTTTGTTTTTGGCCAATTGATGGATGGACTGGCTCAAATAGATGACTGTAGGACGTGTTTTATTTGCATGAAGATTTGGGGGAAGCGAAAGAAAACCTGTCCATTATACAAGTGCCCTGAGCTACAATGAGAGCATTGTGAGGGGACATCAAAGCTCCTGCTGGTAAGCAAAGCATTTTGATTGCTTTGCCTTTGATCTGAAGGCATGCTCCCACCTGAACATGAATTTGAAATTCACATGTAATGTGTTGTACATTTATCTTTAGGAAATACACAACTGACTCCAGTATTTCTAGTAAATATGAAAATAAACAATTGCAATTAATTAATTAAAAGCAGAAAAACAAGAAGGACTAGCTCATCAACAACAATAGGCCTATTTAAAATCAAATTAAGTCTAGTATTTTTGAAAGCACAATACTACATGTGTTAACTCGAGGTCACCACAAGATTTTGTTATTTTCTATTTATTAACTTTAATTATTTGGGATGTCGGCCTCGTGAGTCAATATGATGATTCATAAATTTGTCTTTATAAGAGCCTTGTCTATAAACTCACCCAATCACCAAAATCATCTAGTTCAGATCATAAACATTGAAATGTATAGATTGTATTACTGCAAAGAGTAATTTTCTTAATCAGCGTTTTTGTCATTTTCCAATAAAATATCTAAAACCCTTAAAACATTTTACATAGAAGAAAAATTGCACAAGATATGAAGACTTATTCTTAAAGAGTATATCTTTAGTTTATTAAACTCTAATGAGCTGTCTAAATTATATTGATAATTTTTGCTTTGTTTTTAAAGCATAAATATAACCAAATGTATGTACTGTAGTAACATGTATCAGCAGTAAAAATTGCTAACCTGCAATTTTTACCTTAAAGATTTATTTCCACCTGATTTAACCCAAAACAAATAGTGTTGTTGGTATAAATGAATGTATGGGACTTGAATAAAACCAGTTAATTTAGATGTTACCATTTTTTTTTTCAGTGATATGTGTTTCTTTGGGGGTTTAAACCACAACCTTAGCGTTGCTATCACCTTAATTTAGACATTATTTTATCCTACAATTAAATGGTCCCTATGAAAGGAGCAAATGTCAAGCATCTAATCTGCCGCAGGTAATGTGAGAGTAGAAAAATTCACACCTCAATTTCGAAACCTTCCCCTCTAAGCAAATGTAAAAGGCCATTACACGAGCTGCTCATTTATTATGATGCTAATGCTGTTCAATTGCAATAACACTGTCTATGTGGAAGGAAACTGTGTGAATTGTAAACTGATAGCAACAGGCATTCAAATGGCACACAATTACATTTTTAAAAGATTGGCAGTTTGCTTTGCCTTGTTTATCCAGTAAACCTAATATGGTTGGAGACAAATGGACTAAGGCCTCAATCAAAATATCTTGCTTCTTTTCTCTTGATAGACTTTCTTTTATCCGCAGGCGAGTGATGAGTAATGTTTCAGGGCTACGTAAATGGCATTACGGTCCATGTTAGATCTTTGTCACATGGTCAGAGGGCATTGGAGAGCACTCTCACTTCATTAGTTCTACGTTGTCTGTGTCTTTGCTTTTACCTGTTGCCACCAGCAATGTTTTCTATCACCTTCAATAATTCTTGATTTGGTTCTGGGGTGACATTTGAAGGTAGGATACTGAACAGACGCAAACATACCATGGGTGACTAACTAAGACATTTGAGTACAATGGAAGGACACAGAGGAACTTGAATGCCTTTTGTGGAAGAAGAAATATTGCCACTAGTGATCAAAAATCTATATTTGGAGTTTCTGAATTATTCAAGTCATTGTTCTTTGAGTTATTTGCCCTTCATTGTGCTGTAGTTGCTGTAGCTCTGCAATTGCCCTCAGGTGTAGGTCACATTTGCTCATGTTGAATGCTGAGTTATTGTTCCAGCACACTCTCTTCGCCTTTCTGATGAGCAAAGAACAGTGAGTGGGAAGTTGATGGCACGTTAGAGTGGCATTAGAAGTCAAAGTAATTTAAGCATCAAATGCAAATTTAAAATAGAGTTGGTTATACATTTTATGCACAGTAACATAATCATACAATTAATAGTTATGCAATAAAGTACTTCATAACATGAATGGATTTAGACTATAGGCTACCACTGATGTATTGTGAAGTGTAGCAAATTAGCTCAAAAGGGAAATATTTATCATTAATTATAACTGGTTATAATTAATAATAAACATTTAAATTAGAACTGTAGCAGAATCAATATTACAATTATTTGATCTGTCCATCCACCGAGCAGACAATATAATCATTTATCAAAGATTATTTTCCTGGCCAAGGAACAGTAGCTTTCCTACTTTATGCAGTTCTAGCAGTAATTTAGCATGTAGCGAGGGATCAACATTCAGTGACACCGAATTGTGAGCAGCACACAGAAGCAATCAATTGTGAATATTAGGGATTGAATAAATGAAACTATAGCAAATGTACAACTAAACTAAGCAAAACACATATGTACAGAATGAAGGAAAGTAAGGAAAGAGAGAGAAGATCAAAAGAATGGCAGTATTTCACATCAATTAACCACAACCTAATGAGAATCATCAAAGAATCAAAAATCACCTTATAAAAGGGGCTCAAACTTAAACACGCATCTAAATAGTTGTAAACGGTTACTTGCATTGGCTTTGTTGCTGAACAAGAGTCTTGACGCGGTAGACACGGAGGTTCTTGATGAGTTCTTTAGGAGTGAGCTGGAGGTTTTCCTCTGGTTCGTCTGAAGATAGGAAAGTCCACAGCGAATCGACAAGGTTTCTTGAAGAAAACAAACCGCCGGAAAATCAAACTCAAGAGGAGAGTTTTGAGGAGTCTTGGAGAGTGTCCGTCTCAAGAAGAAAGGTTTCTGAGCCAAGATTAGTCTGAGTTAATGACTTTTGATAGTTCCTATCCACACCCACCTTTTGGGTGGAATAGCCAATACCAGGCGTGAATCTTTGAGCTGGAGAAGTTTTCTTTGTCTCCCTTTATGGCCCATTTGCAAGTTTATGGCTGGTCTGGAGGATTGGTGCAGTTTTACCCAAAATATAGTACAAATAGTATGATGCATTTCACGATCACATAGTGTACATCATTGTTTGAGGAATAAAGAGCAGATCATTTTGATACCAAGAAAGAAATATCTAGAAGATATTAAACCAGAGATACATTCATACACCTGAATATAAGCATTTAAATCTTAACTAATACAAATAACGAGTGGTAACTAGGCTAATATAATAAGGAAACATACAGACAACACATGCATATACCAGATACATCTGTAACTGATTGATTATAGTCTAAATAAAGAAAATGTCTTTATGTGTTTGTGTTATGTGAGCATGGTGTAGTTTGCTGGTCAGCCAGGCCGTTGGTGCCTGGCTTACCGGGGGTCATTTACGTCTCTTCAGAATGTGTTTGAAGTTCGATGGGGAGACCAGAGTAGTGAAACTGTTTAGCATCTCCTTGATAGTGGGGGGAACCATTGGCAATTTAGCACCCATATAAATGTAGAATGTGGGGCCGTGTCTGTAATTTATATGCAAATGTCAAAAGGCTAAAAGGGGTCTCTAAGACATAAAACCCCAATGATCATCCATGATTTTAAGCAGATGCTACAGAAGTGAAAAGCTGTGTGTTTCTAAGAAACAAATCCATCATTAAGGCGTTTTAACGTTAAACCTTTGCTTTTGGCCAAAATATGTATCAATAATACATAATAACACTTCCTCCAGTAAAAAAGTCCATCTTCTGTTGTCCTCTCACATCAAAATCCACCAACATATTTGTTTAGAATTTGTTTTGTACTGTTTTTGCTTGTAAATTGTGATTGATCTGCGCATATTTCTCTCCTGATTCAGACGAGACAACTTTTTCAATGGAAGCAATATTACAAACATGTATTAATTACGTATTAAAAACATAATAATGATTTTATTTTAAACACACAGCTTTTCACCTCACAAGATGTTAATTGATCGACTGGAGCCATGTAGATAACTTATGGATTATTCTGATGTTTTTATCAGCTGTTTGGACTCTCATTCTGACGGCACCCATTCACTGCAGATGATCCTCTGGTGAGCAAGTGAGGTAATCTAAATTTCTCAAAATCTGTTCTGATGAAGAAACAAGGGCATCTACATCTTGGATGGCCTGAGGGTGAGTAAACTGTCAGCAAATTTTCATTTTTGGATATACTATTCCTTTTTTACAGTCAGATATTTCCTATAACAAAAAAGGTCTGTCCATTGTCTATATCACGCACACTTCACACAGAACTCACTTTCAAACCAGTCAGATTTCTGTTGGTCAACACGGCGAATTTGCATTACTAACTTGAACTTGGGGAAATCTTTTGCCCTCACACAAAATTCCTGATTGCATGGATTCTTATTAACGAAATTCCAGATTCCATGAATTTCTATTAACATGACTGGATTTCAAATGCTGAAATTTCGCCGAAGCAACAGTGACCGCACCTTTCAGTGAATTTTTGCAGATAAAATCAAGCCACTCCAACAGGAATCCACACGAATGTGAATTTAATGTTAGGGTGAATGGTTTCCACACGCAGATTCCTTTTTTTTTTTTTTTTTTTTTTTACATCAAATGCAATCTGTGAGTTCAGTAGGTTTGACTTCTGTGATATCAGAAACGTGCCTTGCATTTTCATATGCAGCCTGTATTATTCCATCAGATTGAAGGGTCTGAAGGGAGTGAGAATTCAACTGTAATTGCCTTCTCATAAACACAAATGATGAAACAAGCCAAGGAATCAACGCCTTGTTGATATCTCAGAAGGCATGTTGAGTTGGAGGGGGACAGAATGAGTTACATAGAAGATAAGACATGAAGTTTTAGATTTTGTGCTTAACAGCCACTAATGACGCGTGATGTGTTTGTGTGCTGTGACTGCATTGCTAGTCAGGACAGCTAAAAGCATATGATTATCCCTCTCAGCGCACCCTACACCGCAGCGAGAGCTGAGAAAATTAGATGTCACAGACATGAAGAAGGGATGCAGGATGCCCGTAACCATAGAGACCCTGCCCATCACAGAGGGGACCAGTTCAGGAGGAGGGAAAGGGTCCTCATAAGGGAACAGAGGACATGATCTTGTCTCTTCCGATGCCATTAAAACAGTGCTGATGAGAATAAGAGAAAAATGATTCTGAGTCTGGTTCAGCATAAGTTGCCCACAATTTATTTTCAGTTTATTTATATTAAGTCTTTACATCTTGATATTAATGTGTTTCACATCCAGATATTATTTGATCTGGATCCTAAAACAGACCCAATTGCACTTACAGTGAAAATATCATTTAATCATATGGATGCATCTGTTTTTCCAACCATTTAATTTCTCACAATGATTTCTGTCATTTGTATTCAGTTTTAAGTTCGCAGAGGTGCAACTTTGCAAATTTGTCTAATTTATTAAAATTAGTGGGAAAAAATTAAATGAATGTACTACTGCAGGTTGCCTCTTTTATTTTACTAAAAAAAAAAATTTAATAATTCAATTAAAAATAATTCAATCAAAAATGTAAACATTTATTGAGTAGATTTATTTTTTATTTTTTATTTTTTTACCTGACTCAGGGTTCCTTGAAATACAATACACTTTAACTGAAATAAAATAAAATAGCTAAAACTAAAACTGAAAAATATAATAATAAATTATTTAGACATATATATATATAAACTTAAAAAACTAAAACTTTAACTTAAAATGAAAATGGAAAATAATAAAATGAAAACTGATGCAAAATATTAATGAAAAACATTAGCTTTTCGCATCACAATTCAATATAAAAAATAAAACTTTTACTTAAATACTTAAACTTAAATTGCTCTAATATGTTCATAATACCAAGTGTAAAGGGGACCTTTGAATTTAAGGTTTCTTAGCAAAGTTTAAAATGAATGTTGTTGATTTAATAAATTGTGGACAATATAAGGAACTTCATTATATTATAAACCACAATAATACTTAAAAAGTGCTTTTTAATAGCATTTCTTTGTGAAATTATTAGCCTAGCAAACTGAATCATAGAGCTCAATAATTAGCCCATCATCTGTGTATTTGCTGTTCAGTGGTGCAGTGCACCCTACATCAGTGTGCTATAGTCTTTGTGAGAACCTCTGGTGTCCAAAATTTGGATAATTATTTTGATGATAATTTGGAAACAACAGCCTGTTTGATGAGCCTTAAATCTGTTGATATGCTATTGCAAACCTTGTTGTTTGCTGCTCCAGAATTAGCATAATTACCCTTTGACTAAGTGTGTTTTTCAGGGGAATGGATCCAGATTCAAGCTGGCCTCAGCATTAAGGGCAATTAAAGTAAAACAGCGTTTGCTAAAAGCTCTCCTTTGACATTGCGCTTGTGTAAGTCGGTATCACAGATAGTCTGCTAACAAGCAGAGTGGTTGTTGTAGCAGCAGCTCATTAGCTGTGCAATGACTCTGTCATATCCTGACTCCGTCTCTCGTGCTCTGTGCTGTAATTACAGAGAATGGACTGAAAAGAGGGAAGGTTACTAAACACAATATAGACCGTCTCGATTAAGAGCAGAATTGACCTGAGACGTGTGCCTTAAATATCTCAATCACAGACAGGCCGCTTGTGGAGCAGAGAAAGAAATGGTCCACCTTTAGGGAGCCGTAATGAGAATTTCATGTCATTTGCTGTAATGATGAAATCATCACACTCAAGACACAGACAGAACTACTGAACCCTCATGGTACAACATGGTTAGACTGAGGATTGTTGTTTCTTATCCCAGTGGATTGTGATGTCTGACAAGGCTATCGCATGTCTAAACACCAGCTGAGCATCTGAAACACTAGAACAAAAATTAACATGACTCACATCTGTTTTCCCAAATTAAGGTTTTTATCAATTATTATCAACTGAAAAGATGTAAATTGCCAGTGAAAAATCTTTGCATTAACAATAATTAGAAAAAAATCAAAAATGAAAACTAATCTGAATTAAAGAAAGAATTACATTAGGATCAGGGTTATGATAGTTTAAACCGAAACTAGAATTAAAACCACAAAAAACACACATTTATTACTTGAAATAAAAAGTTATCTGTGAAATGAAATGAAATAAAAATTTCATTTTTTTTTATTATTATAATTTATTTCAGCTAGTTGCAATGGCAGCATTTCTCATTTTAATTTAGTTTAACTTGATGTATAAAAAATTTAAAAACTATAAAACTGAAATAAAAACTACATAAAAATACGAAAATAAAAACGTATTCAAAATATTTATCTAGAATAGTATCACAATGATACTGAAATAACATTGGATTTCTATTATCTCCCACCCCAAAGTCACGCTATTGGTCGAACCAAATGCACAAAGCAATTGTGATATCTCATCATTGTTTACACATTTGTAGAAGAAATCACCCTACCAATGGCTTATAGTCTCTTCATAAGCTGGGATATGGGAAAGTCTTTTAACATTGACAAAATACACACTTCAGCTTATGACGGCGATGAGTTAAAATAAATGAATAAATAAATAAAAGAAATCTCAATATGAGAAGGTTAAAGAAACAACACCATAAATTAAGTGGCAGCAGTGTGGATGCTATGTGGATAATAATTCAGAGTTATGAAACTTATTTTGCATAAAAATTATTTTGGGAGGTTTATATGTTTTATTATGTTTTTTTCTTTTCTTTTATACACAATTTTATTATACACTCCCTTATTAGATTCCTGCATGTTTGAGAAATCAAATCAGGGGTGTAAACCAGAAGTGCCACGTATAACCACAGGCAAAAGCAGACTCTCTTAAAACTTGACTGTAAATAGCATGTGTCAAAGCCTAAATGTAGTAGTTATAGACTGTGAATCTTACTGATTGGCTATTATTTAACTAAAAGTCCTGAAAGTCCAATCCAAACATTACCATATCAAATACATCACCAGACACTTGTAAACAGCTAAAGACTGTGATTTAGTTTTCATCTTCACTGACATGTCCCCACAGTCCGGCATTAAATACACTTTCCCTTGTGTTTTGGGCCTCTTACATCAACAGCTATGAAGTGATCATTTGCTATACAACATATCTATATCTCCTGATTATGAGTGGTCTTAAGGTTGTGATAAGGGGTGGGAATAAGAAAGAAGAATTAAGGGGAATACTTCGATGTGAGGCCAAATGAAAAATACCACGAGTCTCCAGCTGCAGCTGTATGGCCTTTTAAACAGTACAGCTAATGATAGGGAAATAACTTGTGATAAATCGAGGCTGAATCCCTCCACACTGAGTTTCGCCCCAATGTCAGATTGCCATTACTCTTTCAATTTAGCCGCTGATGCATCTTTCACAGATTTAAGTCCCCATATGGCCATTTCCGTTCTCTTGTGGGCCTGTGGCTGTTTGCCAAATCAGTGTCTCTGACATGTAGCTCCGCACCAATGACGGAGAGTCTGGTGGCAATGATGAGAAATGGTGCCCAGGTGCACCAATCACAGCTTTAGGGAAGAATTCAACTTGACATTAGTTTAACCAGAGACTATTGAATAATATCTACCCTGATTACAAACAACAGGACACCCAGATATCATCAGACACGGAAAACACACCAAAAATGCATCATGCATGCTCACCACTGTGCAAAGTTGCTTCAAACTTCAAATAGATCCAATTGTCTGAATTCTCAAAGACTTTGCCTTGTCAGGCAGTATCAAAGAAATAGGAACAGATGAGGGGAGGAAAAATTGCATGTATTTCCTGCTGCATTTATTTTCCTCAGCAGTCCGTCGAAAGATTGTGAGCTAATTTCAAATTTCAATAGAACAAATAAAACAAATCTGAAATAAATTCAAAACAATTCTTTTATAAAGTGTATTTACAAAACATTTCACAGATATTTGACTACATTGGTTGGCTGTGTGTATTTTGATTCTTTAAAAGAACCGACGCAAAGGATTTATTCGATTGGGTATCGGACTCCACTCACTGCCCTGTTTTCGATTCCTTAAAAATAACCATTTAATAAGATTCGTTCGCTCTGGAAGCTGTGTCTACACTACACCTGGGACAGAAAGGTAGTTTAACATTTACCAACATTAAGCCATTTAAATATTGTATTTGCTACTCACATTTTGTTATGATGTTAAGCCACACTTACAGACTTGACAGCTACTTTCTGTTCTGTTCACGTCCCACGTTTTAATCTACCCTAGGATGGAAACTTTTGATGAGCTACCAGAAAATAATTGGCGTGTCAGGAAGGGCACATTCTGAGGCCCCTGCACAATGCACTGATTACCCCTTCTTTCTGTTTTCTGACACCTGACCCCAGAGGTTGTAGACACACCGATGAAATCTTGGAGAAAAATAAGAAATCCTGCTCTATTACAGAAAAGCCATGAGGCTACAAAGAGTGTTTCTTTTTGTTTGTTTGTCATTTTGTGACACGGTTAAATCATGGGGAAAATGAAATGCTGTGAAACAGATTGTCTTGATTGTAGTAATTTATTTTTCAAGCTGGGCAAACTGAAAGGTGGGTGATACCATTGATTACCCTGTCGAACGTGTTTGTAGTTTTTATGCCTTTACAGAAACCATTGAGAGGTGTAAATGACAACGCTGATAATTATAATTTTTGACATTGTTCTTTACATCCTTGTTTACATCCTTGTTTTAGGTCACCTGAGTGGCGTGCATGAAAAAAAAGAAAAGAAATGTTAACACCAACATCTGATTTACTCCTCCACACTTCTCTTGAAACAACCACCTAACAGTGTGTTTATGGAGTTTCTTATTATGTATAGTACACATTGTAGTCCTACGGGATGTTTAGCTGCAAGAGTTGCATTCGTTTGTGATGTTTGAGCCGTTTTTTCCCCTCACAGTCTGAAGTCCCAGTCACAAGTGTTATTTTGTCCCCTTCTGTTTCTTCATCTGTATTGATCTTGGATATGTATTTTGTGTTCACAGTACTCCTGTTCAACATCAAAGTGACAATGCTGACTGGCGTTTTATCAGGATGCACTTCATTACATAAGGTACAGCAAGCATTACTGGGCTGCACAGAAGGAAGGTTCTGAGGCTCTGAATATGTGTATGTAAATATCCTTTTGTTATTTTTCTTGGATTCTGTGGGAAATTGCTAGTTGTTGCTTGGATGCATACTTGTTTGTGTCCAGGCTGAACCTGAGATGCTTTTTCTGATGTTTTAAATACAAAGCTGCACAAAATGTGTCAATTATATAAAACAAGGCTATAATGGGATGGAATATGTGTACCGCAGACTGATAGAATGATGAACTGTTTAATTATAGTTCACCTAATGCTTCAAGCTATCCTCAGGGTTGTAGTGCATACTCTCTGCAACAGAAGATGCAAGTACTTAAAGAGTGACTCATCTTTTCAAAATGAACTTGATCTATACTTATAAAAGGAAGTAAAGAGCTCTAAACAGTGTTCGAATTAGACATGAGCTAACCACTTGCTGGTGCACTGACAAGTATCTGGTCTCTGACGTAGAGTCACTTACGAGTAAATTAATGTGTGATTGTCTAATTCACTGGATTCAGTTGTCGTCAATAACATACATTTAAACATTTATCTCATTATTCAATAAAATCTTGCTTTATTAGCAAATGTGCAGATAGTGGAACACTCATCATTGATGTGCTTACTCAACATCTCAGGCTTTGCTTTATAAGAAATGGACAGATTCCATTTACAGCACTGGAATATATTTGCTTTGTTTGAAAGCAAATTAGTTGACAGCACACAGGAAAATGGAGGAAAGATGATCACGACATGACCTAGGACAGATTTTCCCATTGTGACCCAGCTCTGACAGCATTCGGTTATAATTTAAGTTTGGAAAACCATATTTTTTATGTGTCTAAAGGTAGCCTGGTCTGAATTACATGTGGATTTACGAAGTGATATGAAGTTAGATGTTTCCCAAGGAGTCAGTAAGGGCTGGTTCGTAAACCTTACATTACATTTAGTCATTTAGTCATTTAGCAGACACTTTTATCCAAAGCGACTTACAAATGAGGACAATAGAAGCAATCAAAACTAACAAAAGGGCAATAATATGTAAGTACTGCGACAAATCTCAGTTAGCCTAACACAGTACACGTGGCAAGGTTTTTTAAAATAAAAAATTAAAAGAAAAAGAAGTAGATAGAATAGGGAATGCTAGTGTGAGAGGGTCTTTTTTTTCTTAGAATTAGAATAGAGAGTGCAAGAGTTAGAGGGTCAAATGAAGAGATGCTATATATATATATATATATATATATATATATATATATATATATATATATATATATATATAAT
>NW_015505262.1:1329074-1365091 GCF_001515645.1 Sinocyclocheilus grahami | reverse complement strand
AATAAAGAGATTCTATATATATATATATATATATATATATATATATATATATATATATATATATATACAGTATATATATAATATAAGTATACGCCAGTTTGACTGTGCTAGTTGATGCTGTAACTACACCATCTGGAACCAAAAGTGCATTGACAGCCATTTGAATGAAACCATGCATTCATTTTTTGCAAGTAACATATAAATTGCATATAATTTATTATAGTAGAAGTTTTATTAGTACAGCTGATTAAAACTCATTTGATCAAAGTGGAAACATGCCTTGTTACATCACTAGATTTTAACTGTATTTTAATTCTTGCATCAAATCATTTTAATCCACTTTGTTTTGTTTGTTTGTCCAAATGATGGTTCTTTTGAAAAAACAAAATCACCTATTTAAGCCAATATTGCTCTTATTTCTTTCAATTTGCATTTAAAAAACCATAAATCTCTTTCCCTAAAACATGCAGATACCCAGATGCCTTCAGAGGCTTCTCGTTAGAGTACCCAGGAGCGTTTGATAAACCAGTGTGAATGATTGTTTCTTCTTTAAGAATCACTTCAGCTGTGTCCCAACAACCTGTGACCCTCTCAAGCAGGCATGATGACAGAGGTCAGCGCATTACACCTGACAGCCACAATCAGCATGGGTATGTGCAGCTGGAAATTACCATTGTCATTTATGAGGATAATTAATGTGATCTCATCATACATCAAGCATTACCAGCGTAGTGTATTGGAAATGAGGGGTCTATTATAAGCTTGCTTATGGAACATTTGTCGCTTTATTCATTCTGTCTATCTCTCTCTTGCTCACCCACTTTCTCTTTCTCTCTCTCCTTTTCTCACTCATTTTTAAATCATTAAATAACCATCTCATTCTGTGCCAAAAGGTTTAAATGAAAGGGACTGTAGCATTACAAAGGCATTTCGAATTAATTCTGCTCTCAGGGTAATTGGCACATGAGACGGTGACAGGCTTTCAGTGTCACCTGTTGTTTTTTCATCACAAACATCTGCCTGTGGCACATCGCAGTTCATATGTCTGAAAATGTCATAGGGCTGTAAATACTTTTTTCATATTAGTGTGACTATTCTACTTTTGCCTTTCATATTTGCAGTGTTATGTCTCTTATTCATTATCACAACACAGCCAAAAGTGATCAACAATTGGTGTTAGAAAAGTGATTTTATAATATAATTTTTGTCCATTTTCTACTTTTCAGCAGTTAGGATGGCGTTTTCCTTGTTTTATTTTTTTGTGTGTTTATGCCATGATTGTATCTGTCCTTCTTAATATGAATGTCGTATCATCTCAGTGTAACTGGATTGTGGTTGCTTGCTAAGTTTGTAATATTACAATGATTCTATGTGTTGATAAAACTGTTTATCAATATCCAAAATATACAGTGGGGTCTGGGATCACTATAGTGAAAATTCTATTGTGCAAATTTCTAATTTTATAGAAATTCACTTCACCTCACCAAACTTCCCAAATGTCTATCCTAACAACCAGCGTATGGTGTGGAATATCACAGGACCAGAGGGACACAGATTACGCCTCTAATTCACTTATATTAGCCTGGAGCCTGTGAGTGAAAAGTTCAATTAACTTCTCTGCTGATGTCTTCAATTCAATAGCTGATACTGACATTTGATAGAAGTACTGTTGCTGTTCAGTGCTGTTTACACAGAGCCATTTATTCAGCTAGTTCTTTAACCTGGAGGACATTGGAGTTCTGCAAAGGTGATTATGACATTTTTTTGTGAGTTGAACTGAAGTTTGTGGCGTTCCGGAATGATGAACAGGTATGCAAAGTGTTCAAATGTGTTCAGTGGGAACAGTTCCCCCATGTTTCTGTTTCTGTTTAATGTGTTGGGATTGTGAAAGCTTCAATACATTACAGTAATACATCTTTTTGTTTTGCTGCTGTTTTAGAGTATGCTAATGGAAGTCACCCTGCTTCCACTATTACTAATTACTATTTGGAAGCTTTGCCTGGAGACTTCTCATCGCTGTGAATATGACTACGTTCAGGTTAGATCCATGTCTTCAACAGACCTTTAAACATGGGGTCATTTCATGGGGGAATATATACACATCAAAGTGCATGAGTTACGGTTCTAGATTAGACTTCATATTTCAGGATATCTCGGATAGAATTCAATGAAATCATATGTGAATCTGCAATCAATGCAATCAAGCTTCTATTATATTTATACTACTTGTGGGAAATAATTTCCTTATGGTATGTTTACAAAACAAATATTTATTTAAATATAATATAATTTTTTTATATTTATACAGTATAATTGTATTAATTAGATATACTTTAATAAATAAAAATAAGCACTTATGGTAAATGTACTTTAAAAAGAAGTTGGGATATGTCTTGGAATTTAATAAAGAGAACTGCAGTTTTAAATGAGAAAAACATTAAGATAAGACATTCCTGCCAATGCCAATCCAAATCAGACTTCATTCAGGAATCTGTTAGATGATTGGCTGAAATCTTAACAAAGTTTAACCTTATTAGAAACGTTCAGTCCTTTTCAGATTAAAATAATCCACCCTAAGAGCCTACAATCATTTCAAAATCAGCTTGTGATGTTTATGTTAATATGTATATTTTCTTGATCCATAAATTCACAAAGGTGGTGCAAATTTGAAATGAGAGATTTATCATTAAACACTGAATATATATAATGTACATTTTTACTGAAATATATGTATATTTATAATAAATCAGCAAAAATAAAATAGCAAATAAAAGTGTTAAAGAAATGCAATGTAGATCTACATACCCATCTTGCTAAACCTGCACCATTTGCCAGATTATATCAAAATACTCATGTTGAACATTTGATTAAACCTCTCTATCATGAAATGAAATGCACAATATGACTGCTGTATAGTTCCTAATGAAGTTCCTAGCATGCTAACTAAGCTTGTTCTGTCAAATACAGGATACCGATGTGTGCTTGTAATAATTACTACTTGCTGAAACTTTCCAGGTGTTGACAGACGGAAATGACACAGTCCGGTTCTGTGGTGACGCAGAGAAAAATTGCGGTGAAGCGCCCAAAACATCTATTCTGCCACCAACACCATGTCCGTGCTCTTCAGATCAGATTACTCCAACAAGGACCGATTCACAGGCTTCCAGGCATTTTTTTCCACCGAAGGTGATGGAAACAATGGATTTACAGCATGACTGTCTCTCTCACGGCATGATTGTTCCTCTCTTTTGCTGTCACCTCTTGTTGTAAAGGCTAAGGGTTAAACTAGATAAAAAATCTATTAAAAAAGACATTAAAAAATCTAATATTTACTTTTTAACTTTTTATAATTTTGTATATTCTAAAATGAAATAGATTACATATTATATATACACGCACCAATATATCACACATGTGTTGATCTTAGTAGAAGTCCAAATCCATATAAGTGAGAACTGTTGCTAAACGGCCTTTTTGTTTTACTGTTATAGACATTGATGAGTGCCTGAGCCCTGTGGATGGAGAGCCTGTGTGTGACCATAATTGCCATAATTATGTGGGGGGCTTTTACTGCACTTGCAGATTGGGATACCAACTCCATGATGATAAAAGACACTGCCCTGGTAAGATACCGGATACCAGAACAGATGAAACCCCTGGGCTGTAGTTTTTCTTCTCATTGATTATGAAATATATGGGACATTATATGATATTATATACAATTATGTGTACATTCATTTTCAAGCTAGTTACTATAAAAGCATCATAAATAGCATGTAAAGCTCTGAGACACATTAAAGATTGCTTATTGTTGTCTGTTCAATGAAACATTGTTTTGATAGACCATCAATGATTCTATGCACACTGACTGCCTATGTATTTCCATTCAAATCTTAGTGCTACGCAAGCTTCCACTATTGTATACTCATATAGTGTATACTCACTTTTTTATACTCACAACTGTGGTAGATTATTATATAGTATATTATATTCAACCATAAGATACCTTTAGTGTTGATTTTGTCCTGTCATGTAACACTTCCTCAAGATTTAATTTTGTGTTAATTTTCTCACAATTTCCATGCACGCTAAATTGGAACTTGTGGTGGCCACTGAAACTAAACGCAGAAGCAATTGCGCATAGAGTCCATTATTGGCTACCAGATCCATAAAAACTCTTTGATTATGCAACTAAATGCTTTCTTAAAGGGATAGTTCACCCACAATTCTGATACCAGTTAATCACCCTCATATTGTTCCAAACTTGTTTCTGAACACAAAAGAAGAACTTTTAAAGACTGCTTGTGTGCATACAATACAAAACAACAGACTTTCATGTACTGTCATTGTATGGATAAAAAAAAAACCTCCCAAATAGTCATTTTTGTGTTCACAATTTAATTGAATTTTTAAAAAATTTAACATAGTATAGTACCTTTAGCATTATCACTGATCTATATCCAATAATAAATGCATATATGAGCATATGTCCCTTTGTCTGTAATCTAAGATATGTAAACATATTTTTACTTAACATAACGTCTATCTGTATAAGTTCTGAACAAATCCTGATATTTTTAGGAAATATTGTCATACAGCTCAATACTGATTTATGTTCCAGTAGTGACTCTTGTACATTACAGACCTATTGAAACAGTGGTCACAGCAGCAAGCTGGGCAGCCACGGCTCACCACACACTATCAATCAGCCCTGTCAACAGCTCTTGATTGAGCTAGCATAGCCTATAATCGAGCAGGAAATAGAGTCACCAAAAGGGGTTTGTTATATCATTGATAGGGTGGCCACAACTAACCGCATGGCATTTTTCGATATAAGTGAGGGTTGTGTAGGGTTTCGAATAGACAAATTTACATTTTCGACTTCCCCTCAGGTTGTGAAAACTTCTGGCAGGAATGGATTAGTCCCAAAAACTCTCATTTAAAGTGCTAATGTTTACTGCGATTCTGGACAGCGCTAACTGGCTTTAGCCTGAAGCGCGCTTCAGAAATAAACTGATGATACATTGGGCAGCGTCTCGCTGGTCTGCCTGTATAAAGCAAACTGCTTTCTGTCACTCTAAGCAATTCCAGGTTAATTACCATTGGTTCCTGAGGGATCAGTATTATAAGGATCAGTTGAAAATTGATACCTGTTGCGAGCTGTATACTGTGCTAATGGTGGGTAATTAATCACAATTACCAGCCTAGACATGCCTCTTAATTGTTTTTCTTTGCTAATGGGGAAGATATAGACATCACATATTGCGCAGAAGGGAAGACAGAAACAATGACTTGTGTGAATCATTTAATCATATGAATAAGTAGACCTTTGCCCTACTCAGCTGAAATTCACCATTTATAGCAATTATTTGTAGCATCTGCACTTGTTGGCCAAAAATAAACGTTCTGTCATCATTTACTCAACCTCAATGTTCCAAACTGGTATGACTTTCTCTCTTTGGTGGAACACAAAAGGATAAATGTGATCTAAATTTGACTTGTGTGCTATATTCTAAGTGTTCTGAAGCCATTTGATAGCATTGTGTGAGAAATATAAGCCTTTATTCACTGAAAATCTTCCCATCCAGTAAGCTGTTTACTTGAGAACTGCTACTACTGGATCATTGAGTTAGTGAGTCAGTTCTTGAATGAAACATTCAGACTTATGTTTTTAACTCAATGCTTTTAACTTTTTTAACTCATTTTAACTGAAAAAATGTATTTGTTCCTGAATCAGCCATCACTGCATCTTTCATGAATTTGCCTAGGTGTATGAGTTTCTATGAATAATAGTGTTTTAGTAAATGTTGCTATTATAATATTATTTATTGTTTACTTTTGTGTACGTGTAGCTCACACAATAGAGCATCGTGCTAGCAACACAAAGGTCATGGGTTCAATTCCCAGGGAAAACAAGAACTAATTAAACATGTCCATTGAATCCAGTGTAAATTGCTTTAGATAAAAGCATCTGCCAAATGCATAAATACAAAAATAAATATATAAAGTTTAAAAGCTCCATTCCTTATTTATTTTGATGGCATTGAAAACAGTGAACAAGAAAGTTTTCAAAATTTCTTCTTTTGTGTTCCATGAAAGAAAGTCAGTCAAATGGGTTTGCAGCAACTTGATGTTGATGATGGCATTTTCATTTTGAGGCGAACTATTCCTATATTTGTCAAATAACAGGCATAATTGAATATGAATGCCTTGTTATTCTATTCGATATTTCAATAACTACCAATTGATTTTTTTTTATCATAAATGGACAAATATCAAAACATGAGTCCTAAATGCGTCTGATAATACACAGTTTAGTTGGTAATAGTGTTCAGTGAATGTAAACAGCAACAATTTGAGGCCTCCTGCGATCCTTGCATCTAAAGTTAAGGTTTGAGTAAAGATGTTCATTTATCTTTTTACACATCACTCATTCATGTCAGTAGGATAAATGCAAAAATAATATCATATTTACTACCTGAAAAATGTAGTGCTGTTATTATTTCTATCCGATTTTTAGCTGTAAAAAGTTTGTATTTGCCAAAGTTTCTAATAGTCACACCATATGTTTATAACTCTTCATAAATGACACTCTAAAAGTAGTGATGGAAAGCCCTTTCTCTGGCCATTTTACAGGTGGAAAGGTTTATTTACTTCTGAGCGTCCCAAATCAATGTTGCAATTTCCTGCAGCCCTCAGTGTTAAATGTGGCATGGATAGTTGTCTGTTGATCGTATATATGTGTGCTTTTGACAATTCCTAGTGGGTGTGAAAATGAATTTTTTCAATTTTTAGCTGAGTGTAGTGGGCAGGTGTTTCAGGAGAGGTCAGGAGAACTGAGCAGTCCAGAGTACCCAGGTGTTTACCCCAAGATGAGCCAGTGTGATTACACTATCAGTTTGATGGAAGGCTTCCAAGTGACCCTGGACTTCCAGGACCTATTTGATGTGGAGACTCATCCTGAAATCCACTGCCCTTATGACATCCTCAAGGTTGGTTATTTTACAATCAGCAAGCACTGACAGCACTCTAGCTAGGATGGTAGTTCAAACCAAAAACAACAGGCATAATATATGTGTGTGTGTGTGTACATGTGTGTGAGTCACTTTAATGGGGTCCTTGTGGGTCCTTTGGGAACTCTCTATACCTCTACCTGATAAAATAGAGATTGAGGAGTTTGCCAAGCTTTATGACAAGAATTTAAAGACACACCTCACATGATTTTGTTTAGATTAAATGGAACACTTCACTCCAAATGGACAATTCTGTCATAATTAAAAAAAAAAAAGAAACATATGAATGAAAGAAGACATTTTTAAAAATGTTTGGAACAACATGAATGTTGGAAAAACATTCCAGTGTTGTTGGAAACATGTTTGGAATGACAGAATTTTCATTTTTGGGCAAAATGTCCTTATATTATGTTGTGGGTCAATTTGACTAATCGTTTAAGTCGTTGGAAATACAGGCTAACCTATGTTTTTCTTGAAATGTTTTGACTTTTTCAACACTCTGATGTGTTGTGCAATGTGTGTACAAAATTTA
This sequence comes from Sinocyclocheilus grahami, assembly GCF_001515645.1. NCBI lineage: Eukaryota > Metazoa > Chordata > Actinopteri > Cypriniformes > Cyprinidae > Sinocyclocheilus > Sinocyclocheilus grahami. Next base: position 1,357,546 of record NW_015505262.1, on the reverse strand, counting down.
TATTATGATTATCATGTTTGCGAGACAATTTTATTTAATTGTTAAAGACAGCTTTATGGACCTAAAATCATATATATTTTTGTCATGCCAGTTTATGAACACTCTCTGAAGGTATTTACATTTATGCATTTGGCAGACGCTATTTATTTGAAGACATTTACACTGCATTGAAGGCATATGTTTTATCAGTTTATGCATTTTATCAGTTTACTGTTTACAGTTTATAAGAAAAATGTTAGAAATGGTTGTCAAATACAGTTAACACGATTATATACAATCACATGTTCTTGTGCTTTTTTTAGTGTGTGAGAAGTATTAATGTTGAAGATTTGCTTTTTCAGTGTCATTTTTGTGACACCCCCCACAATAAAAATCATACCTAGATTTTAACATAATACGATTAAAGTGCAGAATAATTAACAAAAAAAGAACTATAAGACAGTTAACTCATTGAGTATTGAATGTAATAAAATATTTTATATGGTTCATAGAATCCCCACAAACAGTCGTATGTTGTTGTACCTTATGCTGAGCTATACAATAGCTTAAGTAAGATTTATAATACAGTTTATAGTACATGGTACAAGTACTGTTTGAAGAGAGCTATAATATGCTTTCTAGTGTCCTTGTTGGGTGTTAAGAAAGATTGATTTTAGAGTGGTTTACACACATAAGATTGGCTCTCCATGAAAATAAGCATGATAAGTGTTTAAGAGTGTTTACTTTCAGCACTGATTTTTATACTCTGCATCAAAGCTCATTTGATTTTAATGACTAAATCCAATCCCATTTTATGGTGTTTAACAGCTTGTTAAAGCTGTAGTCTTTCAGTTTAGCTTTTTTCCCCCCTGACTGCCTACGGTCTCCTCAGCACTGGTGATAAGCGTCAGACTATTCCACTAATCACTGACCTGAAGGCTGTTGAATACATAATGTATGCTCTCTCATGCCCTCCACAACCGCTTATTATTTCTCCTCACCCTCCCACCTCCCAAGAGACTTGTTTATCTGTTGCCATTTGTATTCACTGACAATTCAAACTGTTTTGTTTAAGATCACTGCAGGTGAGAGGGAGTACGGCCCATTTTGCGGCAAGACCCCACCAAGAAAATAGAGACGGGAACTCACAAAGTGCATGTGACCTTCCGCTCAGACCACTTGGGGAAAAACAAAGGCTGGAAGATCAAGTATACCAGCACAGGTAGTTTACAACACCCTTTTCTGTTCCATTATATGATAAGTACGGGATAATGTACCCAACAGCAGTTTATTTTCTGATTATAAGCAGCTAACTGTACATAATCCTACATATTAAGACTGCTCCCCAAATAAATATGTGGCCTTGAAATACTGATTTGAGTTGAAAATATTTTATAACCATGCCTGTATTATCTTAATACTTCTTTTAAGAAAAAAAACACATGACCATGGATGACATTGAATAGTGCAATGCTCATGTTCCGGGAAATAAAAATCCAGTTGATTTTCTCCATAGTGAAATTTAATGATAAATTAAAAACTTTAAAGAAGACCAACTAGGAGCTATGAGATTGTTAATAGCTAAAGCAATTAAATATAATATATTTAGGACAATTAAATATAATTGCTAATAATTGAAGCAATAAGCCTGCATTATTTCAATGTATTTTGAATAATTGCATTCAACAGTGGAATGCCTGCACTCTAAAAAATGCTGGGTTAAAAAGGGACAAACCCAGCTATTGGGTTGTTTTGACCCAGCGGTTGGGTTGTTTTGAACCCAACCGCTGGGATTCTTTTTAAGGAAGAATCTCTCTTAAGGGTGATTGACTTGATTACGTTATTCGCAGTGAAAGAGTTGAGAGGGAGTACGGCCCATTTTGCGGCAAGACCCCACCAAGAAAATAGAGACGGGAACTCACAAAGTGCATGTGACCTTCCGCTCAGACCACTTGGGGAAAAACAAAGGCTGGAAGATCAAGTATACCAGCACAGGTAGTTTACAACACCCTTTTCTGTTCCATTATATGATAAGTACGGGATAATGTACCCAACAGCAGTTTATTTTCTGATTATAAGCAGCTAACTGTACATAATCCTACATATTAAGACTGCTCCCCAAATAAATATGTGGCCTTGAAATACTGATTTGAGTTGAAAATATTTTATAACCATGCCTGTATTATCTTAATACTTCTTTTAAGAAAAAAAACGCATGACCATGGATGACATTGAATAGTGCAATGCTCATGTTCCGGGAAATAAAAATCCAGTTGATTTTCTCCATAGTGAAATTTAATGATAAATTAAAAACTTTAAAGAAGACCAACTAGGAGCTATGAGATTGTTAATAGCTAAAGCAATTAAATATAATATATTTAGGACAATTAAATATAGTTGCTAATAATTGAAGCAATAAGCGTGCATTATTTCAATGTATTTTGAATAATTGCATTCAACAGTGGAATGCCTGCACTCTAAAAAATGCTGGGTTAAAAAGGGACAAACCCAGCTATTGGGTTGTTTTGACCCAGCGGTTGGGTTGTTTTGAACCCAACCGCTGGGATTCTTTTTAAGGAAGAATCTCTCTTAAGGGTGATTGACTTGATTACGTTATTCGCAGTGAAAGAGTTCATTTGACTTGTTGAGATTTTCTTTGCAGAAAAATGTGTAATGTAGTTCTTCACCACACTCTAAAAAATGCTGGGTTAAATATAACCCAACCGCTGGGTCAAAACAGCCCAATAGCTGGGTTTGTCCCTTTTTAACCCAGCATTTTTTAGAGTGTGGTGAAGAACTACATTACACATTTTTCTGCAAAGAAAATCTCAACAAGTCAAACCGCTGGATCAAAACAACCCAATAGCTGGGTTTGTCCCTTTTTAAGGGAGAATCTCTCTTAAGGGTGATTGACTTGATTACGTTATTCGCAGTGAAAGAGTTCATTTGACTTGTTGAGATTTTCTTTGCAGAAAAATGTGTAATGTAGTTCTTCACCACACTCTAAAAAATGCTGGGTTAAATATAACCCACCCGCTGGGTCAAAACAGCCCAATAGCTGGGTTTGTCCCTTTTTAAGGGAGAATCTCTCTTAAGGGTGATTGACTTGATTACGTTATTCGCAGTGAAAGAGTTCATTTGACTTGTTGAGATTTTCTTTGCAGAAAAATGTGTAATGTAGTTCTTCACCACACTCTAAAAAATGCTGGGTTAAATATAACCCACCCGCTGGGTCAAAACAGCCCAATAGCTGGGTTTGTCCCTTTTTAAGGGAGAATCTCTCTTAAGGGTGATTGACTTGATTACGTTATTCGCAGTGAAAGAGTTCATTTGACTTGTTGAGATTTTCTTTGCAGAAAAATGTGTAATGTAGTTCTTCACCACACTCTAAAAAATGCTGGGTTAAATATAACCCACCCGCTGGGTCAAAACAGCCCAATTGCTGGGTTTGTCCCTATTTTACCCAGCACGGGGTTGTATTTAACTCAGCATTTTTTAGAAAAACCAACATCTTCACATTAATAACATTATATTTCTCCATAGTTTTTATTAGATTTGTTCATCTGCAATGCTTCATGGGATTGTAATTCTTTTGCTCATTAAAGCCGTCAAATACACAGTCTTGTATCTTTGTCTTTTTGCGTGATTTTCGAATAGCTTTTTTGTATCAAATTAAAGGTTGTAATGTTGTGAATCACCTCGCTGCTGGTTGGTTTGGTTCATGACATAACTCCTAAAGACTTTTTAAAACCATATGGAAAAAATGGGAAAAATGCTCGCTGAAAAAGTGGGTGGGCACTGCATTCTATTAAGAAGTGGCTGACCACTGAATACCATGATTGGCCAATCAGAATAGAGTATTCCTGAGTGTGTGCAATACAGTTTATATGAAGGTGTTTGCCAATGATGTGTTGTGTGGACTCTCTGTCAAGCACATTTCAAGTAAATAACATTTAACTCAAAATAACATTTTAAGATGATATCAAAATGCCAATAAACACACAATACCAGTACAACTGAAATGTTTATTGCATTTTTTTCACTGTTGTATACACGTCTTTATTGTGAATGTGCCCCTAAACGGTTACATACTGTAAGGCTGTCAGTGTTGTGCAAACAAAAAAAAAGTTATGAAGTGGGGATTCAGATCTGATGACTGTCTGAAAAGACATTTTGGACATGATGTATCAAGAATCACATAAACATTTAAATGACAAGTTAATGGCCTGTTTTCCAGCATGTATGTTTTCATTACTGTTCCCTGCTTTCATAGCGCAGCCATGCCCAAACCCTGTGGCTCCTCAACATGCACGCATTCAGCCCCAGCAGACTCAGTATATCATGACAGACACTTTCAATGTCACGTGTGATATGGGCTATGATTTAATTCTGGTAACCTTTTACTTTCTCTAAGATTTAAGAAAAGGAGTTTGGTATGCTATTTATGGACTTAAAAGTGACTTTTTGCATCTTTAGGAGGAAGAAGCTTTGCCCTTTTATCAAGTCACATGCCTGAAGGGTGGATTTTGGAATGGACCAATACCTCGCTGCATCAGTAAGTTGTTCAAGAATCCCAGATAAGCATGAAGTGTACATAATCGTCAATGGGGGTTTACTTACGTACCAAAGAGGAGGTACGTTTTAAAACCTGAGGTGCTATTTCAAGCTGAAGTGAGTGCAATTCTTACTAACTCAGAAAATAATTCTGTGATGAAATAGTGATGACACTTATAACAAAAAGCATATTTTTAATCCATTTAGGATTTGCAGTTTTTCATGAAAAAACAAAGTAAAGATTACTTCAGAATACTTGAAACATAATTATGTGACTTGATTTTAGAGAAATCTGTTTTTCTTACCTCAATGGCAAAGATTTTTAATTAAATTTTTTTTGAGGTGTGGATTAATTTGAGATGGTCTCTAAAATACATTTTTTAGTTGTTTTTCAAGTACATTTGTTTTATTCTAAGTACATTTCAACACTTTTAATAGGAAACAAAACTAAAATTAAGAAACAAAACTATAAATGACTTTTGCAGGGAAAATGGTGCTTAAACATTGATGATTAAATATTCATAAAAATACAGTAGAATGCAAAAACAACTGGTATAGTACTCATAGTACACCTTTAAAATATTTTGGAGGTCAAATAAATAAAAAAAGATCAAAATTTTATGTTGACAGTTCATTGCAAATTCTCAGTTGGCTCAGTTAAATTATGTGAACTGAATGTCTTTTAGTTCAAACAACTGAACATTTTAAATGCAATGATCAACATAAAATGTTGAGATTTGACCTCCAAAATCTTTTAGTGTACAAGGTGTAAAATGTGAGAAAAGAACAAACATAAATAATAGGAAGAAAAGAAAAATAGATTAAACTCAACATGAAAGTAACAATAATCGACAGTATACAGAATTTAAGAACCAGACATTCAACTTAAAAAATGGATATGCTTAGGTTTCACCAGCATCGTCATTCATTTTGTGTATAGACTGTGTCAATGACCAAATGTCCCTCTTTTGCAGTTGTTGATTGTGAAGATCCTGTAGAAGTGTATAATGCAAGTGTGAAATTCACCACAACCACATATAAATCTGTGGCTAAGTATTCATGTGATGAATTCTACACAGTGAAAGCTGGAACAAATGGTAAAGAGTAAATGTCGCAGTATTTGGATAGCTACACATTGTACTACAGATCAGTTATCACTTGAGGTTTACATTGTGGAGGAGCCTTAATCTTTTTCTCTCTGAAATTAGGGGTCTATTCCTGTGCACATGATGGCTACTGGAGAGATGCCCTGGGTGCAAAAATACTCCAGATATGTTCACCCAGTGAGTTTAATCCATATGGTGCATCTGTTTTTACACTACATTATCATGTTTTATTATACATTACCATCAAAAGTATGGACACATTTGACTGTTTTTCATGATCTTAAAAAAACTTTTTATCAGAAAGGAATATGCTCAAATTAGTTTTGTAGAGAAATATAATTTGTGCCTACATTTGAATTTCTTTACAAAACAAAAAAATATAAGTTCAAAAAAAGTTTTAAAATGTTTAAAAATCCTGAGTGTGCAGAGTTGTAATCTAAAAGGTTGTGCCTCAAAATCAGTAATTTAGTATTTCCATTTGTGTTATTTCATAATTTAAAGCAATGGCCCTCAACCAAATGACTTAAAATAATTTAAAATAAGATTAAAACAACTAAAGAAATTAATCTATTGCTTATTTTTATGTATGTATGTATGTATGTATGTATTTATTTTAATATTACTTACTACATTTTTGGTCTTTGAAGAACCAGGATTCCCAGTCTTGGAAAACCTGGATATATGAGGAAGGCTAATTGTAAAGTGTGATTTCTAGACCTGGGAAAGTCACGTAAATGATTAAAATCTTAACTCCATGAGCATTTTTAAAATGAATTTGCATTTTTCTAGCTATGCCAAGCTCTAAAATATTTTATTGGGTAGAAATTGTGATAAAATTGTATAAATCCAGTATCCAGTTAAGCATGTCTTTCACTGCGAATAACGTAATCAAGTCAATCACCCTTCAAATTACTTAACTGCATATGTTGCAGTAAATGTAAAATATGTTGCTTCTACACACACTCTAAAAAATGCTGGGTTAAATACAACCCAGTGCTGGGTAAAATAGGGACAAACCCAGCAATTGGGTTGTTTTGACCCAGCGGTTGGGTTACTACCCAGAAGGTTGGGTTAAACATTTAACCCAACCGCTGGGTCAAAACAGCCCAATTGCTGGGTTTGTCCCTATTTTACCCAGCACGGGGTTGTATTTAACTCAGCATTTTTTAGAAAAACCAACATCTTCACATTAATAACATTATATTTCTCCATAGTTTTTATTAGATTTGTTCATCTGCAATGCTTCATGGGATTGTAATTCTTTTGCTCATTAAAGCCGTCAAATACACAGTCTTGTATCTTTGTCTTTTTGCGTGATTTTCGAATAGCTTTTTTGTATCAAATTAAAGGTTGTAATGTTGTGAATCACCTCGCTGCTGGTTGGTTTGGTTCATGACATAACTCCTAAAGACTTTTTAAAACCATATGGAAAAAATGGGAAAAATGCTCGCTGAAAAAGTGGGTGGGCACTGCATTCTATTAAGAAGTGGCTGACCACTGAATACCATGATTGGCCAATCAGAATAGAGTATTCCTGAGTGTGTGCAATACAGTTTATATGAAGGTGTTTGCCAATGATGTGTTGTGTGGACTCTCTGTCAAGCACATTTCAAGTAAATAACATTTAACTCAAAATAACATTTTAAGATGATATCAAAATGCCAATAAACACACAATACCAGTACAACTGAAATGTTTATTGCATTTTTTTCACTGTTGTATACACGTCTTTATTGTGAATGTGCCCCTAAACGGTTACATACTGTAAGGCTGTCAGTGTTGTGCAAACAAAAAAAAAGTTATGAAGTGGGGATTCAGATCTGATGACTGTCTGAAAAGACATTTTGGACATGATGTATCAAGAATCACATAAACATTTAAATGACAAGTTAATGGCCTGTTTTCCAGCATGTATGTTTTCATTACTGTTCCCTGCTTTCATAGCGCAGCCATGCCCAAACCCTGTGGCTCCTCAACATGCACGCATTCAGCCCCAGCAGACTCAGTATATCATGACAGACACTTTCAATGTCACGTGTGATATGGGCTATGATTTAATTCTGGTAACCTTTTACTTTCTCTAAGATTTAAGAAAAGGAGTTTGGTATGCTATTTATGGACTTAAAAGTGACTTTTTGCATCTTTAGGAGGAAGAAGCTTTGCCCTTTTATCAAGTCACATGCCTGAAGGGTGGATTTTGGAATGGACCAATACCTCGCTGCATCAGTAAGTTGTTCAAGAATCCCAGATAAGCATGAAGTGTACATAATCGTCAATGGGGGTTTACTTACGTACCAAAGAGGAGGTACGTTTTAAAACCTGAGGTGCTATTTCAAGCTGAAGTGAGTGCAATTCTTACTAACTCAGAAAATAATTCTGTGATGAAATAGTGATGACACTTATAACAAAAAGCATATTTTTAATCCATTTAGGATTTGCAGTTTTTCATGAAAAAACAAAGTAAAGATTACTTCAGAATACTTGAAACATAATTATGTGACTTGATTTTAGAGAAATCTGTTTTTCTTACCTCAATGGCAAAGATTTTTAATAAAAAATTTTTTGAGGTGTGGATTAATTTGAGATGGTCTCTAAAATACATTTTTTAGTTGTTTTTCAAGTACATTTGTTTTATTCTAAGTACATTTCAACACTTTTAATAGGAAACAAAACTAAAATTAAGAAACAAAACTATAAATGACTTTTGCAGGGAAAATGGTGCTTAAACATTGATGATTAAATATTCATAAAAATACAGTAGAATGCAAAAACAACTGGTATAGTACTCATAGTACACCTTTAAAATATTTTGGAGGTCAAATAAATAAAAAAAGATCAACATTTTATGTTGACAGTTCATTGCAAATTCTCAGTTGGCTCAGTTAAATTATGTGAACTGAATGTCTTTTAGTTCAAACAACTGAACATTTTAAATGCAATGATCAACATAAAATGTTGAGATTTGACCTCCAAAATCTTTTAGTGTACAAGGTGTAAAATGTGAGAAAAGAACAAACATAAATAATAGGAAGAAAAGAAAAATAGATTAAACTCAACATGAAAGTAACAATAATCGACAGTATACAGAACCAGACATCCAGACATTCAACTTAAAAAATGGATATGCTTAGGTTTCACCAGCATCGTCATTCATTTTGTGTATAGACTGACCAAATGACCAAATGTCCCTCTTTTGCAGTTGTTGATTGTGAAGATCCTGTAGAAGTGTATAATGCAAGTGTGAAATTCACCACAACCACATATAAATCTGTGGCTAAGTATTCATGTGATGAATTCTACACAGTGAAAGCTGGAACAAATGGTAAAGAGTAAATGTCGCAGTATTTGGATAGCTACACATTGTACTACAGATCAGTTATCACTTGAGGTTTACATTGTGGAGGAGCCTTAATCTTTTTCTCTCTGAAATTAGGGGTCTATTCCTGTGCACATGATGGCTACTGGAGAGATGCCCTGGGTGCAAAAATACTCCAGATATGTTCACCCAGTGAGTTTAATCCATATGGTGCATCTGTTTTTACACTACATTATCATGTTTTATTATACATTACCATCAAAAGTATGGACACATTTGACTGTTTTTCATGATCTTAAAAAAACTTTTTATCAGAAAGGAATATGCTCAAATTAGTTTTGTAGAGAAATATAATTTGTGCCTACATTTGAATTTCTTTACAAAACAAAAAAATATAAGTTCAAAAAAAGTTTTAAAATGTTTAAAAATCCTGAGTGTGCAGAGTTGTAATCTAAAAGGTTGTGCCTCAAAATCAGTAATTTAGTATTTCCATTTGTGTTATTTCATAGTTTAAAGCAATGGCCCTCAACCAAATGACTTAAAATAATTTAAAATAAGATTAAAACAACTAAAGAAATTAATCTATTGCTTATTTTTATGTATGTATGTATTTATTTTAATATTACTTACTACATTTTTGGTCTTTGAAGAACCAGGATTCCCAGTCTTGGAAAACCTGGATATATGAGGAAGGCTAATTGTAAAGTGTGATTTCTAGACCTGGGAAAGTCACGTAAATGATTAAAATCTTAACTCCATGAGCATTTTTAAAATGAATTTGCATTTTTCTAGCTATGCCAAGCTCTAAAATATTTTATTGGGTAGAAATTGTGATAAAATTTTATAAATCCAGTATCCAGTTAAGCATGGACAACTGGGGCAAGGCCTTTGAAAATTGTGATCAGAAAAGGTTGAGAACCATTGGTTTGCAAGCTTCACTGTTATTCTAAAATGTGGAAAAGAGCAATAATTAAAAAATATGTATGTATGTATTTATTTTAATATTACTTACTACATTTTTGGTCTTTGAAGAACCAGGATTCCCAGTCTTGGAAAACCTGGATATATGAGGAAGGCTAATTGTAAAGTGTGATTTCTAGACCTGGGAAAGTCACGTAAATGATTAAAATCTTAACTCCATGAGCATTTTTAAAATGAATTTGCATTTTTCTAGCTATGCCAAGCTCTAAAATATTTTATTGGGTAGAAATTGTGATAAAATTGTATAAATCCAGTATCCAGTTAAGCATGGACAACTGGGGCAAGGCCTTTGAAAATTGTCATCAGAAAAGGTTGAGAACCATTGGTTTGCAAGCTTCACTGTTATTCTAAAATGTGGAAAAGAGCAATAATTAAAAAAAAAAATTAGCAAGTGTGTCCACATTTTTTACTTGTTTATATCAGTGTCATATCTTTGATAGATTTTCAATGTCATATGTGAGAATAAAAAAAAAAAATTAGCAAGTGTGTCCACATTTTTTACTTGTTTATATCAGTGTCATATCTTTGATAGATTTTCAATGTCATATGTGAGAATACAAAAAAAAAAGTGTAAACACTTATTTGCTGTTTGCTGTCTCTTAGTTTGTGGACAGTCTGAGATTAAACTATCAAAGGTGATTGGCGGGGAGAATGCAGAAAAGAACGAGATTCCCTGGCAGGTCATGATACGATTGGGCCATCGGTTCATCGGTGGCGCTTCTCTTGTTTCGGACAACTGGGTCCTCACTGCTGCTCATGTCCTGAAAAGCTACACAGATACTTCCAACCTGCAGCTGAAGATGGGCATAGTCCAACAACATGACGAGGCGGTAGTTGGCATTCCACAGAAAGTCTTCATTCACCCTCAGTACCATCACGATAATATTAACTTCAACCATGACATTGCCCTGATTAATCTGGAGTATAAGGTACCTGTCAGTAAAGCCGTCATGCTTGTGTGTTTGCCTGGGAGGCAAGAGCGGTTTGTTTTGAAGGCTAATGATGTCGGGAAGGTGTCTGGATGGGGTGTGTCGAATATAAACAGACCTGCATTATTCCAATAATCTCCAGTACGTACCTTTACCCGTCACTGATTTTGAGGACTGTAAGGCTAAATATGACTCCACAGTGACAGCTAAAGGGAAACTAGTAGTGACAGAGAACATGAACATGCCAGGGGGACAGTGGAGGGCTCTATGCGTTTTTTGACACACAGAGTAAAAGTTGGTTCATATAGGCGGTATTGTGTCATGGGGGCACGGCTGCGCCCAGCCTGGGTATTATGGGGTTTATACTAAAGTGAGCAATTATCTTTCATGGACTGAAGAAATCATGTCCGAAACCAGCTGAACCGTTTTGACTTTGATTTGATATGAATTTATAATTGACCAAATTATCTTTAATTACTTTTACATAACAGCTTTGCATGTGACATCTCAGTCATAGACTATTGTTGTTTTATTAATCTTTTTTTTTTTCTGCAGCGTTTTGGTTGGCCCCATTTTTAAATGTGCTATATAAATAAACTAAACTAGAGGCACACAATTTTGAATAGTTTAAATGTGTGTGTGTGTGTGTGTATATATATATATATATATATATATACACACACACACATCTTTTTATTCATTTGCTTTTTTTTTGGAGGGGGGGGTGTATAAAAAAAATATATATAGTTAATAAATAAATGCAATAAAATATATAAATATAAAAAAATAAAATACTGTCAAAATACTTGATCACTAAATTTAATTTAAAGTATATTTATTAAGTTACATAAAAAATTGTAATCGAATAGTTCTGGTTCTGAATGCAGTGTTCGGTTAATAATTTGTTGGTTTACATGTCAGGAACCGTTTCTAGTAGAAAGATGTCACTTAATGAATGTACTAAATATAATATAGTTTAATAAAAGTTATGTCATGGTAGTTTTCTAAAAGAAAAAAGGAAAACAGAGGGCTTGCTATATTGTGAATTATTTTATGTTGATTCATAACTATTTTCTTCAGCGAAATAATTAAATAATGAAAATGGCATAACCCAGAGTTACTCGTTTCATTTTCATAAAGCTGGTGTTAATGCAAAGGTGTTTGTTTAAAAGTCAAGTAAGCTCAGGCATCATGATTTACAGTCATTAGGTTCTTTTGCATTATGCGTCTGATCTCAAGAGTTTCTCTTGTTGTCTTCTATCATGGGGGACTGTAGGGTCTCTCCAGCCCCACGTAATTACCTCTCCAGTGCTATTTTGGCCCTGTGGAGTTTTAATCATTCTCAAGCCTACTTAAACCTGTGTCCTATCACATGAACTTGAAGCATGAATATATAAACAACTGAAAGTTTACTGCAAATGTTGCATGCATTCAGAGCAACATTCATATCAACATTTACTATTTAAATACATTCCTAACTAAACAAAAACAACAGTGGTGCTTAAGACAAGCATCACGATTACTATTGCTTGGGATTTAAAGCCTGATGTACAGTATATAATAGTCATGATGTATATATAATAGAATAAAAAATGGAACAGCTTAGACAAAATATAAGATAGTTTTCATATGTGTTTTATCATATTTGATACATCAGGCCCATATGGTATGATATAATGAGAATGTAGCTCACATTCAAGGACGAAAAAACAGGCCTAAACTGAAAAAAAAGCAATTTGGCAGTTTTAATATTCATATGGCCAAAACGTAAGCTGAAATTGTGATAGCTTGTAATGGAAATTAATAAGAATTTTATAACTTTGGCCCTGTGGAGTTTTAATCATTCTCAAGCCTACTTAAACCTGTGTCCTATCACATGAACTTGAAGCATGAATATATAAACAACTGAAAGTTTACTGCAAATGTTGCATGCATTCAGAGCAACATTCATATCAACATTTACTATTTAAATACATTCCTAACTAAACAAAAACAACAGTGGTGCTTAAGACAAGCATCACGATTACTATTGCTTGGGATTTAAAGCCTGATGTACAGTATATAATAGTCATGATGTATATATAATAGAATAAAAAATGGAACAGCTTAGACAAAATATAAGATAGTTTTCATATGTGTTTTATCATATTTGATACATCAGGCCCATATGGTATGATATAATGAGAATGTAGCTCACATTCAAGGACGAAAAAACAGGCCTAAACTGAAAAAAAAAGCAATTTGGCAGTTTTAATATTCATATGGCCAAAACGTAAGCTGAAATTGTGATAGCTTGTAATGGAAATTAATAAGAATTTTATAAGACTACTTGCATAAAATCATATAAATATCAGTTGTCACTTTATATCGCCCAATAATATGTCTTAGTAAGATATTTGAATGCTTTCATGAAAGCTCTGTAGTTTTAATTGAGGGGGGAAAACATATAATGCCATTCATGATCATTTTGAGACAAATATTTATAAACAAATAAGGCCTGTTGATACATTTTAACATGATTTTTCTAAAAAAATAATGTATGGATAATCAAGTCACCTTTAATTGAATAGCGCTTTATACAATACTGATTGTGTCAAAGCAGCTTTACAGGGATGTTTAATCATTTAAACCTAAGCTGCGTCAATTTAGTAAATGTTCATCTTGAAATATTAATAACAGTATGAAAATTATTGAAGATTTCACAGCAAAAATACGTGCACCTTAACCTGAAGGTGGACATTTTTCTTTACAGGCCTTAGAAATGTATGTATCAAATACAATACAGTAGGCTTTAATAAAGTAGGGTTAAATATATATTTTACAACAGCTCATTCTGTATTCTCATTTATTATTTTAGACATATTCTTCAACCTGTAGTCAGTGAATGATCAATGCAGTGGGGTTTTGCCCTGCATGACACAGCCAATCCATCATGCAACAACAGACCCTGGTTGAAGCTGTGGTCACGCTGGTCTGGTAGAGAGTACATAATTCACAGTTGATTTACTTGCTTCTGGTGGTCAGAGCTCAGTGATGTGAGGACAAGGTGGTCGCAGTGTCACGCATTGATCCGGCTCACTGACATTATACCAACAATCACAGACAGCTAATAAAAAGGTTCCTTAACAAGAGCATTTAAACTCGCTACTTAATTCCTAATACGTCACATTATTAAGAACAGAAGAATAAGACTTTACTGTTATAATTACTCAAAAAATTAAGTCTATTAAAAATATAAGGTAAAAATGATCAGAATAAAGACATGACTGTTGTAATACTGAGAAAAAATGAGTAAAATCATCTGTTAAGGGTTTCAAGAGAGGAAGCCCATTACTAGAACAGTTCAGTTGGGGACTGCATATGTAATACCAGTCTAATGAATTGCCCAGGAACATCTCTACATCCTGTTGATGTGATATTCTGATCATTGGCATATAGTCTAACAAAGGCCACAATTCAAAAATTCGAATCAATAGTACATCACAGCCACAAAACAGCACTAAGACTGGCTTCACAAACCCACCCGACACCAATCAAAGCCTACACATGCTCATTACAACGTAAGGTAGAACTACATCTGCACAGAAATAGATTGTTTTAACAAGACATTCATGGTGAAAAGGAACAGACCAACAGGTCTCTTCATTAGTTTATTAACATTGAAATTGTATCTACATACATTACCATACTCGATGCTCTCTGACAAGCTGAAATATTTTTTCCATTCCATTATGTAACTCGATTTATATTAATGCCCAAAATTAAATGTCAAAATCTTTTTAGTCTAAAAATATTATTTCGTATCATTTGACGTTTCAACAAGTGCTGCAAACAGTTTCACAGAAAAAAAATAATAATTGTGCTGGCCACAGGCTAGATTGCTAACATTTCCAATTTGACACATTTAGTGAACCTTGTAATACAATGGTAATACATTGCTTCCCTAAGGAATATCATAAAGTAGCATTATATGCTTCTAATAGGTATTAAAATGTCATATCTGCCAGCGTATACTACAGGTATCTGGTACAATCAATAATGAATCATTTACCTCCCTTTTGAAATACTGTAATTATAACATTACATTTTCGCTAAACTGTTTACTTGCTTTAATTTTTTTTCTTTCATTAATTAACTTGTAAATGACATAGTATAAGATTATCACCAAACAATGTTCTGAATGAAGGCACGACTCTACAGGCAACAGATAAGAAACATGGAATTTCAGAAATCAAAATGAGCACCAGTCTGTATGTTTTCCTTGTTTACAAACATAACTACTTTTATTACGCTTTGGCATTTTTATACACTATACTATTATCAAAACAATTACTATCCAAAAATTGGAAAAACACTGTCTGCATTCATTTTTGTTTTACATGGAATGTAATGAAGCAGTCCACAAAAATGTGACCCTGGACCACAAAACCAGTCATAAGGGTCAATTTTTTGAAATTTGAATTTTTTTTTTGTGGAAAATGAATAAATAAGCTTTCCATTGATGTATGTTTTGTTAGTATAGGACAATATTTGGCTGAGATACAACTATTTGAAAATCTGGAATCTGAGGGTGCAAAAAAAATCTAAATACCGAGAAAATTGCCTTTAAAGTTGTCCAAATTAAGTTCTTAGCAATGCATATTACTAATCAAAATGTATGTTTTAATATATTTACAGTAGGAAATTTACAAAATATCTTCATTAAACATGATCTTTACTTAATATCCTAATGATTTTTGTTATAAAAGAAAAATCAATAATTCTGACCCATACAATGTATTTTTGGCTATTGCTAGAAATATACCCGGTGCTACTTAAGCCTGCTTTTGTGATCCAGGGTCACAAAAATAGAGGTTTGTCAGTGTGTGTGTTTTTTGCATCGTTTGGCTCGGGTCTCTCTCTCAGTGTGTGCTTGTGAAGTGGACTGATATTGAGCACTGAGGGATTGCAGGGCTTGAACTCGCTGTAGGCATTTACTGAGCTCACTTTCACATGCCTGGACCAGTGCTGATGTCCTTTCACCGTCCCAGCCCAACACCTCCATCATGACCTCCACTCGATGCCCTGCTACCATCTGCATTAAAAATACATTCATATGAGACAATAACACTAAACCATATGGTTTTAAATATGCAAATACAAAAATGTCCCTGTTTTTATTACATAATTACTATTTTATAAAATAACAATTAATTATTAGGGTTTTTATAAAAAAATTTTTTATCAAACTGAATAACAGATTAATTATACTCCTGTGGCTGAAAACAGTAAGAGACCCCTACTAATATATGACTGAAAGTTCAGTCAACATGACACCACAATTAACCCTAAGCAACGTCTATTTTTCACAAACCAATCTCCAACCAAGTTCTGCCTTACTTTTATTTATTTTTTCTTGTTGAATATCCTGTTTCACTCTGAAATGTTGTATTACGCAGGAAGAACAGACTTTGAATGATGTTCATATTGACTTCCACTCACTGGTGTGAAATAATGATAAATATGCTTAGTTTTTACACCATTCTTAAGAAATTGTGGGAGGTCTTACAACACTGTCAGATGTCATACCTGTAGCTCTTCATTGGATAGTCTGGTCTCTGGGTATTTTTTGTCCTTCAGGAGCATTAGTGTTGTGGAGCTGAACCCTGCTGCGGCCTCCACCTGCACCCCATCTGTCTCATCAAGTCTAGCGCCTGCAGCAATGACAGCGGTTAACATCCTGAAAGCACTGGAAAGATTAGGGCTGTCACAGCAACAGATAAGCTGTTGATCATCCAAGCTGCTACTTTTCTTCATTCCACCAAGTACTGATAAAATGAACTAAGAAATGGCTAAGCGATGCCATCTAGTGGGAGCAGAGTCAAAGCAACATTGAAGGAATAGTTCACCCCAAAATGAAAATTTGCTGAAAATGTACTCACCCTCAGGGACAAACAAGATGTAGATGAGTTTGTTTCTTTATCAGAACAGATTTGCATAACTTTAGCATTACATCACTTGCTCATCAATGGATCCTCTGCAGTGAATGGGTGCCGTCAGAATGAGAGTAATGACAAAAACATCACAATAATCCACACAACTTCAGTCCATCAATTAAACATCTTGTGAATTGAAAAGCTGCATGTTTGTAATAAACCAATCTATTATTAAGATGTTTTTAACTTTAAACTGTTGCTTCTGGGTAAAATAGGAGTGTTCTATCCGTAAAATTGCTTTCTCATTAAAAAAAGGCTTCTTGTCTAAATCAGGAGAGAAATATGCACAAATCAAAATGGTTCTAAACAAATATGTTGGTGGATTTTGATATGAGATAACAAGAAGGGATGGACTTTTTCACTGTCTGAAACTTTTATGGATTATGGGCCCGTGTTCTGGTCAGAAACAATGGTTTTAAAGTTAGAATGCCTTAATGGTGAATTTGTTTCTTACAAACATGCAGCTTTTGGCTTCACAAGACATTAATTGATGGATTGTAGTTGTGTGGATTATTGTGATGTTTTTATTAGCTGTTTAGACTCTCATTCTGACAGCACCCATTCACTACAAAGAGGATCCATTGATGAGCAAGAGATGTAATTTTCCAAAATGTGTTCAATGAAAGAAAGAAAAAAACAACAACTAAGGAACCATTCCTTTAAATAACTTGCTGTGACTTTACTTGGGAATTTTTCTTGTATTGCTGGTATCTAAAATATGTCCCTACTATCTTCTTGTGGGTCCCAGGTGCTTTCTCGCTCCATGGCTTTCAAATAGAGCCTCAGTAACTCTTTGGACTGTCTCTCTTCTTCCCTGCGGTCCAGCATTCTCTGCAGCGTGTCCTGTAGGACCTGGGTTTTCTGCTGTGAGAAGTCCAACACTGCAGCCAGATCTGAGCATGGCACATCAATCAAACTCTGTAACACACATTTAAACAATTATTCTCTGTAAACCGCAGTACAACATTGGCTGTTTACACACTATAATCATACATGTAAATGATAATAGTCAGATATATCGCAAAATAAAAAGCCACTAAGCCAGAATCACACAGACCTGTAGATCTGCCTCGGACATGAGGATAATACTGGCCAGGTCCTGTCTGAGCTGTCCTGCCAAACTGCGCCAAGATTCAAACCCATCAACAGTGTCTTTTCCATCTACCTCCAGATCAGTGGACTTTCTGCAAGGCTGTGCTGTCCCTCCAGCAACTAGACAAAATAGACCTGTTTAGATTAGTAAGTGTGCTGAACAAATATAAATAAATAAATACATAAAAACAAAATCCTGGAATAGGTTATATTTCACCTTGATGAGAATGCATCCATATTTCGTCGGCATGTAACAGCATGAATTTTGTATTTGCTGGCAGACACATGAAGTAAGCCTCATCTTCCACAATAGTCCCATCAACTTCTAGCACCACTGAGACTGATGCACTGGGTCTGAACCCTAGAGCCTCACCACCTGTGGGTGACAGAGATGAGGAGAATGTGTCAAATAACAAATAGAGCATAGGATGAACAGTCAACTTTTAAAAACAGAGAGAGAGAGAGAGAGAGAGAGAGAGAGAAATTAAACATTCCTGAATCAATTCCGAAAACACGTATATAATTTTTTTTTATGTTGAATTATTAATTTTATATATATAATTTAGTTTATACTTGTCATTATTATTACTTTAATTACTAATAAGTAATATTACTAATATTATTTATCTAGTCATCTTTAAGTTCTAAAATTATTTTAAACTTGACTCTAACGTATATTTTCAAATTATGCCTACTACGAAAAACACTTTAAATGACCAAATCATCTATTTCATAATTTCATCTGAAAAGGCTATTTACTCCGTTCAGGCTGAAAGGTACTCTATTTTCAAACACACCTTTTATTTTGAGCTGATCCAGAGAGGTTACCGCCAGTCCATAATGCTTCTCTCGGCTAATGTTACACACTTTACACGCTTTTAATTCTGCCATGATAACAGTCAAAGTTTAAAGTGTATAATTAAGTATCTTCAAAGCTTCATACTTTGTTCTTGGATATTATTTTTGTGTCTAAAACCTCATAATCAAACCTCACATTACACGTAATACTGTCACTATAGTCTCACAAAAAAATGGAAAATAAATACATTTCGGCTTCCGTGTTTTGAAAGGTGCTGCTCGAATCGGTAACAGCTCGTTGACCTTGCGATGTGAATGAATCGTTCTTTTGATTCAAATCGTTTAAATGAATCGGTTGAACCGATTCACAAAGACGGACTGAGCTCTTATTCACTTTTCTGATCTCGTTTTTTGAAACGAACAGTTCAAATGAACCGATCAATGCAAATGATTCGAACTTCATATCACTAGTTCAGACTAAAGTAATCGAGCACTGCTGAAGAATCAGCGTCCTTAGCCTTCTGGCTAACAGCTCTGAGAAGATGGCATCCCCGGACCAACCTGACCACCAAAATCAGGTAGTTGATAACATTCATCCGTCTAACAACATGCATTCAGATTGTTCGGCCGTGGACCTGCATAGTAAATGCACAATTTGGCACGCTTTAATTATTGGTAAGCTCATAATCTGGCAGTCCCATATTGTTTTGGAAAAGTTTTAGCTGATTTGCTAGCGCCCTGTTCACTGTCTCATCCCATGCAGTTAGACAGATGTGTGTGACAGGACTTGGGAATTTTTCTTGTATTGCTGGTATCTAAAATATGTCCCTACTATCTTCTTGTGGGTCCCAGGTGCTTTCTCGCTCCATGGCTTTCAAATAGAGCCTCAGTAACTCTTTGGACTGTCTCTCTTCTTCCCTGCGGTCCAGCATTCTCTGCAGCGTGTCCTGTAGGACCTGGGTTTTCTGCTGTGAGAAGTCCAACACTGCAGCCAGATCTGAGCATGGCACATCAATCAAACTCTGTAACACACATTTAAACAATTATTCTCTGTAAACCGCAGTACAACATTGGCTGTTTACACACTATAATCATACATGTAAATGATAATAGTCAGATATATCGCAAAATAAAAAGCCACTAAGCCAGAATCACACAGACCTGTAGATCTGCCTCGGACATGAGGATAATACTGGCCAGGTCCTGTCTGAGCTGTCCTGCCAAACTGCGCCAAGATTCAAACCCATCAACAGTGTCTTTTCCATCTACCTCCAGATCAGTGGACTTTCTGCAAGGCTGTGCTGTCCCTCCAGCAACTAGACAAAATAGACCTGTTTAGATTAGTAAGTGTGCTGAACAAATATAAATAAATAAATACATAAAAACAAAATCCTGGAATAGGTTATATTTCACCTTGATGAGAATGCATCCATATTTCGTCGGCATGTAACAGCATGAATTTTGTATTTGCTGGCAGACACATGAAGTAAGCCTCATCTTCCACAATAGTCCCATCAACTTCTAGCACCACTGAGACTGATGCACTGGGTCTGAACCCTAGAGCCTCACCACCTGTGGGTGACAGAGATGAGGAGAATGTGTCAAATAACAAATAGAGCATAGGATGAACAGTCAACTTTTAAAAACAGAGAGAGAGAGAGAAATTAAACATTCCCGAATCAATTCCGAAAACACATATATAATTTTTTTTATGTTGAATTATTAATTTTATATATAAAATTTAGTTTATACTTGTCATTATTATTACTTTAATTACTAATAAGTAATATTACTAATATTATTTATCTAGTCATCTTTAAGTTCTAAAATTATTTTAAACTTGACTCTAACGTATATTTTCAAATTATGCCTACTACGAAAAACACTTTAAATGACCAAATCATCTATTTCATAATTTCATCTGAAAAGGCTATTTACTCCGTTCAGGCTGAAAGGTACTCTATTTTCAAACACACCTTTTATTTTGAGCTGATCCAGAGAGGTTACCGCCAGTCCATAATGCTTCTCTCGGCTAATGTTACACACTTTACACGCTTTTAATTCTGCCATGATAATAGTCAAAGTTTAAAGTGTATAATTAAGTATCTTCAAAGCTTCATACTTTGTTCTTGGATATTATTTTTGTGTCTAAAACCTCATAACTCACATTACACGTAATACTGTCACTATAGTCTCACAAAAAAATGGAAAATAAATACATTTCGGCTTCCGTGTTTTGAAATGTGCTGCTCGAATCGGTAACAGCTCGTTGACCTTGCGATGTGAATGAATCGTTCTTTTGATTCAAATCGTTTAAATGAATCGGTTGAACCGATTCACAAAGACGGACTGAGCTCTTATTCACTTTTCTGATCTCGTTTTTTGAAACGAACAGTTCAAAAGAACCGATCAATGCAAATGATTCGAACTTCATATCACTAGTTCAGACTAAAGTAATCGAGCACTGCTGAAGAATCAGCGTCCTTAGCCTTCTGGCTAACAGCTCTGAGAAGATGGCATCCCCGGACCAACCTGACCACCAAAATCAGGTAGTTGATAACATTCATCCGTCTAACAACATGCATTCAGATTGTTCGGCCGTGGACCTGCATAGTAAATGCACAATTTGGCACGCTTTAATTATTGGTAAGCTCATAATCTGGCAGTCCCATATTGTTTTGGAAAAGTTTTAGCTGATTTGCTAGCGCCCTGTTCACTGTCTCATCCCATGCAGTTAGACAGATGTGTGTGACAGGTGCAGGCACAGAGAATAGCGCATACAGGACATTCCACTGCAGATACCAATGTGTCAGTCTCTGTGAAATAATACAGGCGCTATATGGACAGTTATCCAGTAATGTGCAGTCAGGGGTCGTTGACCTAAAAACATGACACATTACACATTCACCCCTCCATGTGCTCATCTGTCTCAGTAAAGAACTCAATTTGATCTGTATACAGTCGACATATAAGCATTATTTATGCAATGTATCAGCAACGATTTAAAGAAATAGTTCAACCAAAAATGAACAGTCTGTCATCATTTACCCACCTTCTTGTTGTTCCAAACCTAAAGGTATGTTAGGGATATGATACTTTAACATATTCAGGGGTGATGCAAAATAGTTGAAAAATCAGTAATAATAAAAAAAAAGCCCCCATCAAAGTATGTAAACACATTCATTTCAATTGCATTCTTGACTGAATTAGTATCAGAACATGTCTCTTATTTGTTTCAGTCTGTGTGCTTATATGCGTTATATTTCTAATAAAGATATTTAGAAATGATATGAATTGACATTTTCATTAATTACATTTTTATATTTATTCTTTTTTATTAATACTTCAATCTGTTAATTCAACTTTTATTACTTCTATTTTTCTTTACTCATCTTCTAAAATGTTAAACTTGACTCGTACTCATATTGTTCTTTAAATTATGTAAAGTACTTTGAATTATTAAAGCTTAAAATGTGCTATATAAATCAACAAGGAATAAAAGGGATAACAATCTTTCATCATGTTTTAATTATTTTAATTGGGACACGAGACCAGATGTTAGGCAGAAGGACATCCTCAATCACTATTCATTTCCAGTGCATCTTTTTTCTATGATTTATAAATTTTTTTCAACTGATGACAGACTTTTCATTTTTGGGCTTGCAATCTTATTAACTAAATGTTCTTAATGAATTTAATGTCTCAGCTTGTCTCAGCAGGATGTGGATCTTGCATTATTATTCCTGTACATTTTCCTCTATTAAAATACTGTTATGGAAACGTTTGTCATAAATACTTGCATAGCAAATATATGAATTTTATGACTGTTTAAGATATGCTTATTTTTAATTAGTTTTTTTTTTGGAAGTATGTTGTATTCTGTAGCTGAGTTTTGTTCGATCAGTGTATCAACCCTGTTGGTGCAGTGTGAAAATAATTCTTATCACACTAAATCTGTTGCCATCTTTCTTTAGAATGTTTGAAGTGTTGCCGTTTGTTAGAGTGTGTTTAACCAGCCTGGATAAGAAGTTAAGTGTGATGATATTTGGTCTGTTTCTGAGAGTAATGAGATGCCTTTAGTTACAATCAGGTTAGGACAGTCAGACAGTTAGGGTTAGTGGAACTTGAGTTTAACCTTAAGGCAAATTTAGTTTTGTATGGGCAAAGAGACATAAGGACAATTAATCAATGTGCCATCAGTTTATCTCAGACTTATTATAGGTAGATCCTGTCATTTCAGCCCTTAATTTGCTCTTTGATGATGCTATTTATTGTGATTCATTTCTGAATATAAAGGAGGTGACTTTGTACACTACCATTCAAAATGTTGGCATTGGTAAGACTTTTGGTTTTGAAAGAGAGACTTATGGTTTTGAAAGAAGTCTCACATGCTCACCAAGGGTGCATTTATTTATTTCAGAAAGACAGTAAAAATCATAATATAGTGAAATATTGTTGCAATTTCAAATAACAGTTTATTTTTGTTATTTATTCCTGTAATGGCAAAGCTGAATTTTCAGCGTCTTCAGAAACGGTTCGATGGCATTTTGTTTTCATCTTCGCTCCATGTAATACCTAAAGGAAGTGTTCTTAATCGCAATACTGCTTTGTCCACGGAGGTTACGGGAAACAGCTCTAATTCAGCTTTCCCCTAAGCGCCACCTGCTGTCAGCGAGTGGATTTACACAGACTTATATTTACATTCAGCCTGTGTGCAGAAAACAGACCAAATTTGCATGCCCTGCTGTAAATTTTGACCGGTTGATGGAAAACAAGCTTATGTGGATTCTACACATTTAACCAATTCAGATAAGTTATCTAGAATTATTTATGGAGCAGATAAAATACATATAATCATTTATTAATCAATTATCATTTTGACTTATATCTTTTCTTTATTTAAAGGCTGAAATGTGAGGTTTACCTTTTTATTAAACTTTTTAAAAGCTTTATTTGAACATCTACATTAGATATTTCGACATGCTATTAAACTGTTGTCAGTCAAGTTGTCATTTAAAATCCGAACATCATTGGTAATGTTATTGTTTTAGTGATTATGCAAACAAAAAGTCCTTTTATTTGTTGTTTGTTGATTTCTAAATGTAAAACTTGGTGAAGTGATGTATGTGTCATTACTTTTTTAACATCTCCAGCACATTTGAACAATACCGTGATAATACCGATAACCGTGATCATTTTGGTCACTATAATCGCGATAATAAATTTTCATACCGTTACATCCCTAGTTGGAATCTCTGTCATTTAGAGTCTGTACTGTACTGCAATAGACACATGTGGATGTCATAAATTCTGCCACTAGATGGCGCTGTAACACAATGCTGCTGTTTCTTTCAGAACGCTGCTCCAGCCAAAGACGCGGCTCCAAGAGAAGCGCAGGTAAGTGATTGTGAGTCAGACTAACTAGCACACGTTACTCTGTACAGGGATTTTATAGGAGTAGAATCAGTTTGAAACAATTAATAATATTTGAATTCATTTGGTTTGCATTGTTTTTACCATATGCATTGAACGCAATGGGAACAAACAGAATTTAGCAAAAATTGTATTTTGTACTGTTCTTACTGTTATTTACATATTTCTTCTTGGTCATTGCTGCCTTTATTATATTGCTGTTTTTGTAGAAACAGTAACTCAGATGTTGCTGTATTTTACACAGAATTTACTACTTTATTAGTCTTGTTGGAGTCTATAGGTACACTACTGTTCAAATGTTTGGACTCAGTGAGATTGAATGTGTCCTTTCTGAGAAAAAATAAATATTTAAGGACACATTAAATTGATCAAAAGTGACAGTAGAACATTTCTACTTCAAACAAATGTTGTTTATTAGAACCTTATACTAAGCACCATTTCCACAAAAATATTAAGCAGCAGAACTGTTCTTAACATTGATTATAATAAGCATATTCTTGAATCAGCATATTAGAATGATTTCAGAAGGATCATGTGAAACTAAAGACTGGAATAATGGCTTCTAAAAAAATCAGCTTTACCATCAAAGGAATAAATTACATTCCGAAATATTAAAATAGGAAATGTTTAGTTTAAATTGTAATAATATTTCACAAATTTACAGTTTTTATTGTATAAATGCAGCCTTTGTGAGCATGAGAAACTGTTTTCAGAAACATAAAAAAAAACGTACTAACGCCAAACTTTTGAACAGTAGTGTAGGAGCATGATTTTTCATTGATAGAATGTAATTCTCAACATGTCAAAGGTGTCATTGACTGATTTTCTGAAAACAATTGACCATCAATTAGTAGATGATTTGCTAGCAGGCAGTTTTGTGTTCACTGGATATGATTGTATATGAATATGAGTAATGCTCACCCATCCTCAGTAGCGGAACTGCTCTCTATATTGTATTGCTTTTCAAGTAGGAAGTTCTTGGATTATCTATGGCACATTTACTATCATTGGACAATTAGGCTGTGTATTGTGCGGTTTTGTGTGATGTGATTTTCCGCTATGAATGATATCTAGCCATGCTCAAAGCACTGTCCTTAACAGCGGGGAAAAATGTTGATTATTAAGGCTTCTTGGCTTTCTAACTGCTTGACAAGTCCCCCTTTTTTCCTTTGCTTTTCTCTATTTGATGAGCTGTTCTTTCCCAGTTAAGTGGATTATTACAGCTCTGGATAATTCATGTCACAAGGCATTATTTGGATGGGGTGAATAATTGAAATCTGTGTCTGAAAGGATTTGATGTGGATGAGAGGAAGGGCTGGAGGGAGGCTCTGAGCGCGAGTGCCGGGGTGTCAGGCTGGGGACAGCAGTCACGTTAACAGGTTCTGACTCACCTCGCCGGATGGGCGGCCCTCGCTCCTCGGTGGCAGGCGACTCTGGCTGGAGTCTGAGCCAGAGCAGGTTTGGACCTGCGCTGCACTCTGGCCTGTCAGTCAAACCCAGTACCAGT
The DNA here is from genome assembly GCF_001515645.1 of Sinocyclocheilus grahami. Classification (NCBI taxonomy): domain Eukaryota; kingdom Metazoa; phylum Chordata; class Actinopteri; order Cypriniformes; family Cyprinidae; genus Sinocyclocheilus; species Sinocyclocheilus grahami. The sequence goes on along the minus strand of NW_015505262.1, from coordinate 1,331,876 downwards.
CGTGTTCTGGGTTGAGCTCTCGCCTCCAGGGGCTGTCCTTCCTGGCCTGTCCCTCTCCCACACACTGCACACTACTTCATTATTTCTTTATTTAACCGCCCCCTCACTTTTTCCTTTCCTTTCCTTCCTGTTCCTTTCCTTCTCCATTTCCTTTTTCACTTTCATTTTTGTTCTTTTCTTTCCATTTTCACTTTTATTTTCATGTCCTGTACATTTCCCTTTTTTCCACTTTTATTGCCCTTTGCTTATGTTTTTCCCTTTACATTTCCCTTTCCTTTTCATTTCCATTATTTTTCTTACTTTTACTTTTTTACCTCGTCTTTGCCTTGTTTATTTCCTTTAGTTGTGTTCTTTTCTTTCCATTTTCACTTTCTTTTTCTTGTCCCTTTACATTTCCCTTTCCTTTCATTTTCTTTACTTTCTGCTCTTTGCCTTTGTCCTTTTTTTTCCTTCTACGTTCTACTTTTTCCTTTATTTTTCTCCTTTTCTGTTCATTTTCATTTGCATTATTTTTCCATTACTTTTGTTCTCTATGATTTTCCCTGTTTATTTTTACTTTCAATTCCATTTTCCCTGCATTTTCCCTTTCCCTTTCCATTTCCTTTCATTATAATTTCCTTTTCCTTTCTTTCCTTTCTGTTCTTTGCCTTTTCCATTTTTTTTACTTTCTCATGTTTTCCTCTTTATTTCCCTTTCTTTTTCTCTCCTTTATTCTTATGCTTTCCTTTCTTTTCTATTTCTTTTTCCTTTCCATTTTTTGCCTTTTCCCTGTCCTTTTCCTCAATCTGTTCCTTTTCCTGTTCCCTTTCCTTTTTCTTTTTTCCCCCAGTCTACATCTGAAAGTCATAACCATAGGCATATCAGCATTGAGGTTGCAAAGGGGTATAAAGCCTCCATGTTCTGCCTTTTTGCAACCCTAATCAGCATTTATTATTAAATCACAAAATGCCCATACATTCCCAACTGAGTAACATGCCTGAATTTAGATGTAGCAACAAAAGCCAACGATTTAACCATATTCAGGCTTGGTAGAGTTAAAAATCAACCCCCTAAATCACCTCAGGCTGTCAGAGAACCATGTTTGTCAGCTCTCTTGTTTGCCTTTTAGACTTCTGTGGTGGGCTTTCTGCCTCAAAGGTGTGTGAAAGGTTAAATATCTTTCCCTCCAGTGGTGTTTTGCAGTACCCTCCTGCGATCTACCGCCAATGACTGTAACACTCAGCGTGTTGGCATGGTAACTGCCGGCTCCATGGGACGCTCTCCCATCCTCGCTCTGCCCGCTGGGGCTCCACCGTGTGCCCCAAATATCACTGGCCTCCTGTGGAAAGAGCGAAGGATGCAGGAGCAGAGGGAGGAGGTGAAAGGAGGAGGGAGGGGGAGCAAAAAAAGGAAAGTTGTCAGAAGAACAGCCCACTCTCGCCGCAACTTCAAAAGCTCCCCTTCCCCAGGATATTAAGCAACTGTGATGAAAAATTTAGCAAGCGTTAAATAAGGCGCTTTGAAGTGATCTGTTTTGACTAGGCAGTCTCTGAATTTCCGGAGCCCCTCTGCTATCACCACCATGCTGGAAAAAAAGAGACAACATCCCTAAAGCCTAGGAATTGGGGTCTGCCTGACGAAATGCCAATGTTGACATTATAGCCAGTGGCATTGGTCATTGCGTTGACTTGGCGCTCATTTACACCATTATTTTCTTTATATCGTACACCTAGCTGTTGCCACTTGCGCTCCAGGCATTGGAATTAACACATCTGTTGCTCGAATATTGGTTTTGAAATATGCTTCCACCTTGCAGGGATTTGCGTAAAATAACACAGATGGCAGAAATAATAGGTGATCCACCAGGAGCATTCATTTATAGGTGAGGTTTGATTTGTGGGTCACTGTAGACATTTTGGGACAGCATTTGTCTTTTGTTTCAATTTCTTTGGTTCCTGATTATGAAACTTGAAAGTTAATTATTGAGGGAATGAGGGGTGGTTAGCCAGTAATAACCCAAAAGACTTACTCTGTGCTCACTTTCAAACTGTGCTGCAATTTAATTTGCCTGGGGATCCATCCTCGGACTTTTCACTTTTTTCCCCCCCTTTGCTCATTACTTTAATTGTAATTGTAATCCTTTATTGGAGCTGTCTGCAGTAAAGGAGAGTTATGGTTGGCATGGGGGCACGGGCCACAGAGATATTTCATGATTGTTGGGGATGATGGTCACTAGGTGGGAATGAGCGGGCCAATGAGGGGTCTCTCAGTCTTGAGAGATTGCCTTGAGGATCTGACTGGGTTGATTGAAGCAGCACACCTTGGCAGAACATATTTTCCAAAGGTGCCAGTGCCCAATCTGTTTCTTGTTCCCAGCATTTCATCAATGTTTTTTGCTGGAAAATGTAATTCCGTCCGCACCAAAACCTTATTAAATTTACCTTATATTTGTATAAAATCCTTCTGAGAAAAAATAACTAATATCTTGTGTAAATAAATTGCTATGAATTAAAATATGTATGTAAATATACACTACCTTTCAAAAGTTTGGGGTCAGTTCGATTCTTGCAAGGACGCATTAATGTGATTACAATTGAGAGACATTTATAATGTCACAAAAGATTTCAATTTCAAATAAATGCGTTCTTCATCAAAAAATCCTGAAAAAATGTATCACAGTAGTTTTTACTTTACTGTATGCAGCAAGAAATCTTACCTATCCTGAACTTGGAAAAAAAAAATGCATATATATATATATATATATATATATATATATATGTATATATGTATATTTATGGTTTATTTTGGTTTTGTCTGGGTGTG
>NW_015505262.1:1307190-1327900 GCF_001515645.1 Sinocyclocheilus grahami | reverse complement strand
GCTCAGGACCTCAGATTGGGCCGAAGGTTTACCTTCCAACAAGACAATGACCCTAAGCACACAGCTAAAATAACGAAGGAGTGGCTTCACAACAACTCTGTGACTGTTCTTGAATGGCCCAGCCAGAGCCCTGACTTAAACCCAATTGAGCATCTCTGGAGAGACCTAAAAATGGCTGTCCACCAACGTTTACCATCCAACCTGACAGAACTGGAGAGGATCTGCAAGGAGGAATGGCAGAGGATCCCCAAATCCAGGTGTGAAAAACTTGTTGCATCTTTCCCAAAAAGACTCATGGCTGTATTAGATCAAAAGGGTGCTTCTACTAAATACTGAGCAAAGGGTCTGAATACTTAGGACCATGTGATATTTCAGTTTTTCTTTTTTAATAAATCTGCAAAAATGTCAACAATTCTGTGTTTTTCTGTCAATATGGGGTGCTGTGTGTACATTAATGAGGGAAAAAAATTAACTTAAATGATTTTAGCAAATGGCTGCAATATAACAAAGAGTGAAAAATTTAAGGGGGTCTTAATACATTCCGTACCCACTGTATATATATATATATGAAGAATGAGTTTTTTTTTTAAATGTAAAAATGCAGAAAGTTTTCTGTGAGGTGTACGGTTAGTGTAAGGAGATAGAAAATACGGTTTGTACAGTATAAAAACCATTACGCCTATGGAGAGTCCCCACAAGGATAGTAAACCACACGTGTATGTGTGTTAGTTAGGTCAACATTTAGCTGACAAAAAAGTAGAATGTTTACTGATGTCCGAGCTGAGCACCGGAACTAGGACTGTTTTGGTGGAAACCAGTATTTTGCTTATACCATATGTGCATTTTAGAGATGGATAAATAGGATGAGGAATTATTGACCTCAACTCACATGTGTTTGTGTGAGATGTGGAAGTTTATTTAGTGTTGTTGCAATTGGCACTGTCTTATCCTGAGCTGTTTGAGCTTGTGGTTAATGATACAGGAAAGGCCTGCGGTTTTATTGTTGTTGTGTTGCACTTTTCCGGCCCCCTACCAACCTTGTCCCAGCCGCCTTGAAGGGGCTCTGTATGAATTTTCACTGTCACATCCAAGGGCGAGCGGCACAGGGTCAGCTAATTGCTTTTATAATTATGATTTCACGTCAGATTTATCGCGTATGCTTGAAGTCTACAGACCAGGGCCTTCAGAAAATGTGTTTACAGCTCTTGCCTCGACTCTTTCTCCTGTTTCAGTCTGTCTTTTTGACTCAATTGACCAGATTAGAGGTGAATAGATGAGACCTGGCTTCCTCTTCAAACCCCAGTGTGTATAATTTCAGAACTCCATCTGTAAAGTCCCCTACTGAATGTGTTTGTTTACTGCTGTGAAATGCTCATTAAATGACTGAGGGATGACACAAACCAGAAATCCCAGTTTTGCATTTGAACCATGAAATGGCATCTCTTCAATCCTCATTTGTTTTCCGCCTGACTCTATGACACTAGTCTGAGTGACTGTGTTATTTAGCCTCTTTTATAGTAGTTTCCATAACTGCAAACTTTTTTTGATGTTGGTCATATATAGTTTTTTTCTGATTTTCTTTGAAAAGTCTGAGCAGATAAAGACGAATGGCGCCCAGATTTCTTTACGTTGTGGTTTTGGTCTCATGTGTGCTGTTGGACCAGATTTCTGGAGCCCTGAGGCCAAAATCAGCAGATTTATGGCCGGACATCTTCCCACATGAAAAGCCCATTTCTTTTCTTTTTTGTGTGTGTGAATTTTTCCTTTACAATCTATTAAGAGGGTCTTTGCTGATATCAGATCTTGCTGCTTTCTTTTGATGTTCCTCATGTCAAGTCTTTTGACATTAAGTAAAGTCATAATTCAAAGTTATCAGCAAATTAACTGATCTCAGCATCAAGCGTTTAAGATATATTTCCAAACATGTTATTGCATTACATCATAGTGACTGATGCCTCCTAATGATTACTGTGAAGGTAACACAGTGCAGTGATGGTAACAGAAGGTAATACGTACTCCTTGGATATAAAGTTTGAAACTCTTTTGTTAGTGTCCGAATAGCTCTAGTTTCTTGACATCCAGCATTTAGTTTTTTTGCCGTTCCTGTGGAAAGATTCATTAGATTTGTCCGGTGACTCAAAGCTATCAGCTCAAGGAAATCAATTAAAGCTGCCTGGGTCACTAGCGTCTCTGGTTGTCAATTTTTCCCGATGACCGCCCATTTCATCAGAACGAGGCTTTGCCATTCGTCAGTCACAAGCTTTCACGATGGTTTCGTGCTTGCCTGTGTGAGCTGGTAATCAACGTTTGTCTTCAGTTTGACCGCAGAGAATGTTTGTTAGGAAATTGTTGACATCTAGCCTGTTAAACATTACAATCTGTGTCATATTGTTTTGCAAGCCAAATACCACTTGCTTCATCTTACTTCCTTTTACGGCCTGTCAACATGACTGAGAATGTCTTGAATTTAGGAAATTGTGGGTTATAGCCCATTAAATTCTCCAAGGATCCTTAATTAGATCCTCTTTTATGATGTGCGTCTCTGTTTGTCTCTGTCTGCTCCTTTTCCATGTGTCTAGATTAATTTTGTATGACATAGTTTAACATTACACTATCCTCCTTTCACATTGCTCAATGACCTGATGAGGTTGGGCCACACTGCCTGGGAACACACGGTTTATTTTCAGCGCTTTCCTTCTGATGTCCGCAGTTTGCCAACCGCTTTGAAGGCAAGCTTTAATTGAACTCTATGATTAGCCAGAAATCAATAAAACATCATTTATACTTGCCCCGTAATTTGTAAAATCTTGGCAAATATATTAATGCGAACAGAATGGCAAACACAGATCTGTAATTTCTAGTTTTGCCGTAGCCTGCTGAACTGTATCATTATATTTTCGCCCGACACGATGATGGAAATATGACAGGATTTTAATTATAGCGTAGCCGTGTTTTTAAAGAGCATGGAAGGAGATCTGTTGACACCAGTTTGGCTTGCGCTTTGTAATTACTTCCGTTTGATGTGAAGGTTCTCCTCGGTGGCAGATACGAAGTGGAGCAGACACGTCGAAGAGAAGTATAGCATGTGATGGAAAGAGAGAGACTCGCCATATGAGTGACGATCAGGTCGAATCAGCGACTGTCAGTCCTCTCGAACGTGCACGCGCACGTCCCCCTCCGCCTCCAATGTCACTTTCAAGGCATAATTACTCCAAGTTGTGTTGATTAGTCTAAGAAGCAATTATGCCGGTTTTTCCGCTGCAAATGAGGAGACATGATGGCCCCCTGATTGACAGGAAACATCTCTGCTTTAATAAGTAAATGAATGGTAATGCAGGTACAGAGAGCCTTTGATATGTCAGCATCTTTGTCGTTGCAGGCCCTGTCCCTGTGATTTTAATGAACAGGAGTGGGACTAAAGCCCTGTGTTTCTGACTCCCAGGATCTGTCAGGAGGGAGGACTGCTCGCAGGACCGACCAGCAGGCAGCATTTCGTTTGGAAACGCCTAGCACTGACAGCAGCTTCTCTGATTTCTGGGAGCGTTTGATCAAATGAATAAGGCCAAAAGGAAAAGAGCGTCTCCACGGTGCACCTCGAAAGCCAAATTTTTCTAGTTGTACCTCTTTGAAGTGCGCGATTATGTTTGGAAGTCTAGAAATCAGAGAAAAATGCGATGTAATTGACACATTGGGACTGTTCTTTATCTGCCTGCGCAGTAAGTTATTAGCTGTTAATTCATCTGCCAACTCCCCTGCAGCGCCCGTTATTTGTTTAAATGGAGAGATTCCCATGGTGCATTTGTAACTACACTGCTGAAATGCTCCTCTCTATAATTATTTAACGCTGTATTCGATCAAAAGGGTGCTTCTACTAAATACTGAGCAAAGGGTCTGAATACTTAGGACCATGTGATATTTCAGTTTTTCTTTTTTAATAAATCTGCAAAAATGTCAACAATTCTGTGTTTTTCTGTCAATATGGGGTGCTGTGTGTACATTAATGAGGGAAAAAAATTAACTTAAATGATTTTAGCAAATGGCTGCAATATAACAAAGAGTGAAAAATTTAAGGGGGTCTGAATACATTCCGTACCCACTGTATATATATATATATGAAGAATGAGTTTTATTTTAAATGTAAAAATGCAGAAAGTTTTCTGTGAGGTGTACGGTTAGTGTAAGGAGATAGAAAATACGGTTTGTACAGTATAAAAACCATTACGCCTATGGAGAGTCCCCACAAGGATAGTAAACCACACGTGTATGTGTGTTAGTTAGGTCAACATTTAGCTGACAAAAAAGTAGAATGTTTACTGATGTCCGAGCTGAGCACCGGAACTAGGACTGTTTTGGTGGAAACCAGTATTTTGCTTATACCATATGTGCATTTTAGAGATGGATAAATAGGATGAGGAATTATTGACCTCAACTCACATGTGTTTGTGTGAGATGTGGAAGTTTATTTAGTGTTGTTGCAATTGGCACTGTCTTATCCTGAGCTGTTTGAGCTTGTGGTTAATGATACAGGAAAGGCCTGCGGTTTTATTGTTGTTGTGTTGCACTTTTCCGGCCCCCTACCAACCTTGTCCCAGCCGCCTTGAAGGGGCTCTGTATGAATTTTCACTGTCACATCCAAGGGTGAGCGGCACAGGGTCAGCTAATTGCTTTTATAATTATGATTTCACGTCAGATTTATCGCGTATGCTTGAAGTCTACAGACCAGGGCCTTCAGAAAATGTGTTTACAGCTCTTGCCTCGACTCTTTCTCCTGTTTCAGTCTGTCTTTTTGACTCAATTGACCAGATTAGAGGTGAATAGATGAGACCTAGCTTCCTCTTCAAGCCCCAGTGTGTAGAATTTCAGAACTCCATCTGTAAAGTCCCCTACTGAATGTGTTTGTTTACTGCTGTGAAATGCTCATTAAATGACTGAGGGATGACACAAACCAGAAATCCCAGTTTTGCATTTGAACCATGAAATGGCATCTCTTCAATCCTCATTTGTTTTCCGCCTGACTCTATGACACTAGTCTGAGTGACTGTGTTATTTAGCCTCTTTTATAGTAGTTTCCATAACTGCAAACTTTTTTTGATGTTGGTCATATATAGTTTTTTTCTGATTTTCTTTGAAAAGTCTGAGCAGATAAAGACGAATGGCGCCCAGATTTCTTTACGTTGTGGTTTTGGTCTCATGTGTGCTGTTGGACCAGATTTCTGGAGCCCTGAGGCCAAAATCAGCAGATTTATGGCCGGACATCTTCCCACATGAAAAGCCCATTTCTTTTCTTTTTTGTGTGTGTGAATTTTTCCTTTACAATCTATTAAGAGGGTCTTTGCTGATATCAGATCTTGCTGCTTTCTTTTGATGTTCCTCATGTCAAGTCTTTTGACATTAAGTAAAGTCATAATTCAAAGTTATCAGCAAATTAACTGATCTCAGCATCAAGCGTTTAAGATATATTTCCAAACATGTTATTGCATTACATCATAGTGACTGATGCCTCCTAATGATTACTGTGAAGGTAACACAGTGCAGTGATGGTAACAGAAGGTAATACGTACTCCTTGGATATAAAGTTTGAAACTCTTTTGTTAGTGTCCGAATAGCTCTAGTTTCTTGACATCCAGCATTTAGTTTTTTTGCCGTTCCTGTGGAAAGATTCATTAGATTTGTCCGGTGACTCAAAGCTATCAGCTCAAGGAAATCAATTAAAGCTGCCTGGGTCACTAGCGTCTCTGGTTATTTGTCAATTTTTCCCGATGACCGCCCATTTCATCAGAACGAGGCTTTGCCATTCGTCAGTCACAAGCTTTCACGATGGTTTCGTGCTTGCCTGTGTGAGCTGGTAATCAACGTTTGTCTTCAGTTTGACCGCAGAGAATGTTTGTTAGGAAATTGTTGACATCTAGCCTGTTAAACATTACAATCTGTGTCATATTGTTTTGCAAGCCAAATACCACTTGCTTCATCTTACTTCCTTTTACGGCCTGTCAACATGACTGAGAATGTCTTGAATTTAGGAAATTGTGGGTTATAGCCCATTAAATTCTCCAAGGATCCTTAATTAGATCCTCTTTTATGATGTGCGTCTCTGTTTGTCTCTGTCTGCTCCTTTTCCATGTGTCTAGATTAATTTTGTATGACATAGTTTAACATTACACTATCCTCCTTTCACATTGCTCAATGACCTGATGAGGTTGGGCCACACTGCCTGGGAACACGCGGTTTATTTTCAGCGCTTTCCTTCTGATGTCCGCAGTTTGCCAACCGCTTTGAAGGCAAGCTTTAATTGAACTCTATGATTAGCCAGAAATCAATAAAACATCATTTATACTTGCCCCGTAATTTGTAAAATCTTGGCAAATATATTAATGCGAACAGAATGGCAAACACAGATCTGTAATTTCTAGTTTTGCCGTAGCCTGCTGAACTGTATCATTATATTTTCGCCCGACACGATGATGGAAATATGACAGGATTTTAATTATAGCGTAGCCGTGTTTTTAAAGAGCATGGAAGGAGATCTGTTGACACCAGTTTGGCTTGCGCTTTGTAATTACTTCCGTTTGATGTGAAGGTTCTCCTCGGTGGCAGATACGAAGTGGAGCAGACACGTCGAAGAGAAGTATAGCATGTGATGGAAAGAGAGAGACTCGCCATATGAGTGACGATCAGGTCGAATCAGCGACTGTCAGTCCTCTCGAACGTGCACGCGCACGTCCCCCTCCGCCTCCAATGTCACTTTCAAGGCATAATTACTCCAAGTTGTGTTGATTAGTCTAAGAAGCAATTATGCCGGTTTTTCCGCTGCAAATGAGGAGACATGATGGCCCCCTGATTGACAGGAAACATCTCTGCTTTAATAAGTAAACGACTATGGTAATGCAGGTACAGAGAGCCTTTGAAATGTCAGCATCTTTCTCATTGCAGGGCCTGTCCCTGTGATTTTAATGAACAGGAGTGGGACTAAAGCCCTGTGTTTCTGACTCCCAGGATCTGTCAGGAGGGAGGACGGCTCGCAGGACCGACCGGCAGGCAGCATTTCGTTTGAATACGCCTAGCACTGACAGCGGTTCCTCTGATTTCTGGGAGCGTTTGATCGAATGAATAAGGCAAAAAAGAAAAGAGCGTCTCCACGGTGCACTGCGAAAGCCACATTTTTCTTGTTGTACCTCTTTGAAGTGACGATTATGTTTGGAAGTCTAGAAATCAGAGAAAAATGCGATGTAATTGACACATTGGGACTGTTCTTTATCTGCCTGCGCAGTAAGTTATTAGCAGTTAATTCATCTGCCAACTCCCCTGCAGCGCCCGTTATTTGTTTAAATGGAGAGATTCCCATGGTGCATTTGTAACTACACTGCTGAAATGCTCCTCTCTATAATTATTTAACATTACACGCTGACTTATAGTGGTTATCGGTGCTGGAATATTAACATGGGAAGAGGCGAGGCTGTTTAATCACGACTGAGACTTTGGGCCAGAGTTGTGTTTAGGAGCGCATGGGTTTGCTATGCTCTGCTTTTGAATGCTATGGCAAATGTCGATTTCCTTGCACAATTACGCTTAAAATTTGGCCTGATTTGAAGGTGTTGGAAGTGTTGGACACACATCTTGCCAATAAGACAGAAAGGCTTGTGAAAGACCCTCTGATGATGGTCCCCTGCTTCAGTAGATGCAACAAGACGTCAATGTGCAGAAAAGATGCAGATTTGTAGTATGGCAATGAGGTAGTCTACTTTTTTCGAGTTCACTCCATTGTACCATAATCTACTTTAGCCTAGTATTGTCTACTATTATAAGAGTGCTGTGCTGTACTTTACTGTAGTCTAGTCTAGGGGTTTTAAACTGGGGTTAAAGGACCCACAGGGAACCACAAAGGGGTGCTGTTTATTTTATTTATTAATTAGTTTGTTTATTTAGACAGTGTGTGTTAATAAACTTCAGTATGAAAATACCAAATGTAAACATGCCATATTATATTAACATTGCTAATTTACATCCTTCCCTGCTAGGGGGTCCATGAAAATTGAGGGAAAAAAATTACAAAATGTGTATTTCGAGAGGTAACTGTGTATTCAAGATATTAAAAAAGTATTATTATTATTTTAAATACATTTTGATTATTATATAACTGTACGTAAAATATTAAATATTTGTGATTTTTTTTTTTTACCATTATTATTTGTATTTTATTTTTTGTTATATATATATATATATATTAACATTCACATTGACCAAATTTTGGTAGCTGTGTAATTGTGTACTTAAGATATTAATTACATTTTTTTTATTTTGCCCCTTATTTATTTATTTATTTATTTATTTATCTGTCTGTCTGTTTGTCTGTTTATTTATTTATTATTACATTACATGCACTTTGGACAAGTTCTGGTAATATATTTAATTCTGCATTCTGAAGTTGTAGTTCCGGTTTTTTTTTTATTATTATTTTTAATTTAAATATTATTTTCAGATAATATTTTAACAGTTTGCTTTAATACAATTATTTCATTTTATTCAATTTAGTTGTCTTTATAACTTTGTATTTTCATACACAGTATAAATGCATATATATATATATATATAGAGAGAGAGAGAGAGAATATATATACAGGGAAAAACTGTCTTTATTTAAAAAAAAACAAATATGTCCCACAAGGGGATCGGAACTGGAGGCTCCTTGGCATCAACAAGTTTGAAAAACTGTGGCCTAGTCTACTTTACTCCAGTGTAGTTTATTTTATTTAGTGCAGTCTGCTTTGCTTCATTGTACTCTACTCCATTTGAAAATGCTGGTTAAAATTTGCAAAGACATCATTAATATTAGACGTAGCGATAGTTAATAAAATCTTATAACGCATTAGATATTATGTAGCATATATAAAATAATCTTTAAAAAAGTTTTGGATCAAACTACAAGTCCCACGATGCAGCGGCGCTGCTCTGAGCGCGTGTGGGCGCACTTGTTGAGTTTGGGAACTTTCAGAGGCTTGAACTTCTCACTTTGGACGCAGCGGAGCTCTCACCTCATCATCATTATCATCAGATTCAGGCGACGTGGATGTATGCTGACTTTTTCGTCTAGGACTATGTTTTGCTTTGTCGAAGTTGATGTGGATTGTCTTCAGTGTTTTACGCGTTAGACGCACACAGCGCGCGCGAGTAATAAAGAACATAACTGTGAGGATGTGGATGCGCCTTTAATGCATATACAGATTCATATCTGAAGGAGAGTTAGTGTTTGTGGGGCTATTGGGATATGGCACTATTTATGGACTTTAAATGCTCTCTAAAGGGACACTCGCTGGTGCAGTGAATGGAGAACATCGCAGCTTTGCCAAGGTAAGAGCATTATTGCATCCTATCCATTGCAGACTGCAGTGTTGACCGTCATCCAGAGAGCGTAACTTTGTCATTATGTTTCAATGGCTCTCAGATGTCGGATGAAACTAACTTTGTGTCCTGCAGTGGAGTGATGAGATGCACCTGCGCAAAGTGTCCTCGCGCGCGATTTTCATTTCCCCCCACCTCCACCTGTGGCATGCGATAGAGGCACTGCATATGAGATTTATAAATGTCTTCATATGTAAGATTTATTAAGCCAGTGACAGCCTGTCTGATGAGGATGGCGTGATTGCACATGAGGTGTGTTTATAATGGAGAGAGCTGCGTATCAGTAACTTTAAGGTATTTGTGTGTGTGTGTGTGTGTGTGTGTGTGTGTGTGTGTTTTCTCTAGCAAAGCTGTACTATCAACTCACTTCAAATAATTTTGAATAAATAAATATAAGTCAATAAATAAATAACATATATTTGTTTCAGCTGAAACATTTTCTGAAGTTGGGTAATTGAATCAGTTTTTAAATGTTGTGTTTCATAATTAACTATTTTGCCCCTTATTTATTTATTTATTTATTTATTTATTTATCTGTCTGTCTGTTTGTCTGTTTATTTATTTATTATTACATTACATGCACTTTGGACAAGTTCTGGTAATATATTTAATTCTGCATTCTGAAGTTGTAGTTCCGGTTTTTTTTTATTATTATTTTTAATTTAAATATTATTTTCAGATAATATTTTAACAGTTTGCTTTAATACAATTATTTCATTTTATTCAATTTAGTTGTCTTTATAACTTTGTATTTTCATACACAGTATAAATGCATATATATATATATATATATATATATATATATATATATATATATATATATATATATATATATATAGAGAGAGAGAGAGAGAATATATATACAGGGAAAAACTGTCTTTATTTAAAAAAAAACAAATATGTCCCACAAGGGGATCGGAACTGGAGGCTCCTTGGCATCAACAAGTTTGAAAAACTGTGGCCTAGTCTACTTTACTCCAGTGTAGTTTATTTTATTTAGTGCAGTCTGCTTTGCTTCATTGTACTCTACTCCAGTGCACTTTAGACTCTAGAGTAGGGCTGCACGATTATTGCCTTGAAATTGTAATTGCGATTATTAATTATGATTATCACAATTTACATTGAATGATGTTTATACCATTGTTTGATGCAACTGCATGCGGTATTTTTATATGAAAAAACAAGCTGAAAACACTCTAACTGAAAAACTTTGTGCTTTTCTATAGTATTAAAATTGTGGCATCCATAATTGTCATCACGATTAGAAATTCGATTAATTGTGCAGCCCTACTCTAGAGTCAAGTGTACTGTAATCTTGTCTACTGTGCTTTACTCCAGTGCTCCCTAGTTTTCTCCAGTGTACTGTACTCTAATCTACTCTAGTCTTCTTTGCTCTACTCTAACAAGATTCCCATATGAACCTGCATGCCGACACAGCCTTTCATACATTATTCCACACTTTTTATTCTTATCGTAGGTAGCCACTTTATGGATTAGTTCATAAACAGGACGCCCGCCCCTCGAATAACCTCCTCGGGCACACGCGTGTACCGCCGCATAAATGTAATAGAATCATTTGCACCAGCACTCTCAATCCCGCACCGTAATTTATGCGGATTGAGTAAGTGCCGTATTGTGGAAAAGCGCGAGTGGACCAAACACTCATTTGTCACCTCTAATAAATGTTGGAATGTAAATGATGAAGTTATGCTTCAGTTGTAAATGCACTTTGTTTCAGTCTCTTAATGCAGAGGCCCCCTCGCCAATACATTAGTGAGGTCAGTTGAGAGAGAACATAAAAATTCAGTCTGTTTTCACAATCAATAATAAGCTCAAAAAGGCTCAGATGGAGGAACATTATGAAATATTTGAAGTCGACTTCATAAATTATTGCTGGAAAACTGGCATGTACACTAAAATGTAAATACATTAATGTTATTAATAATGAAGTGACTAATAGTTCTATCAAGACTGTAATAGCTGTTTAATAGAACGTGACAGCAAGAATATATTGCACTTCGCTCTCTGAGATGGGACGGCGTGGGACATTTATCAGCGCTCATTCAAATACACTATTTTGATGATTTTGTTCAACTAATTGCCCACCCCCGTCAAACCCAACATCTTGCCCCCTCAAAGGGAAAAAAACGAGTAATAGATATTAATTAATACGTGTCAGTTTTAACCAGTTTGATGAAAAATAATGTTGAGAAGATGCTAATAGGCTTCTTGTTTCTCTCTGTGTGGCACTGGGAGATTACAGCTGTAACAAGCCAATCAGGAATGAGTCAAGTGAGCTGCATTATGGCATATAAAAGTTCTTATTGGGTGAATGAGCTCTGTAAGCATACAGGAAGTTGTGGAAAAATGGTAATAAGACTTGAATGAAAATTATAGCATTGAGTACTAAGAAATAAAAGAGCACTTGCAGTTGTTGTTATATATGCATGTGTTTGATATGACGGTGTACAGGCACCTGTTGCTACCCCCTTTGTGAGCACTAGGGGCTGCTGGAGACTTTATTAAAGATCTGTACCTGCTTCTCTCGGAGTAAATCCCCTCCGACGGCCTGTAACTATGCATTTTATAGGTCCCGGAAGGGCAAAGGCGCTGCTTGAACTTGTTTATATAAAATTGCAGTTGCCTAGTAAGTGCAGTATTGTTGATGATGACTCTTTGCCGTGCTGACTGAGTCAGGTGTGCTGTACAATCAAAAAAGTACTTCACTGTCCGTCTGAGGACTCACATGTTTTCATATAAACCACTGTTTTTATTCTTTGTTTAGGAGCCCAATTTTAGATTAGTGCTGTATTATTAACACTTCGTACAAGTCAGATGAGCAACAAGAAACAGGAACCCGCATGTATCTGCTAGCTGCTGGCAGCCCTGCCAAACACCTGGACCAGCGGCCCAAGGGCTTTAAGTGTTGTGACAACAAGATAATGGCAGACAGGCCTAAACACTCAGAATAGGCAGTAAGTGCGGCACATGTCACCATTTTGGGTGGGCTGCCTGGTTAATCTGCGGCGGTCACTTCTGCGGAGAAGCTGGTCATAAACTAGTTTGGGGAAAGGTGAGGGTTGTCAGAAACCTTTTTGTGTAATATTACATACATGTCTTGCTTCTCTGTTTTTGTTATATTTTCTTTTAGCTAGCTGAAAATTAGGTAATTGATGAAAATGATCATTTACTTGCTGTCATTTTGATTCAAAAGTAGGGCTGGGCGATATAGCTAAAAAATTTATCAACGATATAATGTTTCATATCGTTCGGTATCGATAATTATTGACATTTTTTATAACCTTTTTTAAAACCGAGCAATATACATTTTTTTTTCAATTTAAACACTGTATTTTTAAATTAACCCAATGTATTGAGACAAACAACAAATATATTTTTGTTTTAACAGTCAAACACACAATAAAAATTAAACAAATATCTAATTTCTAATGTTTTATATGCAGATTAAATAGGTTTTAAGGAAACTTTTGGCTTGTCTCCCGAGAGCGCCATGAGCAAAATAATGCAGCACATAATGTCAACGCAAGGAAATAACTGTCTATAAAAAAACGTGCATTACGTCTAAATTAACTTGTGTAAATCGAATATAATTTCATAAATTGCATAAACAATTATGAACAAAACAGTATCATGTATTTATATATTGCTTAATACAAAGAGCCAAATTGCCCATCACACAGATTGCATTAAAAAACACAAGAGACTCAGGGAAAAGGAATAAACCTCCACAAACACAAACAGCAAAGCTGCTGAAAAAAAATCCTTCAAACCATGTGAGGTTGCCTTTATATAGGAGTAACAATGTCTAGTCTGTGAATAAATTGTTCTTTCTGAATGAATCGGTTCAAAAAACAGTCTGAATGATTTTCATGAGTTAGGCTAAATTGGGTTCTAGAGCTGATGTGTTTTGTATCCCACAGAAGAAAGAAAGTCACAGGTTTAGAGCAACATGAGGAGGAAATAATGACAGAATTTTAGTTTTTGCATCAACTATTCCTTTAAAGGAGTTGGGGAGAGAGCAAGAGAGAAGGACAACAGTCCCGTGGGACTCCTCGGAGAGGTATTGTCATGTGTTTTTCTCAGTCAAGGTCGGCAGGAAATGTCAGAGCAGGTGTGTGTCTGTCAGTGAGTGGCCTGCCAGCGCAGCCCCTGGGCTCCAACACGCCATGCTGTGACACTGGAGCAGGACACTCTCTCTCACACACACACACACACACACACACACACGTCTAGATTCTCGTGCCCCATAAAGCCATTGCGGGTCACCTCTGGGCACAGCAAAGACTCACGTAGAGTCTCACATATTGAGCACATATTGCATCCGATACTGCAACAAAACATTTTGGATTGTAATAACCCACGTGTTCACTACTGTTTACTGTTTTTAAAGGATATTTCACTCAAAAATGAAAATTCTGACATCATTTCTCTCACCCTGTGTAACACAAAAAAACGAGAAAACATTTTTTGTCAGTACAATGAGTCACTGATGATCAGTATTGTTTTGGACCCCACTGACTTTCATTGTATGGACAAAAACATTCTGTCTTGTGTGTTCCATAGACAAAAGAAAGTCCTAAAAGTTTTGAATGACACGAGTATGAAAATTCTGTCATCATTTATTCAATTTGGGGTGAACTGGGGTGTGTCAATATGGAACTTCCCTTTGAAAGCCAGTCTGATCTATCAATCTTTTGAACTTTTGCGTGTGATCAAATCCCTGCTTGTTCATTCCATTGTTTTGGTGTTTTTTTAATGGTTATTGTTGCTTGGGCAGGGTCAAGAGGGTTTTTACGCAAGATGAACTGATTTATATGCAGGTTTGAGAACAGGGCTGGGTAGCACCATTGTACATGCTTTGGGCAATTATGCAGTAAAACCTGTACATTCTGGCTGAACCTTTAGAAATGTATGATTATTCTCACAGACAAGCATTTCTCAGCTTCTGTGGCTTCAGTTGAGTAACAGCAATTCTCCATATGAGTCAACAAGCATAAATCACTCTGCCAGGCTTTTATTTTCTACCCCATTCCAAACCAGTTTGCAAGAAAAACAAAACAACTTTTTTTTCAATGCAGTTTTAGTGATTATGATAATTAAAATGTTCCAGTTTGTTTGGATGCACTAAATTATAACTGGAAACCTGAATTATTATTATTTTTTATTAGTTTGCTGTGCCACTGTGGTTTGAAGAAGGTTTAATCTCATTGGAGGATTAAACACTTACTGCTCTTCTCAGTCATGTGACCCTATTTGTGGTCTAAGTATCTCTTTAAATGCGAGCTCCATTGTCATCTAATCGTTCCTGACAGCTCTGACTATCACACAGCCTGGGAGGCCTGTCGGATCATTCGGACGAGACCTGTTGTTGCTGAACTTTCCTTTGAAGCCAGTAGATGGTGGTATTCATCTTCTGAGATGTACCCAGAAAGCCGTAGGAGGCCAGGTTGCCCTGTCTTTGTCTCTTTTCTTTTCTGATCTTACTCTTTTAACTTTCACTGCCTTTTTTTCCTTATACATGCTGTATCTTCTCTACCATGTGTTTTTGTTTAACTTGACACTTCATTTTTTGCTCTCCATCCAGTTCTCCACCACTATCAGAGTAATTGAAAGGAGGGTCATCGAGCAAGAGGGTCACACCACCAATTCTATACCTTTTTGAAGACCACAAAACTGTTGATCCGCAACGTGCAATAAGCATCCCGAGCTATTGAATGCAAGCCGTCGTGAGATGATAATGTCACTGGAATGTCACAATCTGTCTGCCGGTGGTGTGGCCATCCTCTTTCAGTGTCATATTGTGCTTATGTCTAATCAACTAACCACCGCCAAGCACATTTCCTTTTTAATTGTCAACGTACTATTACGTCTGCTAGCTAGTTTAGTGTGAAAGACATTGGCACAAAATTGTACACTTTGATTTTGTGTCTATGTGTGTTTAATTATGGGTAGGTGGGCATCTGTGCGAAGCGAAGACACTTGTCAGGGTTATGGCAGTCGTAGCTGACAAGAAGGCTCTTCCTTAGTCTCCATAAACCCTGCATTGTGCGGTTTGGACACGAGTGCGGCGTTGTTGCCATTGGTGCTGTTTTCATTTTGCTTCAATTAGCTAATTGGATGTGAAGGGTGGTAGTGTCTCTGAAAATGAAGGACAAGGATCCAGCGTCGAGTTTAAGATCGCCTTTGTGTTTATCTATGAGCCAGATCGCAACGTGTTATTAAGATGTGCCACTAAGTCATGATAGGCTGCTATTAATTTGTGCTCCGTTTCCTTTAGATTGTCTTGAAATTGGATGTTTGGGGTTTTTTTTCTCCTCAGGTTTTGTTATGAATTGCACTTGCATTGAATATGTGTGTGTGTGTGCGTGTGTGTTTATGCCCTGCTCATTTGCAACTCGGAGACATTTTGCACGGCCTGTCACCGAATGTCATCATTGACTGTAAAAGTAGAGAAAAAAAATGCCTCAAATTACAGGAAAGCAGCACTGCATTAAAGAACAAAGAGGATCGATGGCAGTACATTAAACTTTATGCAATTGGGGGGGGGGGGATCAACTAATTAAAATTGATTACTCTTGCTTTGTAAAAGTGTTTCTGAATTAAATTATTGTATGAAAACATTTTGACCAATTGTGGAGCTGAGGAAGTATCCATTACTGGATTACTGCTGGAATATTTGCGGTGAGCCGGGCTAAGTACTGTTTTTTCCCCCCTCACTGCTGAGTCCAGGGGCCACAGTTTCATCTTTCTGTCTCTTTCTCTCTCATACACACATTTCGCTTTTTTTTTCTTAGAATGTCCAAAAATAATGGCAAAAGAAAACAAGTAATCCTTTTAAAGCTAAATTTGACCCTTAGACCTCAAGATTACTGTTTATTTTATTAGGCCCTAAGTGTTCTTATTTATTAAGCAATGTTAAATTAAAATAACACAAAAATCACATTAGATCAGCCATATGAACAATTCTGCCTTATAATGTACCTCTAGAACGCACTTTTAAAAGGTGTTTTTGTGAAGAATGTCCAAAATGATGATAAAAAACCCTCAAGATTCCTGTCTATTTTTTCTAAAGTGTAACATTTGTTATTTAATAAGCAAGTTATCAGCTCTGTGGGCATATTTCACTCTCTCCCTAAAGAGATTAGATTAAATGAACCCCAAAACTGGCTTTTTGTCAAAAATATTTTTATTATCTTTTGGTTATATGAATAAGTCTTATGTCGAACACCTCGGTGAGCCGGTGAAATGTCGGATATGTAATTCCGAAACCACAGACGCTTTGGCTCTCTCATTAGTGGAAACAAATGATCACATGTGAAAGCTGGACATATCTCCCAACAGTAAATAATAACGATTAAGATAAATTTGCCCCACATTAACAGAAATGTTTCCAGCAAATGCTCTGCTTTACTGTGTTCCATTGATTTACATGTTAAGAGGAAATATTTCAGGTCTGTAATCGAAAGTATTGAGTACTAGTTAGGCTAGTGTTACAGATTAGCCTGGGCTGAGTGAGGCAAGTTGCCGGAAAACGTCTGTGTTTGTTGAGTGTGTGTGCATCTGTGTTCAAATGTGTGTCAGTGCCACCATAAACCGGTGAAAAGGCTGATTTTATCAATTTGTGTGTGTGCGTTTTAATATGTGAATTTCTTTGTTAGGCTTAAATAATATTTTGGTTTTTACATTTATGCGTTCAAAATATGTATTTATATTATAATATTTTTATTTAATTTTCTTTCCAATCACAGTCTTTTCTCAGTCTGTGCAAGTGGCATGATATGCTGTTGATTTGATGAATTTGATAACTAATGATGTTTTAGAGGATTCCCACAATTCTGGAAATATCATGGAAATGTATAAGTGTGATTTCCAGGCCTGGAAAGGTCATGGAAATGAATACAATTTTACATAATTATGTGAATATCTGTAGTCAATATAAATTTTTTTGTTCTTTTTAGCCTAATTCTGAAGTATTTATTTGGCTGAAATTTGACTTTGTGAGTTTATATAAATCATCAAAAACAACTGGAACGGTCATGAAAAAAAATCATGCTCAGAAGTGTGGGAACCCTGGACTCTGAATCTTATCCAGAAGGCTTTATTTTGTACATACTTTTGCTTATTTAACTTTCAACTGCTCTTTTCTCTGCTATTGTATCCATTGTATTTTTTTTTTTGTTTTGTTTTGATGTTAAAATTCGTTGTGACCTTTAAGTCGTCAAAGTTCAGAACATTCATAAAAAAATTGCCTCCACCGTGATTTGAATATCAGCACTGTAGTCGCGGGTCTCTGCGCTCAATCCACTCGCAGCACATGGAAAATGTGTGTTGCTCTACTTAGTCATCAGTAATGGCTCTTTTTGCATATATCTATTTATCATGAATGTGACCTTTTGAAAGTGGATTTGGTTGCATAAGGAAGATGGGTAAAGGCATAAGTGACTGAGATATTCCCTTTTCATGCACTTTTTTCAGTGGTTCAAAGTCATAAACAGACCGCACAGTTATGCTGAAGACCGATCGGAGTGACTGCTAAGATTTTTGTGATTATGATGAGGGCCAGGCAGAACATTTTAAAGGGATAGGTCACCCAAAAATAAAAATTCTGTCATCATTTACTCACCCTCGTGTCGTTCCAAAGCAGTATGGATTTCTTTCTTCTGTGGAAAAAAAATATTATTTTTTTTTTTCCGGAGGTCCAATGTTGTTTTAGACCCCACTGACTTTTACTGCATTTATACAAATCTTAGACATTTTTTCAAAATATCTTCTTTGTTCTGCAGAAGAAACAGGTTTGAAATGGCATGAGGGTGAGTAAATTATGACAGAGTTTTCATTTTTAGGTGCAACTATTCTTTTAAGGGCAGCCATAAAAGATAAAAGTTTCCACAAATCCCAATGAAAAGAAAGCAAAAATGGGTTAAAATTCTGCTTTATGGAGGATGGTAAAGGTTTATTGATGCATGCAATGTCTGTGTCATGTGGGTGTTGAACTGATCAGTAAGAATTGATTTCAAATAGCTGTTTTAGATGAACTCTCTCTCTCTCTCTCATGCACAAGCAGTTCATGCTCGACTGTTCTCAGTGGGCTCTCCTCAATAAAGGTCATTTAAAGCGGATGTTGTCATAATTAGAAGGGTATTTTAAGATCTAATTATAAAAGATTAAAAACACCATTTTGTGCATCAACCCATCAGGAGTTGAAAGGAATATGACTGCATGGAAACCTACATTGCAATTTCAGAGAGTCGGAGCGCTTAAAGCGTCCTAGATATCCATCTATGTCATGGAAACATTCACGAGAGAGGTTAATTAATATAGAAAGTCGACTGTGATCTCTTTCTTCCTCACTCTTCTTCTGAAACCATTGTTTTGTAGGAATCTGAGACCAACCTAACACAATTGGATCAGTGTCTATTAGGCCTTTATTATATCAGGGGTGCTTCTTCACAAATGTACAGGGCAATTTGAAATGAATTGATTCACACTGAGACTGGATCCCCAGACCTGCTAATGATTTCCTTTTAGCTTCATTTACCCTTTCCATTTAAGAGCCAACTGATGGGCCCCCACCTTCTGCTGCTGTAGCTCTTGTCCTTTCTCACAGAGCAGTCATTACTGTCAACAGTCCTGTAGCTTAACATCAGACTCGTGTATAATCAGACACACATTTTGGTCTATAACGTCATTTCACGTCTTTACATGGCCCTCTTCAAAGTTTGTGCATGATTTGGGCCTAAAGTACCTACAATGTAGTAAGATGTTGTTGATTTTATTTTAGTTTCTAGAAATAGCCACCGCAGTACTTTTCTAAACACTGTTTGTTGCTATAAGCATATATATATTTTCCTGATTATGTTTTCATCAAATGCATTGACAAAGAATTGGAGGAAATTTAATGTAACATTTTAATACTTTTATTTTAAATTGTATTGCAAATTTATGTAGCTAATGAAAACTGGATAAAATCTATGATCTATTACGAGCTTAAAATTTTCTGCATTGTTCAAGGTGTCTCTTGTGTGTGTGTTTTAAATAATTATTATTAAAATGGCAAAATTACACCAAAAACTAGTACACTGTTTGCAAAAGTGTTTGTTTAAATATGCACTTGCACACTACTTAAAATATCTTGATATATCAAAAGTGTTTCCATGTCAGATTTTGCCATATCACTTTATTCACTTGTTTCACTATATTCTCCAAGTATAAAAGACTCATCTAGCGCCTCCATTTACATTAATTGTATTTAAAATAATTGTTTTACCAGTTATTTTAGATTATTGGATTAGATTAGATTCAACTTTATTGTCATTGTGCAGAGTACAAGTACAGAGCCAATGAAATGCAGTTAGCATCTAACCAGAAGTGCAAATATGTATATAAATAAATATAATATATACATGTATATATGTATGTACTGTATATACAATAGATTTTTATGGGGTGCAAAGTTTGAGGTACAGAAGCAGAGACCAACTCTATGCAAGGGGTTGTATATACAAGGTGCAAAAGCGGAGGTATAAACACAGTAGATGCATTAGAAATACTTCAAAATTCAAAAGTCTGGGATCAGAACGATTTTTAATGTTTTTTTAAAGGAGTATCTTCTGCTCATCAAGGCTGCATTTATTTGATCAAACATACAGGAAAAAATGTAATATTGTGAAATATTATTATGATGTAAAATAACCTTTATTCCTGTGATGCAAAGCTGAATTTGCTGCATCATTACTCCAGAGTAAAGTGTCACATGATCCTTCAGAAATCATTCTAATTTGCTGATTTATTATCAGTGCTGGAAACTGTTGTGCTGCTTAATATTTTTTTGGAACCTGAACCTAAAAAGTTAAAAAGAAGAGCATTTATTTAAAATAGAAACCTTTTCTAACAATATACACTACCGTTCAAAAGTTTGGGGTCAGTACATTTTTATTCTTTCTCTTTTTGAAAGAAATTAAAACTTTAATTCAGCAAGGATGTGTTAAATTGTTAAGAAGTGATAGCAAAAATTTATATTGTTAGAAAATATTTATATTTTGAATAAATGCCGATCAAATAAATGCTGTCTTGATGAGCAGAAGATACTTCTTTAAAAAACATTACAAGTCTTACTGAACCCATACTTTTGAACGGCAGTGTATATATGCTATACATATATGTATGGTATACGGTGCAAATGGCATTATGAGGTAGAAATGCAAAGGAATGTGCAAAACGAGAGGCATAATAAAAAACATAAACAAATGTGCAGTGGGGACAGAGTACATATATGTATATGTATATGTGTATA
>NW_015505262.1:1263271-1307036 GCF_001515645.1 Sinocyclocheilus grahami | reverse complement strand
TATATATATATATATATATATATATATATATATATATATATATATAATATTTATAAGATTGTATATTGTAGATATACCTTTGCACACACAGTTTGAGGCACTTTTGGCATCTTCGACCACTTTTGTTAAATTAAAATAAAACCTTTCCCCCCCTCCATCTACAACTGATTTAATCGTGTTTGGCTTAATAGTTCCTTTGTGAATGTGTGTTGCCTTGAGCAAAAGTATATTTCCCTGCGTGACCTGTTCACAAAATTTGCTAAGGAAGTCTTCCTTCTCATATCTGCTAGTTAAATAGCAGCATTTATAAGCAAAACTTCCTCTTCAATTTTTACAGTTTGAATTTCTTTTCTTTTTTTGTGCGAGTTGTTTTATGCTTTTAAAATAGGAAAAATAATAATAATCTGATCAGAATTCGCTGGTTATTCTTATAATGATATTTTTAGGGTCACTAAACACTAAACTGTCTGTCAAAATGTAGTGATTTATCTACAGTAAATCCATCCTGTACAATAGACCAGATATTGAACTTTTAACTTGTTTAAAGGAGACTAAAATGAAGAAAGAATTGTGCGAGGCCAGCTCTAAAAATTTAGCTTCCCTAATAGAACATTTATATTTCCTTCCCGATCAATATCATCACTTTAAGGGGAACGACCACCTCCTCCAAATTTAAGGCGAGTGTGAGGCAAAAGTGCTTTGTTAAAACTCGGTCCGATCCAAACTCAATAACCGACACGGCGCGATTTGCAAGACCTTGTCCAGTCATCATGTTCATGGCAGGCATGTCTCCAGACGTGGCCCTTAATGTTGCTTGGCCCCTATGATTGAGTTTTCACCACTTTTTAGGTTGCACCTGACACTTGGTCATTCATCTCATTTGTAAAGATTATCGGTTAGAACAGGGAGCACTTTCCGTGCATTAGCAATTTTAGCCTTACAAGAAACACTAGAAAATAATGGTTGATTAACAAAGAGTATTTACTGGTATTCAGCAAAGAAACATGCACCCACCTTTTTAATTTGAGTTAATATTTTGCTTGCCAAACCAAATGTGCCTTGTACTGACATGCAGTGATACAGCTCTCCCTCTTAAAAGCACAATCGCATGCTGCTACCTTCTACGACAACGAGGGTGATCTATACGTCAATAAGTAGACAAGACTAAAATCTGTGCAATGTGGTTATAATTGATTGAGATGTCTGGGTGGAACTTGCATAAAGCAGCCATGTCATCTGCAAAGAAAAGCACTTTTCTTCTCCCTGAAGAACAGACATAACACTCTTGAAAAATAAATGGACATCGCCCTCATTTGTTATCCCACTTTGATCCCATCTTTTAGAGAAGTGTTTACAAGAATGCCGTGCCCCTTCCATTCAAATAAAAGCTAGTCTCAATCACAAAAAAAGAGTCATATTTCAAGCCAAGGAGCCGTGATTTTGACCCCTTTGTCTTTATAATCTTACAATCTGCGCTTGTTTTTTCACCGGCGGTGACTCAATTGAGAATTTTCTTTTCCTGTAAAATGTGATTTACTGTACACGTAACGTGCCTGACATTGTTTTTGTGCAGTGAATAAAGCAATTGATGGTTTATGCAGTTTACGTGGTGTTTATAGAGCGGGGAAAGAGCGTTTCTGGATTGTAAAAGGCACTTATTGTGTCATTCTACAACAACTGAAAAACCTCATCCATTCAAATACTAATTTTAACTTGCGATTCATGTTTGAATACTTCCCAGAACTGAGCTGAACTTGTTCATTTATGAAGCGGGAGTGTTTTTAGTGTGTTTGACTATGCGGACAATTTTCTTGTCATTAGGTTTCCAGGTGACTAAATTTACTATGCCGTAAGCTTATATATAGCACGGTCAGAAATAATAGGTTCCTGGGGCACAAATGGCACCAAAAATGAGAAAAAAAATACCACCGAAAGTGAAAATTTAGGGCCAACATTTTTTTTCCAATATTGTTTTTTTTTTTTTACATTTTAGGCCAATGTGTTTTTGCATAATGCAAAATATTGCATAAATGTGTTGTTAATTTTATAGGTGAAAATAATTATGCATATTGAGATTTTAATAAATTACAATTTATTGCAAACTATTGGCATGAAACAATGACATGTCAAATGGTTTTAAAATGACCAAATAAATTAAACTGTTTGAAAAATTGCCTCTTGTAAATGTAAAAAAAAAATCCTGACACTAATATAGAGATCCAAAAATGTCCTTACCCATTGGGTAACAGCTTTGCAAAGATCATATTACCGTAAAACGTCTCTGATGTGTTCTGAAACCAGGTGTGACTAAGGTCGCGTTCTTTGCAGACACTGACTCAGTCGTATATATATTTGAAGACAAATGTGGCCTGCCTGCTTGCTTATTCATATTATCGGAATCATAATCTCATGCTGTTCCCTAAATCGGCAGTGCCCCCTTTTCGTCTTCCTCCTTCATCCAACAAAGTCAAAGTTGTTCCCCATAAATTTAGGCTGAAATCAATATGATGTGTTTTTGAAAGGAAAACCGGGTCTCTGACTCACTCTGTCTTGATTTGTCGCTGCAGAATTATACAGCTGGCCCGACTATTACACATTCTTCTCAGCCTATTTTCAAAATGCAATCCTTTTGGATTGAAACAGGTCTTTAGTATATGCAATGCATTACCTAAAACGGATTACCACAGACAGCGCTCTCAATCACTTTTTATCTTTTGCCGCTTAAAGAAAAAGAACAGTAATCAAAACCTTTCAACCTATTAGAGGGATGACTTTTACAATTGAATCACAGGGACCACAGGTGCGATAACGAGGTGGCTCGGCGCTATCCTTGAGTGTGCGTTTCCCCCTATCTCCAGATGTTATTTCATGTTTATCTGTTCTTTAAAAGCACCACTTCAGAGCCCGCACTTCAAATTCATGCTATAATGGAGGAGGAGACCCTTTTTTAATTCTAGGTGAAGCAAGCTAAAGTGGCAGATCAAGGTGCATCTCGAAGGAAAGCGCAATGGAATCGATGGGAGCGGTGCTGCACTTCCGACTACACGTGTTCTGATGATATTTAATTTTCTAGTGCATTAACACTCAGTCATTACAACATGCAGCCTAGGTGATTTGATCATAATGCATTTTCTTCTTTAAGAATCGCTGAAGTTTTTAGCCAGGTATTGTGCCGTTATTAGATACAGATGGGCACTTCAGCATTAAGTATAGATTTTCAGTCCTTGCTCACTTAAGGCTAGGAGTTTGTCTTAAAGAGGATAATGGCAAATTAAACTCCATACCCCATTTGTTCAGCAAACCTTGATGGGATAATTTTATAACTGCTGATTCACTCATTTCCTAGATTTATCTCTAAAGTGGTTTGGTGGTCTGGCCTCCATATACTTATTGGGAGGGGGAGGGCTATTTTATAAGTTCCTGTTGTTGGCTGATGATATACCATGGGGGAGTTGGAAATGTACAATAATTCTGAATCTGAGGCTGAGTCTTTCTCTCATTTGCAGTGAAGTTAATTTACTGATGACTTTCTATTATACTGATGAGCTCATTTCACGTTGCAAATGTAAGATGTCTTTGTTTTTTTTCCTCTCTTCGCAGATTGTCACGGCAGTCAGGTTTCTACAAAACCAGCAAGTTCGTCAAAGCCCCCTGGCAACCAGAAAAGCTTTCTTGAAGAAAAAAGGTGAGCATCATCAGTATGTTCCTGAACCTAATGTAAAACATTAAATTTTTACATGCAGAATGGATAGAAGATGGCTCAATTCCAAGACTCTGACCTTAAATTTAACCAGCTGAATGCTTTTGTTATTCATTTCAAACATGAGTGGAATCAATTTAGTAAAGAAAGCCTTTTTTCAGTGTTAGATTAAAACGAGTTTCCCTCAAAATTAAAATCTTTTACACATACTTGCATCGTTCCAATCTCCACTGATTTTCTTTCTTCTGTAGAACTCAAACAGAGAAGCTTTGAAGAATGTTCATGCTGCTCTTTTTACTTTCATTTACAGTGAAAAGTAAATGAGGACTGATGCTGTTGAGCTCCAAAATTGACAAAAAAAAGTGGCATAAAAGAAGTATGACTAATACGCTATATTTACTACACATGCACTGAAGCCATGTTATAAGTTTGTGACAAATTTAAATTTGTATTCACTGAAAATGTTGTTTGACAGCCATGGTCACCACATCTACTTTCATTGTGCGGTAAAGAGCAGCTTGTGCATTCTGCTGGATGTGTTCCACAGAAGAAAGAACATCATAAAGGTTTCGGGAGAGTAAATAATGACACAACTGTCATTTATTTTTAGATGAACTGTCCCTTTAAAGACAGCTCAGCTTTAGAAACAGCATGTAGTCCAGTGGACTTTGGCCCAAGATTTTCACGGGATGAGATCATTTGCTTTTAAGGGTCAGAGGTCGAGGCCATTGTTGCATGCCCTGGAGGGTCAGGTAAGGGTCGATCGGGCTGCCGAGAGCTTGATCCCAGCTGTGTGGATAAATGACCTATCAGTTGGGACGCTTCTTTGGGATCCAGAAAATTAATATTGACAAACCCTCCTGCACTTTCAATGGAATTGTCAATTATGCTACCTCCCAGCATTTTAAAGCTTTTACTTAATTTAGCTGTTATCATAAATATTAAAGCACTGGAATGCATCGGAAAGTTTTATCGACCAGAGAAGTAACGTGTTGTGAGCATACATATGCATTCACTCTAAATTCAGAGCAGTTCAGGTATCAATCAATATGTGTGTTTGATGCATAACCCACCACTAACTCTCCTATATCACAAGCAAACCCCTTTCAGATCAGATCACCGGCCTGAATGTGTGCTGGATAGAAATCAATCCGTACGCTGTATTTTGATCTTTTTCGAAAGATTTTTTTCAAAACCCGGCACTGAAAATGACATTGTGATGTTTTAGTGAATCACTTTGGGGGCGGCAGTGATGGAAATCGAGAACCACTGTGTAATCTGTCTCAATTTATGGCTTATTTGAGTGTTTTGCAAGCAGGTCTTAAAACTTTAAAATCAGTCACATAAAATGACAATCACTTCGGCACTGAAATGCATATCATTTTTTAAGATAAAATATAGTCCTTCACAAAGGTCAGGTTAGTTTTATCTTGATTGCATTTAAGTTTAGCAAGGTCAGCATTGTCCTTTATAACGTGATAACTCATCTGTCTCTGCCCACTATTGATAATTATAAATCTTTGCACAGCCGTGCTTATCTGACATGACTTTTTTTCCTTTTAGCTCTTATTTAAAATGAAATTTGCTCTGTCGGGACTAATTAATGGTAAAGGCAGGTGGATTTGGCCTGCTATGGTGCTAGTAAAGGACAGCGAGCCTAATAGCTCCATGACTGGTGTAGGTAACTGAAGACAAAATCCATAGTTGCCGGCTGCTGTTTTTCACATCAGTGGCCTATTATTATGTCTCAATATCTTTAGCATTTTCCTCGGTCAGTACTTCTCGTTAGCAGTAGATCGGCTTCATTTATAATTCACAGCTGGGTTATGTGGCCTAATATGCTCCATGTTTCTGATGAAATGTGGTTCTTTTGAATATGAATGTGAAATTGTATCCAGTTCCGGGGATTTGCAGGATTTGAGCGATATGCATCGTATTTGTGTTTTGTAGCAAGTGCGTTTGGAGGTTCAAATGGATTTCTCAAAGGGCTCTACTGGTACATAAAGTATTAATATGCCAGTGTGCCACTGTTTCATGATAAGTCAACCTCCCCCCATGCCAACTAAAAGTCAGTAGTGTTCAATGGGTCCTTGTAATCCACATGAATGCAACGGTTTCATTACGCTTCCTGAAAAAGATATATAATTCCCTCTCTCTAAATAAATAAAATATTATTTTGTTTTATATTATCAGCATAACAATTTGAGGAATAAAATAATTTATTATTATTTGATGTTTCCTCCTTTTGCTTTAATGCCACTCTATGAATTTCACAAGTTCATGTAAATCCTGATGATCCTGTTTTCTCAGACTTTTGGACCCCAGTGAGTTTGTGCTATTTATAATTCATACATGCATATCTGTGCATAAGTATCTGTTTTGCATGTGTGTATAATGTATATTTAGTTTGACTTTGACCTCTCCAAACAGCAACATCAGGTTGTAATGGGGAACACGGTGAACTCAGGACTATCATGGCAATGTGCCCCCAGGGTGTGTTTGAACATCAATAGATCTATAGCTGGAAGACTCGGCCTTGTGCTATTGCTGTTCTAATTTGATGTTGTATTTTTCATGTGGACATTTGGAGATCCTTGAACGAGGACACTATTTCCAGGTCACTAGCCTTTTAATTACCGAACCTTGTAACCGAGAGGTTATTGATAGAACTCAAAGCACAAAGCTGTTTACAACCACAGACGACGAGTTATCATCAACGCTTCAAGTTTAATTTCTTTCGTTTCCTCTGCTCGCTCATGCAATTTCGGGTGGGACGCAGCTGCTTACACCCCGAGGACGACTTTGCTGTGATATTGCCGCTTGTCACGTAGTTATGAAAATATGCTAAACATTGGAATAGACAACTATTCAATATCCTCAATGGACGCTCCCGATGGGGCGATCAGACCATCAATCAGACAGCTTAATTAAGCCAATATGATTTAGGAATGATTTGTGCGTACATACAGTTCATAATGTCTGTTGTTAAGGATGGGTTTTGGATTAAAGTCACAATGACCCTTTTGTTTTAATTGTGGATCGCAATCAGGAACCTTTTGTCAACATGCAAACGGTTTTTGTTTTGCCTAGTCGCTCAAATGGCAGAGAAGTACAGGCTTTAAAGTGAGCCATCTGTAAATTTGCATGTGCTGGAAAATCGTCTTGTGTCAGCACGGAGCCGTTTCTACTGAGCCTCACCTTCAACAATGTAATTATGTCACAATGTTGTATCACTCTGAAAGCAACTCGTGCAATTTGAAGGGTAGGAGGGAGACTAATCTAGAAGCAAAGTGCTGAGTAATCTTAAGCCAATTTCTCCTTATTAAATTCCTCCTGAAATTTACCATTTTCCCAGTACCCTGCTGAGCTCACAGAAGCAATTTTAACACACTGCTCTGTGTGTTGTTCCTGCAGTGTTTTCCGTGCCATTCCTGGAGTTTGCTCGGAAGTTTAATTTGATTAACGTCGTTCATATTAAAGCGTGCCTTAAACACGCTAGCCAAAATGACGGATCAGTGGTTATGAAGGTGACCTTTAATTTTCACTGTTTATGTCTAGTACCTATTAATTAGGGATAGGGTTAAGCCAAGGTCATTG
This sequence comes from Sinocyclocheilus grahami, assembly GCF_001515645.1. NCBI lineage: Eukaryota > Metazoa > Chordata > Actinopteri > Cypriniformes > Cyprinidae > Sinocyclocheilus > Sinocyclocheilus grahami. The sequence continues at coordinate 1,299,739 of NW_015505262.1, read as the reverse complement.
TAATAATTGCTAAATGCAGGAACATATTCTTCGATAGCAATTGTTGATGTACTCATCTTGATTAGGTTTAGCATTTAAGAGTTTTGTCTGTAATCTATGCTGTAGTTTTTCATTAAACTACTTTCATTTGTGCTCTGTTTTATCTTACACTACTTTCTTTGCATTCCATATGCAAATACAGCTTTTGCTACTGATAAATGCTTTACATCAGTTTTTCCCAAGGTTTTTTTTTTGTCTTGTGTACTGTACGTCATCAGCTCTTATCAGTAAGCCTCAAGTACCGCTTTGTCAACCCCAAACCAGAAATGTGTTCCTTTTAACTCTGATTATACTGGATATAATTTAGCATTATCTTTAATATTATTAAAGTGGCATTATTACAATGAGTCATTTTTAAACTAAAAGCAATCAATACTGTGGGTGAAAAATAGACTCATCCAGTTGCTTCTACTCTAACTAAAGCAGTATGAGGAATATAGGCTAGAAGCTGTTATTTTATAACTGCATTTAGTTTGATATTGGTTGGTTTTATAGCTTGAGACACTTGATGGGATGAAAATAGGAAAGAGTGGTATATTGTTGTGTGAGATGAGTAAAGAGCATTGTTGCAGAAATCCCCATCCACACAAATTGCCTAAATAAATTTTATTTTAAAAAGCTGTTAACTACATAAAATATAATATAAAAATATATTTAAAAAATAAAATAAACCAACCTTTTTTATTTTATCTTTTTACTTTTCTGCCTTAATTTATAGGACATTCAGAAATTATAACTACATAAGCTGTTAACTACATACAATTGCATACAGTATTTTAATTTTTAAACATGAGGCAATATTTATTTATTTTTGGCTTTTATGCCTAAAACTCCCAAGATGCCACATATTGTGTTGCTTTTTTTAAAATTGTAATGTAATTTCTGTTTTATAGGTTTAACCAAACAACATTAAAATCTTTGCATATAGTTCCTGGTAACTATAAGGTGATGTTGTTGATCTGTCTGTCATGATTTAAGTAAATGAGATGAGCATAATGGACATTACAAAGATCAGAGATCAGATTTCAGGTCATTCACCTCCCCCCCAAACAAAGACACATCCATCTTAATTTATAAAGCAGTTTAATGTCATATGTCTATGTAAATATTTTCCAGTTTTGCTTAATATTAACGTTGAGAAATGTCAAAGCCCCCATAAAATAAAACAATACCATCTTCTCGTGGAGTGGGGAGTTAAATTGGATTGCTGCAGCAAGCAGCCATAGTGGAGGGCAGCTGATGAAGGGGAAAATAGGAAGCACTTTGATTACATGTTGCAGCGTCTTTACATAGCAATCTCTCCTACACGTATTATTTACATGCTGTTATGCTCTAATCCGCGCCGAAGGATACCTCCATGATTTCCAACCCTTTCTCTCTCAGTATTTCTGTCTCCCTCTCTTTTCAAGGGGAATGTGATTGGTCTTGGTACACATTCAGAGATATGCGCTAATGTTTTCTAAGCAGGTCATTTTACAGTGTAAATTGGGAATTACCGATCTCCCAGCACACACCCCACATCATTACATCACTCTTTGATTGGGCTTTCCAAATGTGGGTGTATATGTACTTATTATCTAGGCTTGTGTTAAGTGTATGCGATGTCCTTAACAAAGGTAGTTTAAAGAAGCTACATGTAATCACTGCCAAATTATGGTGTTGAGGAAGATCTGTGAATGAGCATTTCTTTGCTTGTTTTCAGGCAGTTGTCTCTATCTACGTCACATTGTCTTGGGTTAGTAATATCAAGATCAGCTGGGATTTTGTTTGTTGTGATTGCACTCTACAATCTCTTTACAGTGTTTTCAGGTGACTGTTTTCAGATGCTATTTTATATGATCATTTTTATTTTTTAAGTTCTATCTTTTGATTAAAGATTGTATTAAAAATGTTATTAATTTAATTAAAAAAAAAAAATTATGTTTACAAATGTTTTATTTTATTATTATTTTTATATAATATTATAATAATATAATTATTATATTTCTTAAAAAATTATCAAACACATTGCCTCTGATACACCAGTGTTGAATCACCATGAATCACTATTCGGCTGCACAGTTGCTAAATTCACAGCGCCGTGGCAGAATGCATATTGTTTAGTTTTCATTCAGAATTTAATTATTTGTGAACTGTTGACCCTTAAGAGCTGTTTTTTTTTTTTTTACGAATCATCCAAAAACACTGATGAATCAATCTTAAATTCATGAGTTATAATTTTGAATCTGTTTATTGACTCATTCAATGATTAAAAAAGAATTAAGATTTCCTAGTGGCCATTCCCACAGAGCTCGTTTTTGCGTTGAAAAACGTGAGACAGAGGCAGTGAAATGGAGAAGGTCTTGAAAAGAAAAATGCAAGGTCTTGTGAAGTTTTTTTAAAAACTTAAACTTTTTTATCTTGCCACATTTTTTAAATGATTTAAAAGATTTTGCAAAGGATTCAAGACGTATACGCAATTGTCAAAGGTCTCTGGTTATCACAACTTTACATTGAAAAACAATGGAAAAGCAGCGCAGTGGAATACAAAAATGTGTTTTGTGTGAACGGCCCCTCACTGTATTATGTGTGTGCATGGCAACATGTAGTTAAGCATACATTCGCAACAGAGTATTGTTTCTAATAAATTATATTTTAATTATGAGCAACATTAAATTGTGTTCTCACTCAGGGGAAATCACTAAAAATGAAGTGTGCCCACTGATACGTCGTTATCTTAAAAGTTACAAGCTGAATTTTTCAGCTGACTGCTAGTTGGCAGCGGAACAGAATTTACTGTCCTTTATTTAGTGTCTCCAAGTTGAGTAACCAGGGATATAAAACAGTTTTTCTTTAGTTTTCCCAACAGAGAATGTATTTTCCCTTGTCTACTAGTCCCGTCACAAATAAGGCTGTGTATCGGTTCAGATGTCCCGACTCGATTCAATTCTGATTCACAAGCTCTTGATTCGATTCGATTCTTGATTTGATTTGATTTTCAAATTTTTTTTTTCTGGTAATCAAATAAAGCCATAAAACATTATTTTAATTTATCCTTTAATCAAATGAAAATCAAATCCTTTTAATTTTTTGTTAAAAAGAAGTGTGTGATTTATTCCTTTAAAATACATTTGAATAATATGTATTCGTAGTAGTAGAAGCAGTGTTCTTACATTGAGTCTTAAATTCTACTGCACAATAATAATATATTTCTGTCACAGTTTCTTCAAGTTACACCAAACTTTTATTTTGACGGGTTAGAACTGGCAGCTGCTGTGTATATGATGTGAAGGTAGTTTTTCTCAAATTAAACGGTAAAATACTAATGAAGTGACTTTCAGAGCAGCTGGAGATGATGTTTGTGTGTTCATATTGTCATATAGTGAGACGGCAGAGGCTGAAAACACTACGAGCGGCACACGCGTTTCAGTAGGCCTATGTATGTAGTAAACAAAACCGCGCGTCTGCTCTATTGATTCATTAATTGCGGAAATCATAGCAGCCTATGCGCAATGTCAAATGCTTTGACAAATTTGTAGTATTGCTACAGCATTTCACCTCTGCATTGCAAATCACGCATATTGCTTGGTATCTCCACCATGTTAAGCACTGAATGAATGACAGGCTTTCCGTTGTAACATCGCACAAGGTAAATAAGAGGGTGACAACTAGTGGAGAAGACTAACGATAAGATTCACGTTAATCAGATCTTGTGTTAAACATTTGCATAAATAAATACATTATCGATTCGTGGCTTTTCGACCACATTATAAAAAACGATGAATCGAAAAATCGATTCCTTTTGTTTTTTTTCCCCCAGCCCAGCTCAACTTCACCCAGCAGCTTCCAGTAAGCCTGAATGTGAATGCCCGACACAAGCTGCTGAGTTCAGTGCCCTGATCTTTGACCTCACTAGTGTTCTTCCTGTAGTCATTTCATTATGCTTAAAGGGCCATGAGTTACACTGGTGCATTGCAGGTGTAATACCGCTCACGTCATGAAGGTAAAGAAATGGTTCATCATCCCTGATATTAATAGGAAAGAGTTTGCAAGTAAGGTGATGCGACTCACCTCTTGGACAGGAATGGCAATGACCAAGGCCTGCATAGAAGACAAAGGGATTGATGTGGTTATAAATTACTCCACGGCACCACCTAGGCCAGCTGCTTTTCACTTTGTCATCAGGAGAAGGAGATAAAGCAGGAAAATGACCAGAGTCCTCCTTTTTTTTAATACATAAATGAATACGCTATGAGAGCGGTCATTATTTAAGGCATGCAATCGTGTGGGACATGGACTTGACATATGAAGTCTCACAGAAACGCTCTCAGTGACCTCCATCTTTACGACCTTAAGTATTTTTCTTCTTGTTCAATCTGGTATTATTATAAGAAGTAATATTCACCAAGCGATTTTGTTCAAGCCTTGTTGGTCTGCTGAAAAAGAGCAGCCGTTCAGTAAGCAATTTTATAATTGTCCCTGTGAGCTTGTTCGTACCCTATGAAGTTCACAAGTGGCAAAATTGGAGAACTGCACTTTATGGCTGGATGAGTCGCCTCATCACTCTTTGAAAAAAGGGTGGAAAAAAACACATCCTGAAAATAAGAGCCCAGAAAATAGAGCCATAAATAATACAGCGAGCAATGGGTTTTCCTTTAAATAAATACTGATCAGGTTTATGTTGATAGACAATAGAAAACGTAGCCCAGATATGCAGTTTACAGTATTTATAGCTGTAATATCGCAGTGCCACCACCGTAATTTCATGCCCCAATGAGAATGGCAAGGTCAAAGCAAATGCTTCGACTGAGCATCTGCTAATATGGTGACTCATAAACAGGCTCTGCGTGTATCAGGTGCACCAAATAATACAGTATAATGAAATACAGAATAGCTTTCCATTATTGTTCTTTTTTTATGGTGTCATCATTAGATGTAATTTATGGCAAAAAAAAATGTAATCTACCGGCAGGTCGATCTGAAATGGAGGTCCGAGGGGTCATTCCACAGGTTTTGGAAACTGTAATAAATTTTGTGTTTCCTTTTTGTGTCCTTTTCCTTTTATATGTAAAATTCACTCTTGTTGTCCTTCTTTTAAATTGGATCTCAAAGGTCTTTCATTTGGCGTCCCATTTTCTTTGTAATAAAGGCATCAGAGGAGACAAAACAGCTGAGTGAGTCCGAAAACCCGAAAGAAAAGCAAACGCGTTAATGAATTTGCATGCATCTTATTCGGATGCACGCCGGACCCCTTTGAAATTGCTCGGGGGGTGCTATTTAAGAATTCAAATGATGTTACAAATATGTACATATTTGTTCATTATGTCCTTAGAAAATGTCCCACTCGTTCTGAGGTGAACTCACGAAAAACGTGAACTTCCTGAGAGCGTCTTTACGGCAAGGTGAGTGGGAGGAAATGAGAGGGGGGCCTTCAAGTCTCATTCAATAGTCTGCCACCATGCAGTCTGGTGTGGTCAGATGAATAGGGAGTCCAGGGACACATTATTGCTTATTGGACAGTACAGGCTGACTGCACCAGCTCAGCACATGGCCATGGCTGCTTCCTGGCACTTTGAATGCCATGCAAGACAGGTTGACCAATATTTGCCTTCAATTATTCAACATTTTTCAGGGCCATGTCAACCCCGACAGAATCTGCCCTCCTTTTAACTTTGACCTAAACCTAGAGATTCCTGCAAGAGAGGTAAAAACGGCTACATGGGCATTTTAATGAAAATTGTGACGGTATAAATTTTGTTAATATCATTCTTGACAAGTAAGAGAGAATATAGTTATATGTACAGAGATCTGTGTCATAAATTCTAGATGAAAACGTTTTGCTGCTGTGAATGAGGAAATTTTGTATGATTTAGAGCTGATTTTTTATGAGGTGGTATTTGAAAGAAGTCTCTTTTGCTCACCAAGACTGACCAAAAAATACATAAAAATTCAGAAACATTTTGTTACAATTTAACCATTTTCTATTTTATTGTATTATACATTTTTTTTATGTGATGGCAAAGCTGCATTTTCAGCAGCCATTACTCCAGTCTTTAGTGTCACATGATCCTTCAGAAATCATTCTAATATGCCATTTAAAAAAAAAATTTGTGATCAACTTTTTATTGTATTTCAAATATAAGCAAAAGAACATCATTAAAGCAAACAACCAAGGAAGGAGGAATAACATATCAATAATTAAACAGTAAAAAAAAAAAATAATAATTAAATAAATAAAGAATAAAAATAAATAAATAAAATGCCGATTTGATGATCAGTCATTTCTGTTTTATAAAAGCCACTCAAGTCCAATTTTTGGTTTTAGCCGCTAATTATTTTTGTTATGGACATAAACGGATATCATTTGTCATAATATAAATAAAAGTTTTTTTTTGCCTCTGGACAGCAAGTTTTTTTTTTTTTTTTGCTATCTATATTTGCACTGTCCCCACTATTTAGTTTTTTCATGATATCTTTTTGTCATAAAAAAATTTATTTCTATTTTTCTATTAAACATTAACTTTTCTTTAAAAAAAAAAGTTAAATTTTTACCCAATTAATTGCTATAATTAAACTCTCACACTGTTATAAATTGAAACTTTTACTGGAAAACCATGAAACGCAGCAATAAAAACGGTGCGATAAACCATGCATCCCTACCTCTGCTGCATTTGTGTGCTCCTGTATTGTTTTGCAGTGTTGTTAGTGTGGCTCTGTGAAGTGTGACTGTGATTTCATACCCAGCAGACAGGGCTGAACAGCCTCAGACTCTGTTCTCTGCCAAGCTTCCAGCTCTCTCCGCTCTATTTAAGCACATGTGGCACTGGCATTTGCCACATTTATGATGTGTGTATTACAGCGCAAAAACAGCTTGCTGACTGCTCTTTAAACAGCTCAATTTGGAGCAAAGCTCAGCCTTTTGGCTCTCTGGCAGGCAGCCGTGCCATATGAAAGCATGTGGAATAGAGTAGCGCAATGCCCAAGGGGATATCTCCAGTAAACAGAGCAAGTGTGCGCGAGAGAGAGACTAAATGCACAATGACAGACTTGACACACTCCAGTCTACTGTGGACAAACAAAGGTCAGAGGGAGTGTGTATGTGTGTTGTAGGGTACAGTAGATTTATTAAATTGATATGTGTAACTTACCGTTTAATAGAAACTGGAGCCTTTTTAAACTATTGGCTCTAAATAGAGATGTTAAAGCATTTGGGTTTTATTTGCCTATAATGTTTTCCCGCTTTTATGTCTTCATTAAATGTCAAAGTAAGTACATTCGACTAACAGGCTTTTTCTGCCTCTGTCTTTCTTTTCCCAGTATTTCTCTGGTCTCTTGTTGCCGTCTACTCCATTGCCGCTCTGTTTAGGCCCACATAGAGTCGCTTAATCAAGACAAGACGCAGACCAATGACTGTGTGCAGTGTTGGAAATAAACCAGCTTTTTTTTTTCCCACAAAAGGAAATATTAATATAAGATTTTTTTCCCCTCTCCTGTCATTTTCCATCAGGGACCTCTATGCAATTTAATCACCACTAAAATCATTAAAAAAGATCTGAAGATTAAATTATATTGGCATTTGCAAAATTATGTAATACATTTACATTACAATGAAGAAATTAAAATAATGCATTTTATCTGTCTGGGGTTCCGCTGAGCTCTACCTGGGGAAATATAGCAGCAGGAAATGGACCAGCTCTGTTCTTGAGATCTGAATGTAATGGAGAGGAGCTCAGAGCTTTGGACCTCCAAAGCTGCTTCTCCTGGTATATGTCTGCCGCCTATAGTGCTATTAACCTAGTTTAGCAAGAGTTTTAACATTTAGATCTATTTGCAGGTTGCGAAGGACAGTCAAGGACACAGTTCCACTTAATATCACCACTGTTTCCTCTCATATTGCACTGTTTTTCTAGTACTTTCTGGAGTTTTCTTGTGTCTTGTGAGTGACAAGGCACTGATTCTTGAGTTCTCAGAGATGAAAGGTTACAAATAATTTTGGAACAATCTGTTCAGGTTTCAAAAGTAATGTTAAGTATTTATTACAAATATTTATTAGCTTGACTACTTAAAATGAGGAAGGTTTTCTAAAAATACCAAACTATTTCTTTACAGCTTGTGTTAAGGAATTATTAGTTGACCACATGCACTGTATATGCACAATTACTTTATATATAAATTAGTACAACTTGATTTTTTTTTAAATGTTTTTGTAAATAGCTTATGTTGATGTGTTTAATGTCATACCACCTTCTCTCCATGTAGGTCTGACTGATGAGGAGGTTGATCTGGCTATCGAGCGGTCCGGTAGTACGGAGGAGCCTCTGACTGTCGCCGTTCCCAGACCTGCACACATCGCTCACCCTGTTCCACTGGCCCCGTACAGTGAGTATTACCACAGTTGCTTTTGCTAGGATAGGTGGTCTACCCTATAACCCCTCCTCTCGCCCACCCGCTGTATGTTTCTGCGGACCATGCGCTCCTTAAACATGACTCGTCAAGTCTAGTAGATTTTCTCTACCAAATGGTGCGTGACTATATTAAATGAGTCCTCCAATCTCCTCTGTGTTCCTATAATCCTGTTTAAACCTTCACCCGTACATCAATTCAAAACGGGCCAACTGTGTGGAATACCTTGGAATATCATGCTGATATTTTTATAAGCGTCCGAACGTAACTATTATCTTAGACGAGTGGTTTTCAAAGGAAATGAATGGTGTAGAGCATCCCATTTGCGTAGGCACAAAATTAATTCTGGCACGGCCTTGAGATATGATGTCCGCACCGTTATGACAAGCTCTGGTTGGTTGGCCTACCGAGGGCCTTTCTGCAGCCTGTATCTTTATTACCTCCGTGGGTTATGAGCTCCAGGCCGGCCGCTGATTTACCAATCCTGAATGAAGTTCGCATAATGCTTAACCTGTATGACAATGATTCCAGATGTATTCCACCCTCATTTATTGCCACCCTGTCCTTGACTCCCCGCCATCTCATGTTTTGTAATGAAAGCGATGTTGATGGGATGGCCATGTAGTTAGGCTTCAGCCCCACTAGAGTGGGGGGTTTTATATCAAAATGGCTATGAGAGAATGGCATAATGAGGGGAGAGTGAGGAGATCTTTGCGGGGGTCATGTTGGAAAGAGGGGGTCCCTCTCTTTGATGTCCTTGTTATGGGGACGATGCGTCTGGACCCGCATCCATCTCTGTCGGAGTAATGGATACTCTGATCTCTATTTTCAAGCGGCAGAAGGACAGTAGGGCCTTTTCTGAACCCAATATATTTGAACAGAGATTGGAAAAAAGGGGAATGGAGGCCATGCTCACACCTTAAGTGACCAAATAAAAAGCAGGAGTGGAAAGTGGAGGTGGAGGGGCTACCCATGTGGAAGAAGGACCTCCGTTTGGACCTCAAGTTGAAGTAGGAGATCGGTCACGGCCGCCGGCTAAGCTCAAGGACTCTGAAATCGCCCGGACTGCCATCATGCGTGTCCTGCACGCCATGCTCCCGCAAGGACACTTCAGTTAATGGTGTTTACCATTGATACAAAAAGTGATGTTGTCAGAAGTTCTTTAAATGGAAGTTTTTGATGTACTTTCTGGTGTAGAATGTCACCTTCATTCAGCAGAACTAAGCTTCAGTCTTCAGTGACAAGGCACTGATTCTTGGGTATTTCCTAGGAGAAGAAAGGTTAAAAGTGTAGAAATAAAAGTAAATTTACCTCAGAATTATTTTTGGAGTAATCTGTTCTCTTCTATATGACTTCTTAAAATGAAGAAAATCATCTAAAACTGCCAAATTATTTCCTTACAATTTGTGTTAAAGAGTAATGACTGCGACAAAAATATTTGCACAGTTACTTTATATTTGAAATTATATATAAACTTTATTTTCTACTATGTCTGCTTTATTTTAATCAAGACTTTAAACATGGTCACATGGTGTAGGAGTAGTATCAGATAATTTATTAAAAGAGAAAATAAAATGATACATTTGTGTAAATAAAAGTTTAGTGATCCAGTGTAAAATGTGCTATTATAAAAATTAATGGCAGGTAAAATTGTGGGACATTCTCAAGAATCAGTGCCATATTTTATTTGGGTCTCCCTAATAGACCTCTAATGTAATTACTCAGATAAAAACTGCTTGTTCAGTTACGTAAAAAAAAATGAAAAACTACTACTGCTTTGCTAGTCTATTAGAGAACCTGTCTATTTGTATTCAGTAGAGCAGATTCAAACAAATTACAGTAACACACCTGTTCCGCAGACCACGCTATGTTACAAAATGGAGCATTTTGTATCTGACATGTTGACCTGCCAGAGCCAGGCTTGCTTTAATTACTTCTCTGTTTGGTGTGCCGTTAAACATTTGCATGATAATTTCTCTCTCCTTTCTGTTGGCTGAGCCTTGCCACATTGCCTCAGCATGAATTGAAACGGCTGAGTTGAGTTTTTCCCTAATTCCTAATGGTTCTTTTCATGATATTTAAGTGGTTCAGCATTTGATTTTTCATCATCATGTTGCTCCAAATGTTGATGCATGTTAAATTCCTTTAAAGCAGAGCATTCTGTCAGGTCTCGCTCCCAAAGAAAAGCATTTTCATTTTCTTTGTTTTTTTAATCTGCACTGTACTACTTTGCTTCTTTTTTTTTGCCTTCTGCCAGGTCAACTGTCTCTCTCTGAGAATGAGTGTGAGGGGTGAGGAGGGATCTTTGATGTGGGCTTTCATTTCCTGATAGTACTCGTTGTTCTTATGCGACATTCACACCTCATCTCACCACTAGTGAGCACTTGTGCAAGGTCTGAGCAGAAACCGTACGAGTGATTTTTTTTTAAACAATTCTCATTTTCATTTCTTCAAGATCACAATTACCCTTAACAAAGTGCTTTTCCCCTCAAATACTGTAAGCGGGAGTTTCCGTTATACTGCGTCATAGCTGATGAAATTTCTGTTTTACAGTAATGTGGTACTTAATCTAAAAGTTCAGATCTAGTTTACACTTCCACAGCCACGTGTAATCAGAATTCGTATTTTTTTCTTTCCCCTTTCCTTCTAGGAACAAGAGCACCAATTCATATAGACGTATTTAGACTATAAACTTTAGTCATTGTAGACACTACTTTTTTTTCCCCAACAGTTTTTCAACAGTAGTTTGACGTAAACAAAAAAAGCTGTGAAGGGTAGAAGTGCAGGCAGTGCGTGGTGCAGTCACAAGTCTAATCAAATGTTTACAGTCAGTGGTTTCTATTTTTTGTTTTGTGGAAATTTAGATTGGTAATATGATAAAATATTTAATATAAATATTTTTATAAAAGAAATGTTGCTATATTTTTCTATTTTTAATATGCATTTAGATAATTTTTTCCACTCATGATAATTTTTTTTAATCAGCCATTTTGACCAAGCTCGTGCAGAGCATAAAATTCCTACATATATTACATTTTTGCTTAAGCTTTTTTTAACATATGAAAAAGTATGAGGGGTCTTTTGTGGAAAAATTTGAGTGATGATTCAAACAAATCACTGAATCAGTGTTTTGAATTAATTCATTAAAATGGACACTTTATACTGATTAACAGAAATGATCTGGGTCACCGGCACCATCTTAAGCAAAAATGCATTCAAGAATGATTTTATTAGCAAATTGCACAAATATTCTGCTTGTTTTTCAGATTTAGGCCATTGGATATACTGCATTTCTGTACACCGCAGTTTTGTTTCATTCATGTCAAATTAAATTGTGTGTGTATCTTTGCAGGTCCCCCAGGTTACAGATGGAGAGACTACAGTGCCCTGGCTGTCATCCTGGCAGGAATGGCCTTTGGCTTCTATCATCTCTACCGGGTGCGTATCTAAGTGCCACCAAAAGCCTATTTCTCTAAATGTGTTTATTATTCTGAGAACTCAAGCTTTTCCCAGCATTTTTACTTTTGTATGTGTTTTTTACATTGATGATGTAAATCACTGTGGTTACAGTGTAACGTCATCGGAATGAGCTCAACTCAACCCCTAGATCTTTCTTTCTTTTCCCTTTTCGGAAAAACCCAGATACAGTACTCTTGCTGCTTTCCAGTACTATCACAACACGGTTTTGTACGTGGGCACGGATGGGTGCGTGGGCCCTCAGGCCCCGTCGAGTAAGGGAGAGACCCTGTTTCTCAGTGACATTAAACCCACACTGCCCACAGGAGCATGTGGACTCCAATACTGTGTTTTATAAGAGAAAGAAAATGGAGCAGTGGCCTTTAAGTGACAATGACGTTGTATGGAACTCCCATGATGTCATGATTAGGAATGCATGTTTAGCTTCCTAAGCTTCCGTCTGCACTCGGCTACTTCAGTCAATCAGTCCCTCTGCTGCTCTCAGCACACGCGGTCTATAAAGCCAGTAGCCCACATGACAGCTCTTACTAATGTAGTGAGCCAAACCCATGTCATTTTAACAGAAAAAGTCAAATTTTCCTTTTACAATCTGAAACTGTAGTTTGTTCAGTACTTAAAGTGATGTTTTGAGAATGGGATTTCAACTCTCATTTTTAACAACTTTCATTTTCACTCATTCTCATTACTGGTGCTTGCTCAGGAAGTCATTACTGTTACTATTCCTATTTCATTGTTGCTATCATTAGTTGAACATACCTTAATCCTAGTTAGGTTTAAATAGTAATAGTAATACACCCCAAGTATTAAATTTGCAGGTTGCTAACACATAACTCATGCTTTAATAAATATTAAAATATTAAATAATGAATACATTTTAATAATGAATATTTTTTTCAGCAAGGAATCATTAGATTGATCAATAGTGGCAGTAAAAGACAAAAATATCAAATAAACATTGTTCTTTGGAACTTTCTATTAATCAAAGAGTACTGGGGAAAAAATGTTTCTAGTACTGTTTCTAATACTAAGAAATTATTCTAGATCATCAAATCTGCATATTAGAATGATTTCTGAAGCATTATATAACACTGAAGACTGGAGTAATGGCTGCTGAAAAACTACTGTACCATCACAGTGAATCAATTACATTTTAAATATATTTAAATAAATAAAAAAGTTATTTTTAATTGCAATCATTTTTCACAATAGTACTGTTTTTACTGTATTTGTGATCAAATAAGTGCATCATTTGGTGAGCATAAGAGACTTCTTTTAAAAATATTACAACATTTCATTTCATTACATTTTTTTTTTAAAAGTCTTACCAACCCTAAACTTTTGAATGGTAGTATGAACCAGTAAATTTACTAAAAGATTGTATATAAGACTTTTGCTTGGCAGACAATAAAATTGGCAAAAAATTAGACATAATTAGTGATGACAATATAATAAAGACTTCTTCTAGCAACATAAAAAAAACACTCCAAACACAACCAAGTAGTGACACCTTGGCAACCGTTCGCAATACTCTTAGCATTATTGAATTGATTTTTGTGTAGGCAAGCACCACTCACATTTTCTTCAGAAAATGCAAAACTGTCCTTCTTTTTACTCTCTGTAACTCTCTTGCTCGCTCGTTTCTCACTTTCGTTCTTTGTGTCTCACTCACACACACACACACACAGTTTGTGGTTCTCCAGTCCCCCGTGTGCGTCTCTGCTGTTCAGAGGATCTGTGCCCATGGCTGGAGGTGCTGTTCCCTTGTGCGAGAGCTCTCACTGCTGTCATGTCAGAGGAACGGCTCACCAGTGCCACCATATGCCCCGGCCTCCTCCTCCACTTTATTTATGCTATAGAGCACATTGTAAACAGCACTCACAGCAGCTCTCTTATTAACTACCCTGGTGTTGACACTCATTCTGATTTTTTTTCAACTTAAAAGTGTGTATTACTTATGCCGGTGTCAACAATGTTCACTCCGCTGTGAAAACCTGTTAAGGCCAACTGTTTTCCAGACGGAGAGCCTGCACACGCACATTATGCTTTACAGCACCCAGCTATTCACCAAATGCCATGTTAATCTCCCCGTCTATGTGCTGTTTGTTTGTCTGGGGCAGGGGTAAGCAAGTTTGGTCCTAGAGAGCCGCAGTCCTGCAGAGTTCAGCTTCAACCCTGAAAAAAAAAAACTCACCTGTCTATAGCCTTGGTAATCCTGAAGACATTGATTAGCTTGTTCAGGTGTGTTTGATTAGGGTTGGAGCTGTACTCTGCAGGACTCTAGGACCGAACTTGCCTACCCCTGGTCTGGGGAAACAAATCGACGTGTGCATTTGGAAATAAAACAGTGATGGCATGAGAACCGGGTGCGCTAGCCGCAGCTACCGGAAGCGTTAGCCGTCTGACCTTTGCCGCTTATTCTCAGTGTTTGGAGATGTTGTTCTACAAGGCTTAAACTCTGACAAGCAATTGTCCTCAGAAGGTGACATGTTCAAATGGAGAAGCCAGCCTGTGGGCTAAAAGACTTAATGATGTTGAACCCAGAGTCATGCCCCGATGCTTAATTCTTGGCCTCTGTGTCAGCCATTGAGGCAAATTGCTCTGGATGAAGTGAGAAAACCACAATACTTTTGAGAGGGATTAAAAAAAACAAAAGGTCTTGTTTTTTCAGCATGAATGCAGGCCTATTAATCATAATTCATATAATGAAGTTTTATCTGCTGTTGCCAAACACAATACTGAATTTGATGCGGTGAAATCAAGCTCAAGCACTAGTATTGTTTGGACCCCCCCCCCCCCTACTGTTTAATATATTGTACTGATACACTGTAAGCTTTAATAAAACATGCTATCTTTATCCAGCCTCTCTCAAATGTAGCTTTAACAAGTCTGTTTCATTCAGATGAATCACTTCCATTCAGTTTCAAAACAGGATTTAGCCAATTTCTGCTTGTCATTTTAGGTCTTTATTTTAGGGAAATATTTAGTTTAGTGGTGATGTTCATCATTTTCAACTCGGTTATATAAATTAGGGTGTATTCTACTGCTTTTAAAATTTGTAAATTTATTTTGCTCAAGATTGTCACCTAATTATTAGAATAGCATATTAGAATAATTTCTGAAGGATCATGTGATGCTGAAGACAAGAGTAATGACTGCTAAAAATCCACAGGAATAAATGACATTCTAAAATATAGTCAAATACAAATTATTTGTTTTAAATTGTTATTTCGCAATATTTCTCATCAAACAAATGCCGTAAAGCTCTCAAAAAATAAACCATGAGATTTTATCCCTTCACTGAGGATTTTAGTTGAGTTTTGGTTTGATTACACTGACTAATAGATTAGCCCTTTGTCTGTTTTTCAACATGTAGCGACAGAGCGTGTCCTGGCCCGCTGGCCTGTTTTCCCTGTTCCTGAGTGGAATTCTAATAGCGTGCCATGTTTTTAATTGCAGAAATACATCCTTCCCCTCATTATGGGCAGCAAAGAGGACAAGAAGCATCTGCAGCGGATCGAGAGCAACATCGCTGATATGAGTGGCACGCTGACACAGACAGGTGAAGATTAATATCTTCATCACTTTTTCCTCCTTAACATTTTCCTTCATTTATCTGTCGCCAAAATCTGCTCACATTTTGCAAATGACGGTCCTGTCATTTTGCTTTAATTTGAAATTGCTTGTTTACTGTCAGCTCAGCTTCAATTAATTACGTTTCGCTGAAAAGCTCTTAACCTCAGAATATTAATGAGGGTAAGAGGAATGACAGCATTTCTTTTCTTTTTCTTTTTTGCCGCCTTAACTGCATGGCAAGAAAGTTCATTTTAATTTTCGGCGTGGTGGTGTGGCTCCCCGGTTGGGCCCCGAGCGCGCTGGTGATTAAGTGTGTGGTGACAGGTGCATCTCCCGCCTTGGACAGGTGAGGAATCTCAGCTAGTCTGTCAGAGAGGGATGCCTCTCCTCTCTCCTCCTCCTCTCTTTACCCACTACACAGCCGGTGTAATTAAACATCCCGGCAACCATGAAAGCGGGACACTTCCCGAAGAAACTTTGTCTCGTTAGTGCCACAGTCGACTTGCAGCTGGGTGGCTCCTTCTGTGTAAATGACAATTCACTCTTGCAATGTTTCATTTATTATAATTTTTTTTATTATTCTAAAGAAAGACAATGCAGGACAAAGGATGCAGTTTATTTTCTTACAGTTTTTACAAAGCAGCACTCGGATATTCGTCTGGTTAAGATTTTATTCTAAACCTCTAAACTTTCACAGTTAATTTGAACTGAATTACTTCACATGAAACTCCAATGGTTTTTTAGTAAATAATTTCAGATTTAGCTGTGCTTTATTTATTTAGTTATTAAATCTATTTGTAATGTCGATTGTTTTTAAAGTAAAAAAATATATATATATTTTTAGAATATTTGCTACTAAAGTTCAAGCTATTCGCTAAGACAAGATTTACAGTACATGCTGAAATGCAATTGGTCTTTTTTCTTGTTTTTTTCATGTCTATTTTCATACTTAATGAATGGTATTGTCTTCTTTAAGTATATTTAATCATTAAAAATAGGGATGCACCAGTATACCAATTTTTGTCTAATAATAATAATAAGCTGATAATTTTCCAACAATATCAAAATTATTTCTTAATTTAGATATAAATATGTTCAAAATAAAAAAACTTATTTTGATAGTTATTTTGGAAATGGCTTTAGGCATCACAACATTATAATGTACATTATTAAAAATGGATAATCATTTTGAGATTTGTAAAGATAACATTTAACCGTGTAATTAATTTATTTGTTTTTTTAAAGATTAACCTTAAGTGAGCATTAGACTAGTGTAAAGGTCATTTTGATGACAACATTTTCACCAGTCTTTATATATATATATATATATATATATACATACAACAGTTCGTTCTGGTTCTCAAATCTGATTGGTTGAGAACCGTGAGATATTGTACTGGTATCGCTACAGGAACGCCCTTTCACAATTTTTTATCACTCCGCTTGTTCTAGCCGGTTCTATGTTTTTTTTTTTATATTATTCACTGAGCTAATCGTAGAGTACGTTAGTTAATATAAGAAGAAACGTCTAGCTTCGCGGTCTCTCTCTCTCTCATTCGGATGCACGTCTTGCCGCATTGTTTCTCTCTTATAACCTCATTATTTCTCACTAATAACCTAACTGAAGCAGCACATGCCCTTGATACGAATTCTAAAAGTGACGTATGTTTAACTGTCAACTTGAGCTTTGAATCCGTGGCGGAAGGAAGTAGTTTTATTAGGCACTCCGTTGTTTCTTGTTTAATTACACGCATGTTCCATCGAACTGTTGTATAAACGCAATATCACTCGAGTATGAGAGCGAAACCGGCTCTATATCAGCGGCTGTGATTGCCTCTGCCTCTGGCCTAATCACAGCCGCTGATACAGAGCCAGTATCGCTCTCGTACTCGAGTGATATTGCTCATATATATATATACAATTTAAAGTCCTGTATTTCTAGGTGGCATACATTTAATTAGTTCATTTTAATTCGATCAATGTTTCCTGCACCATTGTTCAGTGCCACAGTAAAACAAATCATATTACATATTATGATTTTACATATTATTTTCACTTGTACATTTTCAGTCTAAATTTAGTGTAATGAGTAAAAGTGTCCAGTACTGTTAAAAAAAATCCCTCTCCAGCTGCCTAAACATATTTCTGCTACGTTAAGTATTTCTTTTCAGTCTAGCTGAATACCATGTACACATTTGAATTTTGAAAATTGTTGATATAGAACACGCAGTCCATAAAGGTGAAACAGTACATGCAAAGCATGCATTCTTGCCATATAATAGACAAAAAACTTCTTGTCATTTATGAAGTAAACTTTGTCAGAATATGCTTGCTGTTTAGCCTTATTAATATTTGCCTTATAAAACCATGGAAATGATCTGGATCCATGCATGGATTTCTGATCTCAGCGTAGTCTTCTGTTATGCATATAGTATTGTTTTCATTATCCAGGCGATCAAAATAAGCAAATTTGGGGCATATAGGATAAAGACGAGTGATTTTAGTCAGCTGTGTCTTTGTATTACATTGCCCATTGCCCAGTTTTTGGTTTGGGGAGGGTTGCTGAAAGGCCAGTCGATTGTGAGCCATTGCGTGCAAGCTTGATGTGGGTTTCTTTATCTGATTATCAAATGAGCCTCTTCATTGCATTTTGGTTCATATATGCAAAAAATCTCTCCTTTGTAATACGCTGCCTGTCTGGCCCTCATTAGGTTTGGTTTTTAGCAGGATTCCTGTTTTGTTTAGCGTCACATTCAGATTCAGATGATCCAGACTGAAGCTGCTTTTTATATTAGTATTGTGAATCACTTGTTCCTGACAATCTTTTTTTTACCCCTCTCTCCCTCCTTCCCTCTGCCACTCTCTCGTTTTCTCCTGGTAGAGCCGTACCTACCCCGTCACTCAGTCAGTCACGCCGCTGATCTAATTTGCTGTGGCTGCAGTAGCCAAGTTGCTATTGTAGTTAATGACTGTTTCAGTTAACAGTTTGGGAGAGGGTTGCAATTACGGAGTGAGTTTCCCCCTCTTCTCACAACGTGAGTAATAGCAAGTGACTGCCGTTCTTGCCAATTGCCCGCACTCCTTTGTTAAAAGTTCATGGATTTCTCTAGTGCCAAGTGCATTGGAATGATGTATTCCTTTGAATGTGGCTCCGTTACTCCTGCAGCCTTTAAGTGTAGGCCTTGACTCCCATTATGATTTCCCAACAACTTTCCACACGCAATTAATGAACAGGTCTTGGAAGCATTTTGTCGCACGCGTGCACTCACACTTGTGCCGGCTGTAATGGAATTGTGCTAGCTGCTTGGTCTCTTTGTCTGCAGAGAGCATATTGGTGACCAGCTGGCCAATAAAGGCTCAGACAGGCCCTGACATATGCAGTGTACATTATATTGAGGTATTTACTGAATAATTTACGCTATACACACTGTCTGCCTCCTCACAGCAGCTGCGAAGCCACTTGCAGGATCTCAGATTCAGCCAATTGTTTTCTCCAAAGAGAACGTTTATTGAAACCCGAGCCACACTAAATGGAGGCATTATTTCTTGTGTTTTGAATATAAATGTTTTGTGGGTTTAGAGGTCTGGTGCAATTGCTGCTCGTTCTCAGTGTAAAATTGTTGGAATTGCTGTTGACGTAGGCTGTGGTGGCATTCCTGCTTTATTTCTGCTTTATTTCAGACCTCTTAGCTATTTTATTCATAGTTATATTTCAAAGATCACTTGAGCACCATGGCTAAATGTAATTTCTAACCATGTGCTTCTACAGAAGATTAAACAATTAATCTATTTAATTAATCTAATGCATCCATGATCACATATAAACTCCGATCTATAATAAGTAGTTTTTCTTTCTTTAAAGGGATAGGTCACCCAACAATACAATTTCAGCCGTCATTTACTTGTTGTGAATCCCATATGGTTTGCTATGTATCAAGTTTTCTGTAGCCATATGACTGGTTTGTCTAGGGACTGAAAATATCTGAAAATATTCCCCTCTGTCATATAGCATTGAAACACACATTCAAACTTGTGATGTATGAACCAAGCAACCAGGTTTGAATGTGCATTCTGAGAAACATCTCCTTATGTGTTCCACAGAAAAAGAAAAATCTCACTAGTTTGGAACAACATGAGGATAAATAAAGACAGAATTAAATTTTTTGAGTTAACTGTTTCTTTAAATATGTTTTTAGAGAAATCGTAACAACAAATCGTATTTCAGTTCTCTTATTAATACTAATATGCTATTCTGAAAGGACAAGTTTGTACCATCATTACTATTTAGCAAGGAAAACTTCAGCATCTGTTATTTTGGAAGTAGTCACCTAATGAGACAGACGAAGGCTGTGAGAGAAAGAAACATGTAACAGCTCTTAAGCAGAAAGTGGAAAGGCTGTTTCTATGAAAGGAGAGCCCTGGAACTGTGCGCGGAGAGCCAACAGTCGGCAGCTAATAATATCTGCTGATGTTAATCTAATTAGAGATGATTTAACACTTTACAGAGCATGATTTATAGAGGCGTTTATTGGTTTTCTGTAACATAATCAGTTTGGAAACTTAATGCATTGTTTGGGAATGCATGTGTGACTGGAAACAGGGGGAGAGCAACTTGTGCTCTGGGTTATTTGAAATGATACCCCCATTAATAACACCAACTCTGGCCCTGCTAAGGCTGTTTTTCTTGAGCTTTCTCTAATCCTCGGGACCAGCACAATCTGACAATAATTCAATCTTCAGAGAGGGAGGAAAATGAGCTGTATTTAGTAAGATTAGTGAGGACAGTAGTGTCTAGCCCTCCTGCCTCCCAAATGAGCAGGGTTTTTTTCCATCTTGTTGATTGTTTGGAGAGTTTCATAGAGCCAGCGTTTCAAACCCATGCTAATGGAGGTTAAGAGACCCTGATTTGATATAAGAGCAGACGTAGGTGATTAATCTTATACAAATAGAGGTGTCTTATATTACTGATTGAGCTGAAGGCTAAATCAAAGAGAAAACCACAGCGTGTTGATCGTCAGTAATGCTTTCAAACAAACAGATACGTCGGTTTGCGCTGGATCTCGACTAAAGCTGCCATTTCTTTGCTCGTGAAGTTCTAGTAATTGTTTTGGGTGTAGTCTTATCTTCATTTGTGTGTTTTTGGATGCAGTCACCCAGTTGCAGATGACCCTGGCTTCAGTGCAGGAGCTGCTGGTCCAGCAACAGAAGAAAATACAGGAGCTGACACAAGAGCTGGCTAACTCACAGGTAATCACACAACACTTGCCACAATGGTAAAACTAGTTCAAATATAATGATGTAAATTCTGTCATCATTTACTCACGCTCGTATCATGTTGTTCTAAACCCTTAAGACTTACTTTCTTCTATGGACCACAAAAAAAGATATTTCACAGAAAGTCCAGTATACTCTTTTTGATGATAGACAGCCCCATAAAAGTAATCCATATGACAACTTAGGTGATGTTACACCTAAGTATCTTCTCTTATGAATCTTAAGGATCTAATGAAGTCAAACAATATTTTTATGTGAATAACAAAGCAAAATTTAAGTTATTCACTGATAATATTTCCACAGCTCTTAAACTTTATTAAAGGGATGGTTCATTGCGATTTCACTTTTTTAACGTTAGTTAGTGTGTAATGTTGCTGTTTGAGCATAAACAATATCTGCAAAGTTAAGAAGCTGAAAGTTCAATGCAAACAGAGATATCGTCTTTTACAATTCTGGCAGTTTAATGCCTACAAAAACGGCTGGTAGGGACTACAACAAGTTACGGGTTTGTGACATAACAAACCCAGATAAACCCCGCAGATAAATCCACTCTCTCGCTCTCTCGCTCGCTCAGCTCCAACTATGAACTGTTCCAATTATGCACTTATTTTCACATTGCTATGAGAAGCGTTATACATGGTATACACGGTACGTGCAGTTGCTGTACTGTATTAAAGTTTTAATCAGGATAAAACCGTATATTAAAAGCTAATATAAGCAGTAGCATTTACAAATAACTGCGTATCTAAAAGTATGAAACAACAACAAACAAAAAACATTGGTCTACCATTAAAAGCCGTGCTTGCCCAGGTTCTGCACGATCCTCTTCAGTAATATCCTCTGCTTCTCAATCGGGCTCAAACTGATAAGCAATATTAACGACGCCGATGTTTACAATACAACCGGAGCACATGCCGCTAAAGTGAGGGGCGGGATGTTTAGACGCACACTAGAGGCGGTTTAGCCAATCACAACACACTGGGCTAGCTAACCAGTCAGAGCCCATCACCTATTTCTGAGGGTGGGGCTTCATAAAAGCAGGAAATGATCAGCGCGTTTCTCAGAGAACTGCACCCCATAAACGCAATCAAGCCTAGAAAAAAACCAGTGAACCACCCATTTAAATTCAAATAACATGCAGGAATGTTGAATTAGGTTTGAAGTCAATTAGACACAAAAACTTGTGTCATTTGACATCATTGATGTTAAACCTGGTTTGTTTATTTTTTTATTAAATGTAAGTGCAAATGAGTTTTGAGAGATGCAGCAGAGGGCAAAGTATCCAGTAAATAACACCTTTAGGCCTTTTCTTCTCACATAAAGCCTGTTGTATCTACATTTGTTAAAAAAAAAAAAGGATTTAGAACAGAATGAGGGTGACTAAATGACATCTCTGTTTTGTTTTGGGTGAGCTAACCCTTTACAGTTTGTCAAGTAGTGCTGTAGTTGCAGTAAGTTTCCATATGGGGAGACAAAGCAACATTTTGGTTTGATTCAACAGAAGTCAAGTCAAGTCACCTTTATTTATATAGCGCTTTTAACAATACAGATTGTGTCAAAGCAACTGAACAGCATTAATTAGGAAAATAGTGTCAATAATGCAAAATGACAATCGTAAACACTCATTTTTCAGTTAAAGACAGTTAATCATTCTTATATTTTTTTCAGAAGTGACTGAAAAAAAAATCATACAATCTGAACATTTCTCCAGTTTCTGGTGTTCCAAGCAATATTAACGACGCCGATGTTTACAATACAACCGGAGCACATGCCGCTAAAGTGAGGGGCGGGATGTTTAGACGCACACTAGAGGCGGTTTAGCCAATCACAACACACTGGGCTAGCTAACCAGTCAGAGCCCATCACCTATTTCTGAGGGTGGGGCTTCATAAAAGCAGGAAATGATCAGCGCGTTTCTCAGAGAACTGCACCCCATAAACGCAATCAAGCCTAGAAAAAAACCAGTGAACCACCCATTTAAATTCAAATAACATGCAGGAATGTTGAATTAGGTTTGAAGTCAATTAGACACAAAAACTTGTGTCATTTGACATCATTGATGTTAAACCTGGTTTGTTTATTTTTTTATTAAATGTAAGTCCAAATGAGTTTTGAGAGATGCAGCAGAGGGCAAAGTATCCAGTAAATAACACCTTTAGGCCTTTTCTTCTCACATAAAGCCTGTTGTATCTACATTTGTTTAAAAAAAAAGGATTTAGAACAGAATGAGGGTGACTAAATGACATCTCTGTTTTGTTTTGGGTGAGCTAACCCTTTACAGTTTGTCAAGTAGTGCTGTAGTTGCAGTAAGTTTCCATATGGGGAGACAAAGCAACATTTTGGTTTGATTCAACAGAAGTCAAGTCAAGTCACCTTTATTTATATAGCGCTTTTAACAATACAGATTGTGTCAAAGCAACTGAACAGCATTAATTAGGAAAATAGTGTCAATAATGCAAAATGACAATCGTAAACACTCATTTTTCAGTTAAAGACAGTTAATCATTCTTATATTTTTTTCAGAAGTGACTGAAAAAAAAATCATACAATCTGAACATTTCTCCAGTTTCTGGTGTTCCTGTCATTACAGATTATATGTAAGGAAAGAATGTGATCTGAATCCTCTATGGTGCATGTGAGAGCCCAAAAATTTTTTTTCATTTTCCTGTCTGTTTTTTTGTTGTATAGACATCATCAGAGTACATAATTCCATGTACATTACGTAAGCACTGTTAAACTGCGTAATCAACATGTCAGAAATGTAGAATTTGCCGTTCATCCTCTGAAATACCTTAGATATAGAGAGTGCAGCTAAAAAAAAAGCTAAAGGAATTTGGTTATCTATAATGGTTGCATTCCTCCCTGGTTATGTCATTTCTCTCAGAGATATTATGAATAGTCTTCACTGGTTTTGATCTGTTGAGTTTAAATGCAGCCTTCAGTGTGCATTTTCCTAAGGCCCTTTGCGGCAGCCTCTATAAAACAAGGCCACTTTGAGTTTAAAACAACACAGGGCATTTTTCAGTGACACTGAGACTGATGCCTCACCCTGATGTAAATATTACCGGTGACAGAACTCATATGCCGCTCAGAAGAGAAAAATGTGCATCAGCAGGACAAGGCATGTCATGGGAGCTCCATAAAGAACGTGTACGGCCATCTCCAGAACGCTCAAGCAAGCCATCCAGGGACAGGACGTGAACCCACGCTGACACCCCCTCCTGATCTCTCCTGTATCTGTCATTCGTTTTTGCTAATTTCATCTGGGCTGAAACCTCATTTAACCCCCACCCATACTGCAACTAGAAAAGATGGACCAGTAGGATTTCATTTGAGCCCCAACTTAGAGGCCTGGCAATTAAAGAATTACGAAGGAAGCGTTTATTGTTCATAAATAATTATTGAAAGGGAATGTTGCCTGTATAGTTAGTTTGTATATGTTTTGTATGTTGTTCATAATTAATAAGTTTTAAATTTAGCTGTTTTATGAAGCTGCAGGGTTGTGTGATGGAGGATTTCCCATCATATGTGGCAGCACATAAACAGTAAATCACAGGTTAAAAGTGTTAATATATATAAATATAGAAGTAGTAATATATAAATATAAATAATTTTACTGTAATATAAACTAAAATGTTTTTAAATATAAAACAAATATATTTATTAGAAGAATATATATTATTAGTTATTTGAAGTAGTAAATATATAGACTATATAGTAATTAGTAGTAAATATGTAGAATATATTGTCATTTTTATTGGTTAAAAATGATTGGTTTTCACTTTTGAGAAAATAAGCTTAAAAGCTAAATTAATGGATGGATTAATTTTCTACAAAATAAACAATTAAAAATTAAAGTGTGTGTGTGCAAGGCCGTAACCATGTCTTGAACATTGGGGGGGACCACGTTTATATATATATATATATATATGTGTGTGTACACACACACACACACACACACTGCCGTTCAAAAGTTTGGGATCAGCAAGTTTTTTTATGTTTTTTTTTTAAGAAGTTTCATTTAGCTGCATTTATTTGATAAAAAATACAGAAAAAACTGTAAAAAAGAAAATGTATTGCAATTTAAAATACATTTTTTCTATTTTAATATACTTTAAAATATAATTTATTCCTGTGAAACAAAGCTAAATTTTCAGAATTATTACTCCAGTCTCAGTGTCACATGATCCTTCAGAAATCATTCTAATATGCTGATTTATATTCAATACATTTGTGCTTCATATTTTTTGGGGACCTGTGATACTTTTTTCAGGATTCATAAGTTTGGGGTCAGTAAATGTTTTCTTCTTCTTCTTTTTAATTAAAAAAATAAATAAATTAATATTCAGCAAGGATGTTAAATGGATAAAAAGTTATAGTAAAGACTTATATTGTTAGAAAAGATTTCTATTTTGAATAAATGCTGTTCTTTTTAACTTTTTATTCATCAAAGAATCAAAGAAAAAAGTATCACAGCTTCCAAAAAAATATTGAGCAGCACAACAGTTTAAAAACAGATAATAAATCAGCATATTGGAATGATTTCTGAAGGATCATGTGACAGAAGACATTTCACAGCAATGTCTGATGAAAATTCAGTGCTGCGTCACAGAAATAAATTATATTTTAAAGTATATTAAAATAGGAAACCAATATTTAATATTTCACAAAATTTCTGTTTTTTTTCTGTATTTTTGATCAAATAAATACGGCCTTGATGCGCATAAGAGACTCCAGTAAAAAACATAAAAAAATCTAACTAATACCCAAACATTTGAATGACAGTGTATATATAAAGAGCTATATTAATGCTCCACTTGACGCACACACACACTACTCGCACACAAATCAGAGCACAGAAACTTGCACGCTGCCCCGCGACTTTTATTAATAAAATAGCATACTAGATCGCTTATATTGCTCCGCAACGAGGAGGTAAAATCGCTGTTTTGAAGTAACTAAACTCACAGCTTTGTAGAGAGAGAAACGCACAGATGCAGGTAATTCACAAATGCAATTTTCAACTATCTCTCTCTCAAAATGGCCATATTTCTAACATAAAAAAGCAGTTGACTAATACTAAATGATTTGCAACTTCCATATCTTACCTCGCTCTCTAGTTTCAACGTTAAACCTATGCGTTAAACTGATGCTTTCAACGCTCTGTTTCTGTGAATGGTAAACCCCGCCTACTTTGATTTAATTGGCCATCTCAGTTATTTTGACATTGACGAGTGCAGAGGCCGACCAGGCTCAAACTATAACTTTTAAAGTTTTTTTTGTCATCCTAACAAGAGCGCTGTGTAATGGAATGCAGCAGACACCGCAAGAATTTCAAATATTGGGTGGGACAGTTTGGCCACTTTTAATTATTGGGGGGGGACTTCGTTTATTTATTTATGTATGTATGTATTTATTTATTTATTTTTACAACTATGCCACACAACCCACAGTAATAGTCAACAGCAAAAGAATAAGGAATGCACAGAAAGATACAGAAAGTTGTCATCGTTGTTGTTCATCTATTGTGGCAGTGCTGATTTTGTTGCCTTTATCACATGCTAATTTAATGCATTATGATGTCATTATCTTTCAGAAGAATGCTCGTGATGATACAGCCTTCAAATCCTTTCTGAAGACACATGCTTATTATCTATAAAGAAAAGACATCTGAGGGAAATCGCCTGCTGAAAACACATTGCCATACCTCAGAATATGAAACTCTTCGCACTTTGTATCTTACGATATTGCGATAAATCATCTCGTAGCAGGCTCCAAAAAGTGCCTTGGAATCACAACTGAGGGCATGTTTTATGTCCACAGCTTGTTAAGCGCTTGGGTGTTTTACTGAAGCATCTGGATCCCGTAGGAAAACATATGCAAACACATCTGGCCTGGCAACAAATTTAAGTGAAAATATGAATCTCTCACCATGAAGTTTGCAAGAATTGCGGACTCACCACAACGTTTTCCCCTCCAACATCCTTCCGTCACCCTCTTTAAGTTCGTCATCTACAAACTGAATTGCCAAATAATCTCCAGTTCACCTCTGCTGTTAAAGAGACTCGCCTCCACTAGTTCCAGAAAAACATCGATCTATTGTTCAAAACACTTTAGGTCATCATCTACAACAGCTGCCCTAAGTCAAGTAAAAATGGCTGAAGTTCTCTTTCAAATTCTAGATTAAATTAAAAAGCTTAATTTGTCATGAGTGCACTGCCGGAAAGCAGCAGTGTGTATAAAGTATACTTCACATCAAAACGCCCATTAAACAAATCATAAAGTCTACTTTGTGCTGATCTTAAATTTTGTTTTGAGAGATGCGGGGCCCTGTTGTCTAGAGCCATATGGGAAGTTCGGGAAATTATTTTCAGGTTCAGAGCATGAAATTAAGGACATGTGTTAAGCCTTTTGGCTGTGTATCGTTTTCATTGTGTGGTTTTCTGAGTTGCCTTTTTGGGGTTCTTTACTCTGTGTAGAATGCGCCAAGCTTGGCAATTAAACTCTAATGCGGAAATGTGTGTTTAACCTGAAACACATGGTGACTCCTGTTTCCTCAGCTTCTATGTAAACATTTTTATATATCTATATATTTCCAAAGCCACACAAATAAAGTATATTCTGTGTTATGAGCACAGTGGGCCTGTTTCTCTTTAGCAGTCACTCAAACTGTGGCTATGTTTGTTTGTGCTCATAGTTTAACATTTTCTTTTTCATCTCATTGGCTACATACTTTGTATTTCCTCAATGCTCACCGGATTAAATTTGCTCATGCTCACCTGAAGCTGTTATTCAAATGGCGTCGACTGATTAAGAAAATCGGTTGGAACTTCTTAAAAAGTGCAATTTTATTGCATTTTCTTTGTACCGATCAAAATACTCAAGTACTTTATCAGGCTCTGAATATTTATATATTTTTAGAATGCATTATTTTAAATGGATAGTTCACTCAAAAATTTATATTGTCTTTTACTCACCCTCATATCGTTCCATACCTGTATGACTTTCTTCTGCAGAATGTATCAATTCCTCTTGTCCATACAATGTGAGACTTGGATTTAAATATGGTAAAATGCTTTAGAGTAGTAGTAGACTGATATATTTGCTGATATTTGGCTATTTTGAGATTATCAGCAAGTGTCAGTTTTGTCAGTTCCAAAACAGCTTTAAGACAATTTTTGTTTTGAATTTTTTAGTGTAAGTAAACTATGTATTTTGTTCGATTTCAGTCAGTTTGTGTACAACTCATTTGCCATCAATGAACTGTATTGTGAAGTAGAATGTGCATCTGTTGAGTTGAATTTAAGAGTTCTTATTTTTAAGCAAAAGCACCTTGTTCTCCTTGATAATATTTAATACTGAATAACAGGCAGAATGTTGCATCTCGTTCTCCACATATATAAAGCATTATCTGCTTGACTGATTGAGTTTAATTGCTGTGCCGTTTGAATACAGCGATAGCTGTCTTTATTAGTGGCTGCTTGTGAAAGATTAGGAGCGCTTCGATTTTTTTTCCGCCTTCCACCGCAGAAGGCCCTGCCACTGGGAAAGTGAATAAACCGGCTCAAATAAATTGTACCAG
The DNA here is from genome assembly GCF_001515645.1 of Sinocyclocheilus grahami. Classification (NCBI taxonomy): domain Eukaryota; kingdom Metazoa; phylum Chordata; class Actinopteri; order Cypriniformes; family Cyprinidae; genus Sinocyclocheilus; species Sinocyclocheilus grahami. The sequence goes on along the minus strand of NW_015505262.1, from coordinate 1,271,412 downwards.
TGTTTTCACATTTATTTTCAAGCTGATTCCACCATAAATATACATGCATTAAGCGGTGGAAAAACGCATCAGAGAGGGAAGCAGTGAATCAATTTGCATTCAGATGTTTCTTAACTTGCCTTTCTTAACGCTTCTTAACATTATCTGTTGTTAATGTTCTGCAGACATTTGCTTTAATGTATTCCATGTCTGACTGCTGTTTCGGTCTAAGTACATGCATATATACCTCTCTTGTATGGTACGCTCCACCTCCTTAAATAATTACCCAGACTGAGGCAAAGCTTTGTTCACACTAAAGAGGGTGACAGACCCCGATCACACTGCACTGACCCCTCTGACTGGATGGCTGCTCACACGGTCAAAGACATGCAGAGAAAGGCCTTTAGCAGCAATTAAATAGTCATCACTATATGTGTGTGCGTGCGCGTTTGGCTCCTGAAATGAAGAATTGCAACCGTGGAACTTTAAACACCGCCGGCTGAGAGGTGCTTTGTAGCCTCTGTTAAAATATTATTTAGATTTTATGTCCGAGAAGTGTAAGCTAAGCCTCCGAAGCAATTAATTTTTTTTCCCGTTACAAAGTTAAAATGAGCAAGAGGTACATTCCAGCCTTATTATACTGGGTGCCGTAGGGAGTGTGGGCTTAAGATGGCCATAATGAGGTGAGGCCTGTAATAAGAGTGTCTTCAACAGGCCTAATTCGCTCAGCTCGGATCAGATGTGACCTCTTCGAAAACGGTGCACTTATCTGAGGGCTTTAGGTACAGAAAGGAGACAAAACCACTATCCCTCCCCAGCCCTCGCTGTAAATGAGTCTGATCCTTTTCAGATGTGATTCAATTAATTTACTTTAGATTTAATTACATGTGGAAGAGTCCAAGTTATCCCTCACCTCCCAATAGGGGGTCTCTGCCTTCTAACTAGCCGGCCCCGGTGACTCCAATGTTCTTAATTACACTTTTATTTTCCTTTTTCCCCCAGCCCTTTTTTCACTTCCTCTTCCTGCTCTCGTTTTCCCCCCTCAGCGGGCAGAAGAAGTAGAATGGGATTATGGGGTAGATGTGGGCTGTTTGTTTGTGGACGGTTCAAAGAGTTAGTTGCCCCGTGTAGCCGCTTGAGAGCCCGGGTTAATCTGTCAGAACATTTGGAAATTGAAATGTAGAGGTGCTACAAATCTCTTTCACTTGAAGAGGGTTTCTTTTTCTAAATCGACATTACCACCTCCTGTCTATTTGGGGAGAAAAAAAAAGGATGGATTGATTTTTTGGGAGCTTTTTTTCCCCGTGAAGTCATTTGCTATTCAAATGTTTGCTGGCCACTTCAATTGGCCATCACTCCCTTCAGCAATTCATCCCATGGCAAGCAGTTGGAGATAAGGCTTCTTTTAATAAAAACCTCCCTGACTTAATGAATACTGCCATTGTTGTGCCAGAGACCTCTTATCAAACACCTCTGTCCTGCTCAAATCAGCAGTCTGCAATATGTAAAAATATGTAAAAATGGCATGATTAATTCCCTTACCCTTTTTTAAAAAGATCCTGACCTTCTGGGTGGAGAAGATACAGTAGCAGGGACTCGTCAGTGTAGTTGTGGTTTGATATCAAGACTTTGAAGACTTTCATTGTCTCGTATTTGCAGTTTGAATGCATCAAATTATTGTGTTCATTGAGTGACTCTGACAAATCAAATTAGAACAAGTCACACTTTAACAGAACGCCGATGTTTGTGAAGTTTTTGCATATGCTGCATACTAATATAACAGGTTCTGGTAAATAAGGCCTGATATGGTAGAGCTTTCACATTCTGGGGTAGATCTTCACCTTTAATGACAGTAGAGGATAAATAACTTTTTAAACCCCAGATAAAGGTCAGATAAGCAACATTTTAAAAGATAACCATGATTATGTTTACAGAGGGTTCAGAATGATCATTGGTTAATGGTTTGAGGTGTGGAAAGCCTATAGTAGTAAATAAGTGTTTTTAGATTTGTTTTCAGAACGAAAAGGATGATGATGATCACTTGTTACTTTGTCTCTAACAGGCCTCATCTGCCAGCAACCGCATGCTGGAGTCTCAGAGCATCAGTGAACTCAAGGCTGAGATTGTGTCTCTGAAGGGTCTTCTTCTCAGCAGGTAACTTTTCACTTTTTTTTATAAATCTGTAACAATAGATGGCATATTTGATTTGACAGGGACAAAATGTGGCAATGAAGGATGTTCATTTAGAATGTTGTGTATTTGGGTGTCAATATGTCCGCTCACTAAACATTAAAAATGCTTTTCCACAAAAAAAATAATGATAATAAATATTACATGTGACCTTGGACCTATTTTCTGATTTTCTGACATACTGAGCAAACTATATTTTCCTCCCACACAGCCTTGTTTTTTGTGCAAAATAAAATCTGAGATCAAGTCAACAAGTCATATTTCTGTTCTTTATTTTACAGTGTGTTCAAATTGGTGCTGGAAACGAATAAGATACATATACTTAACATTTAACATCTTGAAAGAGGCCTTTAGTAGATGTTCCAGCATGCACGTTTTGTATTATCACTGTGGAAATGAGTGGAGAACATTGTTTCTCACTCAGGGCAGCTGATATTAGTATGCCTTGGGATGATTTGGCAGATAAATGTGTCTGAAATGGTTTGATCTATATGTCATATCGTTCTCTTCATCGGGGCATGTAACTGGAACCGTCTCATTATCGGTTAATGAGGCCTGATGCATCCAACAGGTTCCCTCAATGCCCCAAGATGAATCTTCCCTCACTTTCATTAATCTTTACTTGATTATGTATATATCATGCAAATTAATATCGAAGTCATCTCATACATCTGAAATTTGCACAGATAAAAGCTTTCGTTTGTCTGCTGTTTCGTTCTCATTAAACATTTTAAGCTGCCATTACCTTTTTCTTCCAGTGTCTGAATGTTGTGTCTGCTTGTCCTTCTCAAGATGTGAGAACTTTGCTGTAAATACGAAGCAAGCTCACCATCTGCTCAACTTGTTGCCTCATATATTCAAACAAAACCACCCTGACGGTACATATCTGAAGTCGCTTTTGAATTTATTTTACCTTTGTTGTGAGGACATGCTTTGTTTTGAATCAGATGGCAGGTGTGGAGCACATATGGACATAATCTCTCATGTACTTTCAGACTGACAAATCTGCTCGTGTTTCCAAAGCACAGTAGCTGGACTCACTCGTGCATATTTTAGGCAGAATCAAGCCTGAGGCACAATGTGTACTCTGTTGTAAGAGATTTCAGCAAACAATTTGAAGAAAACACATGTAATTTTCTATTCACGTCCTCTTTCTTCTCAGGAGACAGTTCCCCGCTTCACCCTCCGTTCCCAAAATCCCATCCTGGCAAATCCCGCTCAAACCCGGATCGCTGTCCAACCCGCCCTCCGTCAACCACACCAACAGCAGTAGTGACATCTCCCCCGTCAGCAACGAGTCGGTCAACTCCTCCCCCGTCAAAGAGGGCAACGGCTCGCACTGCCTGAACGGAGACGTGGGCCTGGGCTCCATTCTTCCTCTGGACCTGAAAGACCAGGTCCGTATGGAAGTCCAGGGGGAGGAGGAGAAGAAAGAGGATGATGTGGATGAAGACGAGGATGACGACCTGACCCATGCGGATGAGGAAGACCACTTGAGCGTGCAGACGGAGGACAGGAGAGGAGGTGACGGACAGATAAATGAGCAGGTGGAGAAGCTGCGGCGTCCAGAGGGTGCGAGCAATGAGAGCGAGGTCGATTAGAAAGAAACGCCGGACTTCATCCGTCCATTCGCTTCTCTCAGTTTCCTTAGTTCATTTAAGTTCTGATATCACACCCTCGTTGCAGTAAAACAGCTACCGTGAGCATCAATTAACACTGTACGAAAGCGGCAGGTGAGGTGGATTATGTTCCTTTCACTGCAGTTCTTTACCCTTTTGAATTTTTAACATGCAAACTTTCAATGTGCAAACCAGAGTGGCGGCACAAACCTTCTGCATGCCTGAACAAGCACAGCAACAGAAATTTCTGGAAAGACGACAAGAGAAATATGACTTTTTTTAATGCAATCCATACATTTCCCTTAAAATGCTAGCTAGCTGTTTTACTAGAGACTGTAGTACTCCAAAAAAAAAAAAAAAGCCCATTTAAGTGTACCATAGCGCTTAGAGTCAATACAAACGTCATCATTTGCAGTGTAGGGACTGTAGACACAAATAAGAGGCACCAAAGAAATCAGAACGTTGTGATCTGAGATGGTTGGACTGGTTTCTATGCCATTTCTTTTGTTTTGTAAACTAGTTCACACAGTCCGACCATTGTTGGATCAGCGTGTTTGTTGTGGACCGGCTGTAGACCTTGTAATCTGACATAGTGAAGCAATTCTCCTTCAGACGTTTTGAGATTGTGTAGCACTTGTAGTAGGCTTCAGAAGTCTGTGTAACAACGAGGCCTTGTATTTTGTGATCAGAGTGATGGTGGATTTAAGATTTCTGTGGAAGAAAGAAAGAGACGGAGGGAAAACACGTATGAGAACGCAGACAGTGAGGCGAAAGAGAAATGTGTTTGTCTCTCCAGTCTCCAGCAGGGTAGCTGATTTGGTTTATGAAGTATGTTAATAATCAAATGATCGACAAATAACAGATGTATTAGTTCATGCGGCTTGAAATGTCAAGGAGGCTAAAATCGGAAATCTAATACTGAAAGCCTGTTATATTGTATTATATTACATGACAAACCCTCCAGTCCAAATTATATAGGCCTCCTGCAGTGAATAATCTTAACATGAAACGGTGCTGGGGTTTTGTAATTAAACTGTGTAAAACAATGGATGCTTCAGCGGAGGTGCTGACAGTTGTGCTTTTCTCTTTGGGGGCTTTTCTCTCAGAAAGTCCTGAGAGGATTAAAAAAAAAAAGACAAAAAAAATTTCCCCCATGATGCAAATGGAGAGTAACGTATGAATATTTAACTAATGAAATTACTCACTCACCAGCTGATGAGAAACAAAGCCAGAGAGATCCTGGAGTGAGAACTAGAGTGTCAGATCCATTGTGACATTTTCACTTTTAACAAATGACCTTCAGAGTAACTGGATTACAGCGCAGCCAGGTGAATTGTGGGTCTGTGGCAGCACAATGAAAGAGCTCAGCTTGTCTGGAAGTGTGTATGTCTTCTTATTTCCTAGACTAGGGTTGGCTTAACACTAACCCATACAAGAATAGCATATATTCATGTGATACAATGTCAAGAGAAACCACGCGTGTTCATTTGATCTGCAGAAACTTTATATATTTTTTTCTTTTCTAAAACTTGATTTGAAAAGCTAAAAATCCAAATGTGAAGTGAACAATAGAGGAATAGTTCAGCCTGAAAAAAAAATCTGATTTACTTACTTTTTATTTTTGTGGAACACAAAAGGATACATTTTGAAAAGATTTCACACTGCTCCTTTCCATACAACCACAGTCCATAGCGACCACGTGTTAAACTCCAAAAATGACCCCGAAAACACCAAGAAAGAACCAACGATTCACGAATGGTTTTCGATTAACTGGTTGATCTGGTTCACAAGTCACACTACACAGTTCATTCACGAAATTGGGCTGATCATGTCCTTGAGTTAAACTCGATATGGCCAGAGAGGTTCTTTAGTTAACAGCTCAAGAACTGTCCAGGTCGGGGGGGGTTCTCTTCTTCTTTTTCTTTTTTGGAGCTCAAATGGTCACTATGAACTGTCAATAAATAACTTACTCAAAAAACTTGCACAAAAACTATTCAAAATATAACATTGTTTGTCCCATAAAAAAGGCTGTTTGGAATGACATGAAATTTAAAATAAAATAAAAAAATGTGGGTGAGCTATCCTTTTATCCTTTTAAAGGAATCAGTAAAGTCCATTTAATCTTGAAAATAAAAATTGCATTTATTGGTGTCAGAAGTGTCATTGCAGAGTTACCGATAATAGAAGTGAGAGGAAGGAAGGAAGACCATTGTCTTCAGAATGAGACAGAGCTTTAGTGTGAGTGTGTGCGCATGTATCAGTTTTGCTTAAAACCACATTCTGGAGTTCCTGCAACTGGCAGGTTGTTTCTGGTAGCATGGCGGCAGAGGCCTTTAAACAACATAGTTTGCTAATTTTAGCTAATCATTGTAAAGCCGCTGTGAGTGCTACTGAATTAAACATGATATAAGCTATTCAGTGCCTATATCTCTTTTAATATTGCATTCTCATCTCCAACTGTTTTTACGACAGATTTGTTAGGAATCTACATCCTGCTGCTCAGTTTCAGCAACTCAGTTTAGGGATTTAAGCATTCGGTCTCATTTACATGAGCTGAGAGAGTGTGTGTGTGTGTGTGCTGGATCTGTTTTATAAGTAAGCTTACATCAAAGATCTGTAACAGTTTGTATGAACTGTACATTGTTGCTGTATGTGGCTCTGTTGATATTGTTGTTGACACCCTGCCGGTATTTGTCACAGAGAAATTCTGGTATGAAAAGATCAATGTACATAATTGTAATAAATTTGATTTAACACAAATTTCCTTGTTTTTTTTTCCTGTTGATTTTTCATTTAATCAGGAATAAATGTAACAATTTAACTTTGGTATCATGGTTTCATTGTGACAAAAAAGAGCAAAAATATGTTTAGATATAAGAAAAGAAGCATAGTATTCATTAATGTAAATTATTCATATAGAATACATGCATTTATTTTGTATTAGGTACTGTGCTGTTCGAAAATAGGCAAAAAGATTATACAAATAAATTCATGAAATTTTAATTATGCAGTTCAGTTTACATAACTACAAATGATTATTAAATGTAAATTATTTGCATTTTTAATATAATTTGAACGTTACATGAGATATTCAATAGCTTAAAAGAAAATGTGGATTAAGTCTGCATGGTATTAAGTAAGGATTTCATCTTACTCTAAATTGCACATTAGATCAGCATTCTTGACGTTTTCAGTGGACTCTATTAAGTGATTTTATTCAATAAACCTTGATCCTAAAGCAGCACTTGTTAAAAAATGTAAAAAAGGCCCCATTCCACTGTAGTAAGCAATACAAATATTCCAGTGCATTATCAAGTTTATGAATTTAATTTGTCTGTCAAGGTCTAAATGATCAATAGCCTTGCACATATTGATGTGGTGTATAAACTTCTCAAAGGTTCGATACTGCATCCCTTTGTAATCCATTAACCTCTCCCCGGAGTTCAGGCCAGGCTCAGATTTATAGGGGCTGCTGTAATAAATGCACTTGTACATCATTTAGTGTCTTATGGGACAAGCAGTGCATTCCTGGCCAGAAAACCTCCTCCATCCCAATCTCCAACTCTTTGGAGTGGTTCCTTTGGTTGAGGCTTACCACTCATTTTGGCTCAACTTGACTGATAGTAACAGGGTAAGATGCTCCAAAGCTGGAGCACGGAACACAAGGAGGCTCAAGTCTGTATATATTTTCAGAGAGAGGGAAGATATTTTTCTTCCCTGTTTTTTTTAACAGACACTGAAGATGTCTGTCATGCTTTTGCAGAGACTCGGGAGCTTCAACCTCATCAGTTGGCTTTACTAAACAGAGTGCGCTCAATAAGCTGCTGCTGTATTGATGTGTGCTGTACTCCATTGTTCTCCTGAACTGAGCACTCAGCAGGTTAGAGGGCTGAGTGTGTACTTGGATCAATGCAAGGGTTGTTAGCCCTTCCTGCCCCAGGAGGTTCACTGAACACAGCCTGTGCTCGCAGCCCGGGGTGCTCATGGAGGAATTAAAATAGGGACGTCACATCACCTCAAGTCCCAATCTGGATTGTCTTTTGTCATCTGTAGCTTAGAGATCCGTTTAAAAAACCTGTAAAGACCAAGCAGCCACTTCTGTGACATTTTTAATTTTAAACTAAATTATGCATTTAAATTTACATAAGAATAAATTATTTTTATATTTACATTATATACAACCCCCTTAGAGTTCCATGATGAAACAACAAAAAAATTTAGATAAAATTACAATCAAATAGAATTATATAAATGATAAAAAAATTATATATATATATATATATATACACACACACAAGCGATTAAAATCAAATGAAATATTAATTAAATGTGTGTGTGTGTGTGTGTGTATGT
>NW_015505262.1:1220063-1263058 GCF_001515645.1 Sinocyclocheilus grahami | reverse complement strand
TGTGTGTATATATATATATATATATATACACACACACACACACATAAGCATACTGTGTGTGTGTATATAATTATTTGTATAATTTATATAATTATTTTGATAATTTATTGCAATTTAATCTAAATTTCTTTGTAATTTCATCATGGTTTTTTAGGGGGTTGTGAGCCCTGGTTGGGAAACCCTGCGTTTGAAAGTACTTTGTGCTCTATGTGTTACTAATAAAACTAAAGAAACACTTTTACCCCCTTAAACATAACTGTCAACACTGCAGTGCTGTCATAAAAATGGAATTAGAACACATTCCTTATTAAAGATATCAGGCAATGTCTGTCATACCTATCTTTATTTTTAACAATAGCACAGCAGGTAGCCAGTTATCGCAAACACTTGATTGCAGTTGTTGCTGCAAAGGGTGGCACAACCAGTTATTAGATTTAGGGGCAATTACTTTTTCAAGTAGGGCCAGGCAGGTTTGGACAGCTTTTTTCCCTTAATAAAATAAATAATCATTTAAAAACTGCGTTTTGTATTTACTTGCATTATCTTTGTGTAATATTAAAATTAGTTTGATGATCTGAATCTTTTAAGTGTGACAAATATGCAAAAAAAAATGTAAAAACAGGAAGGGGGCCAACACTTTTTCACACCACTGTATATGTGTATATATATGTATATATATATATATATATATACACACACACATAAGCATACTGTGTGTGTATATAATTATTTGTATAATTTATATAATTATTTTTATAATTTATTGCAATTTAATCTAAATTTCTTTGTAATTTCATCATGGATCTCTAGGGGGTTGTGAGCCCTGGTTGGGAAACCCTGCGTTTGAAAGTACTTTGTGCTCTATGTGTTACTAATAAAACTAAAGAAACACTTTTTACCCCCTTAAACATAACTGTCAACACTACAGTGCTGTCATAAAAATGGAATTAGATCACATTCCTTATTAAAGATATCAGGCAATGTCTGTCATACCTATCTTTATTTTTAACAATAGCACAGCAGGTGCCCCATTAAAGCAGTATCACTGGACACAATCCCAGTCACAGGGGCAGAAGACCTTTCCAAGTTCTCTCAGCTTTGCATGAGAAAGGTCAAGCTTAATTCTACAGGGTTGGACCTGAGGGGTGACTTCCTCCTTCCGTCTCAGATAAGATAAGCAGGAGTGCATGCAGTGCTGCATGTGTAGGAGGGAGCCTGTTTGATGTTGTACTAATGTGGGTCCAGACCTCTGGAACACCACTGGGTATCCTACACTCAAAGGGAATCCGCTGATGGACAGATGGTAGCACGCACCATGGGACGCTCACACTCTATGCTGCTGGAGTCAGCTGCGTGCGATGTTGCACTTTAACCTGCAAAACTGTCTGGTTTCCATCGTCCTACGAAACATTTGGAAGCCCCCTTATCTATACTTTAAGCAACAAGGATAATTTGGCTTTAAAAAACAAATTGTCTTATCGAGTGTCAACTAAGGCAAATCACAAAAACTCAATCCGAATAGTCCATGTGTATGGGGGTAGAATTGTTGCTTTATTCTAAATAAATAGATTATGATCCACAAATTTTTTTAACCACAACCATTTTAACCATTACAAACAGCACTTAAGCTAGTGTCCATGGAATGCAGTTCCTTACAGGGGTGCAAAATGAATCTGTCTTTGACTGGCTATAGCGAGAACATGCTACGATTGGTCAGCAAAGAGTGGCTGTTATCTGATTGGCTTGAGTAGACTGTGGGTGGAGTCCACGTATTTGTGGATTGGTGTGTGTCTCGATGCTAGAGATGTTTCAAAATCCACAAATGCAGAGTGAGTGATTCACAAATGAATGCCAGGCAAAGTTGTGTTTGTGACTTAAAAATATATTTGTGAATATGTTTTTTATTTGCAAATTGCAATTTATTTATTTGTGAATTTATTTCATGTTTGTGAAACGCTAAGATTTACTTGTGGATCTCATTCTATTTATTCGTCAATATGTTTAATTTTTGTTAATCTCTTTACATTTATTTGTGGATCATAATCTATTTATTTGGAATAAAGCAACAATTCTACCCCCATACATGTGCCACAATATTCCAAAGGATGAAAAGTTGCAAAAACAGGCCTGAAAAGTATGAAGATGCAAAAAAGGTTCCCATGCATCCTGGAAAACCTGGACAATTGATGACTAATTTTCCAGTCCTGGAAAACACATGGAAAATTTGAGAAAATTAAAAACGTTCTGAAAAGTTATTTAAAAAAAATGTAATTCTGTTTTCCTTTAACCAAGAACGAACCGTTCACCACTGGCCCGAAACAATTAATGTTAGAAAACATTGGAACTGCCATAAATCGGAACCGGCCTGTTTTTGCTTCAAACGTGCGATCGGCAGCTCTTTTGCTTTTTTTCAGCCGATCTCTGTTCAGGACTTGCACACATACTGTATTGCAAGCATTTTCCAAAATGTCATTTGTGTGGAAATATTAGGAAGTCTGTAAATGGCTGTTAACAAAGGTCAGAGAAGACACTGAAGATGAACACAAAGAGGAAAATGTTCACGATGATCGAAATATTGAAAGAAAATCTAAAAATGTATTTGGGGGTGGAGGTTTATATGACTGTATCTCTGAGGGGATCTGCCTCTGTTTTTGCTTCAAACGTGCGATCGGCAGCTCTTTTGCTTTTTTTCAGCCGATCTCTGTTCAGGACTTGCACACATACTGTATTGCAAGCATTTTCCAAAATGTCATTTGTGTGGAAATATTAGGAAGTCTGTAAACGGCCGTTAACAAAGGTCAGAGAAGACACTGAAGATGAACACAAAGAGGAAAATGTTCACGATGATCGAAATATTGAAAGAAAATCTAAAAATTTATTTGGGGGTGGAGGTTTATATGAAAGAAAAGTCTTCAGAAAAGTTTAGATGGTATTTTCTCTTCATGTAGTCATATTTGCATTCTATTTCGTCTCTTGCTTAAAAGAAATAAAATAAATATTAACAAATCTGTATCAGAATTGGCCCATTTGGTGCAAACAGAACTGGCCATGAAAAATCAAGATCGGTGCGTCACTTTTGACAGTGTGAGCATTGATGTGTTTCCCAATGTTCTATAGAGTGGTCAACTTTAAGAGAAGTATTTCAGTAATTCAGTAACTTAATTTTTTAAATAATTTTGATTGTTGTCAAAAGTAGGCTATTGATACTTCTGTACCAAGTCGATACTGAAATTTTAAAAACACAATACCGGCCTTTCTGCAGCACTGAGAGTACCAAGTACAGACTCAATTCAGTACTCGCTGATAGGCAGGTGCTTTCATACTTCTGTGCATATTTATATCGCTTTCCGTGAACAGTGATATGCAATGGCCAATCAGATGTGTTTAAGTTAGTCAGAATCAAATCATTTTTCACTTGACCCATTTAAAGCAATACTTAATTGAAAATATTTTAATACGTCAATATTTTTTTATATTATTTTTGTTAATATTATTATTAACATTAACTGATTTAATTTATTTTTTATTTTCAAATGGTTAAATAAAATAACTACTTTTTTTTCATCTTCATACTGTGCGGGCATTTGTTGCAACTTTCATTCAGTTTTTGCATTTTTTACATTTTTTATTAGTTATAAGAGGCTTGACAGCACTTCTGGAAGCTGGATTTGAGGTGAAATGGGCCAAGGTCGCGTGAGACTGCCTGCATAAGACCTTAGTGGGCTAAACCCAAGTGCAACAAAGCCTGCATAGTCATAAAGCACTTTGTCATCACTTATATGATTGTTCAATCGAGCAGGATTGCATTTCGCCTTGCTGTGTGTGGCTGCTGTCACTTGATGTTCCTCTGGCCCTGTTTCAACTCTAAATGGAACAAATACCCACCACCGTCGTCATCATGTGGCAAGCACTGTGGCTCTGGTGGTCAAAACGATGTCACGTATTGCAGAGGAGGTATGGAATAATGGAGGGTGGGGTGTGAAAACCAGAAAGAGGGAAGAAAACAATAGCATGCTGTAAAAGAGAAGAATACATCTCTGGGGAGCGGAGAGCCCCTGGAAGTGGTAATACTGGAGACAATATTTATGAATTGGCCTGTAATGAGCCATCAGCGGCATAGCGGATATGAGCACGCCACCGGAGAAAAATGCCCCTGTCCTACACGGACCAGGGAGAGTGTCCGTGTTATAGAGGGTAGAATGGATTATCTAGGTGTGCTTGTCGCTTTTTGAGGATTTGGGACTGCAGGCGGTTATGGGGCAACAGGTGCGACCCTTGCCAAGGCTTGCAAATTAGACAAATCGCATGCGCAGCACCTGAAAGATGCCAGAGGCTCTGAGGAGGAAAGTGAAAGCGAAGCTCGACCTGCTGCTGACTCTCTGCTCGGTTCAGATAGGACTCACTCGTCCTTTCATATCGCAGTCTTTCTCTGTGGTTTACTTTCCACATGCAAATGCAGACTACAACCCTGGGAGGATGTGCTGGATGACACTGACGTGCTCCCGTGCGCTGCTATAACTCGACGCCTAAACCAACAGAGCTGCTTTTAGCTTAGAGCAGAGAGTTTATGCCTTAATTAAGACGATGAATACCACTGCTAACTTCCTCATCACGGTACCTGTGTAATTACACCAGCTCTGCTATATCCTGGAGCACAGCTCTTAATGACTGTGGAATAAGTAAGATGTCTGATGCCTGGAGAAATAACTAAGTCTCTTGTACAGCTGGAGGGTTGCTCTGTCATTAACGTGTTTATTAAAGACTTTAGAAATGTGCTGCTTGCATAAAATGCTGTGTGCTTTGAAACCATGCTAAAATGTTGTTAGAAACAATAAAGCCATTAAGAGACCCAATATGAGGTCAGAAATGCTGTATCGTATAGCATTCATGGCCCTCAAATGTGGAGTTTGTTTGGACTTAGACGCACCAAAAGCAATATGTGTTACACAGTGTTCTAACCCCATGCAGCGTCATTTGGTTTTATTTCTAATGCGTCATCCTTTGTACCTCCACCCACTACAAAATCTTATTAGTCCAAAAACCTGCAATCACATAACTACATTAAACATCAAATATCTTCTGATTGGCTGTGATAGTGTGGCGTAGCTCAGCAGTTTCATGTTTAGTGTGCGCAGACAAATTGCTTGTCGCTGGAAACGTGTCAAAGACCGTTAGTCTCACAAGCTAATGTTTTGAGCATCAGCATTAGATTTGGTGCATATTTTAAATTGGCCAGAACCGTCCATTCAGATATAAATGGTCCTTTTGACTGACATTTAACCATCAAACTTCACTGGAGTTTAAGTGACGTTCAGGAGATAGTATTACAAGAGGGTGTGTCAAATGTAAATGAAAAATCACTTTACTTTATGCCACAAATTATTACATTTATTTAAAAGTTTTCAAGTCATGGATACAGACTTCTTTCTTTGTCTCTAAAATTGTATATATATTTTCCCCCTTAGTATGTTCTTTTTTTAATGGCATATTAAATAAATGTGTTTACCTCATTTAATTCTATGTAAATAATTATACATTTTTTAATAATTATATTATTTATACAAATATTATTATTCTGTCATATTAGTTTATTTACTTTAATGAAATTAATAAATTACTATTTTTATATATATATATATATATATATATAAACATTTTTTCCTACTTCAAACACTTTATTATTAGTATCAGCACAATATCTCCAATCTTCACCTCTTCCATTCTGCAAATATCACATTGCTGATGTATTGGGTATTACATGACAGTATTTGAAGTGTGTGGAGTGAGGAGACCAGTGCGTTATCAACCATCAGCATAATGTGAAAGATTAGCACAAGCCTTGTCCCACCTGTTTTCACTTTTCTTTCTATAAAGGCTGCAGCTGCTGCACCAAACAAGGCATTTTAAAAGCTCTTATTTACCTTGAGCCGGTTCACAAGGATGCATTGGGAGATTCTGTCATGTCCCTACAGTCATCATGCAAACACACGTAGCCGGTGGCTTTAGTGTCAGAGCAGAAGTGTGGAGAAATGCTGAATGTCATCATATCCTGTGTGGTTCATCAAAAGAGCTGCTTTTCCAATTCTCTTTGTTCCCTCTCAATCAAGTCTGATTTAAGAGTCAGTTAAATGGACGAAATTGGTAGCTGGCTTTTATGTCTCCCTCCCTCTCTTATTTCATTCAATAAGGTTAAATTTGAAAATGGTCTGGTTTGTATCCTTAATATATGAACACTGCACTGTGTGCAGGTGCTTCTAATCACAAAAAGCAGTGCACACACACTGTGACAATGTGAAATATCGCGATTTATCGCTTGCATTTGCGTGATGTTTTCCAGAGTTGATTGCCTGGACGTGTGATTTCACAGGGCCACGTCTCCATCTGTATACACCATTTTCTCTAAGTATGGAACATTTTCATCTTTCTTCAATACAAGCTAATTGGATTAAGTTTGAGCAATATTCATATTGCCGTGCATTGTGCCCCTGCGTGTACGGCTGCCAGGCAGCTCTGTTTTATGGCTCTGGCGCGCGCTGTCAGCCCGTGTTCCTGCCGTCATCAAGGCGCTAAGGACCACATCAACCATCTCCACTCATTCTCAGCAAGCCTGCTGGGCTTTCCACCGCAAGAAAACCAACCAATTCTCTGTGGAATCGTGCTAAATTAACCAAATTTACAGCTTAGCACTTAAGGATCTCCTTAGTTGGTAAGTAAATGGCCCTCGCTGGCGTGCGCGTGTGCATGTGTGTGAGAGAGTAATGCCTTGTTGCTCCCAATACTCTCTTTCTGGAAGGAGTCGTAAAGAGCTGAAACAGAACTCCCCAAGCAAACTGCTTGTAATCTAACAGCTCCCAGCCAAAGTCTGCCAAAACAGTTTTATTTAATCATTTCCACATATTTTCAGTCCTATGATGATTAATCCTCGCGATGATTAGAGAACACACCATAATCAGGCCTGCACAGAATCTGTGTGCGCGCGGCTGAAAGACTACAAATATATGTGAAGTGAGAGCGCCCAGCCCAGTGGCGGCGTTTCACAAAACCATAGAGAATGGCAGTGGTATGAATCTCGGTCCAACCACGATTGTGTAAGGTATGGCGACTGCCATACGGAAATGCCGCTTTCACAAAGTACTACACATGCCCGCATTATTAAATTGTTTAGTTAATTTGATAGAGCCTACTTTCAGCCAGCGGCGCCGAGAAAGGCTTTGAAGTGTAAATGCAGAGTCTGGCTGGTGGTGATGTCACGGCCTGCCCTCTCAGCTCATGAATATTAAGTTATTTCGACCTGACATTGTATATATATCAAATACATATATAAATGTATATATCAAATTACAAATAAACTGTTTACAAACAAACCCCTCCTCTCACCAATGAGAGTGTTGCTATAGAAAATATAAAGTAATTTTGGTAACACTTTACAATAAGATGCAATTTTTTTTTACAATTATTAAAATTATTTACATTAACATTATTAAGATCAAAAGTTGTATGTGTTAATATTATTTTATTGGACTTGTGCAAACATGAACCAACAATGAACAGTTGTATTTTTAGGTTGTACTTTATTTGAATGTGCTCTTGTTACAATGTAATTATACAATTTAGTACTGAGTAATATTAATTACATGTACTTACTATATGGTTAGGATGAGGGTTTAGGGTTAGTTGCATGTAATTATGCTTAATTTATTGTTATTACTGTAGTAAGTACATGTAATATGTGTAATAAGGACGCGTCAAATAAAGTGTTCCCTATTTTTGTTAACTAAAGTTAACAAAGATTAATAAATACTGCAACAAATGTATTGCTCATTGTTTGTTAATGTTAGTTATTACATTAACTATTATTGGCTAATGGAACCTTATTGTAAAATGTTGCTAAAACTTTATATAAATACGATTTTTACTGGGCTTTTATTTATTTTATAATTGTTTAAAATTATTATTAAAAAAAAAACATACTTTACCTATAACAAGGGCATTTTGTGTCTTTGTATTTACGAATTGCCTTTTTTTTGGTCTAATATCTAATGATATTTGGGTTTGAAATTATTTTAAATCACGCTTGGTAAAGTTACTTTTACTCATAAGAAAATGGCTGACTAACCCACAGAGAAAGAACCTGTTATCACTTGTATAAAATTGCTATTAAAAGATTGTTAGTTTGGAAATTTGGCACAGTGAGTTTATGTACGCGTGTATCCTTCTCCACTTGTTTATGTGCAGCTGTGCAGCTTCAAGTAAAAACTTGTGTGATTTCGACAGGTGTGTCTTTAGTTAATGTTCAGATAAGAGGATATTAAATCATTCTGAGCTTTGGATTTGCTTTTCTGTTACACCGATATGCCAAAATCAGAAATACTGTTTATTGAATGAATTGGTTTTGTCTGACTACACACATTTAAAGTCCTATTTATGCTGAAATCTCCCCTGATCTAGAACATAATTGAGCATTTCTCCTCATTTCAGTAGACATGAATACAGAGAATAGCATTTGTACATAGCGGGCCTGTGACATTACCACCAATAAGGTCTTGTTAAAGTTAAATTGGCTGAATGTGTGTCTAATTCTCTTTTTCCTTTGGGGTCCCTGAACTTCATTTTTCACGCAAGCAGCAGCTGCTACCAGTGGCACGGCAGCTTCCTTATGAAACCTTTTTTAATCTCTGACCAAAGGTCTCTTTAAATAAAGCCATGCATGAGTGGAAATAGCTAAATGAATATGAATGCCAAAGGTTACGAGGAAATGGATGAGAATTACAGACACAACTAAAAACAGAACAATGCTGCAATTATATGGGCAAATGGAATGAGTCTTTCAATGTTTACGACAAGCATATGAAATGTGATTTGTAACTAAACAACTGTATACTTCTGAATTGTCAGAAATGCTTTTGTTGTAATGTGTTTGTGGGTGTAATGCAATTAAACAATCCAATAAGAAGCAAAATGTACACACAGCTTTCCTGTGAACTCGATTGCTTGAAATATTATGGTTGATTCTTGTGCATCCTAATGGGATGTGTATGATGTGTGACCACCGCTGCTGTGACATATGTACAGAACACCTGTCGCATGTTTCTGGGGCCCATTGTTCCTCATGCGTTGCTGCTGCTGCGGCGTCTCACACAACCTGTTCCTGGAACATCAACCCTCAGTACGAGTCAGATCCGGCTCCGGTATGACTGCACACACACGGCTCATTATGATGGGAATGAACAAAAAAAAAAGCCTATAGAGATGAGACGTTCTTGCAGTGGTGTGTCTCTGTTTCATGTGAAATCTGTCAGGTAAATAAGCTCAATATAAGAAATCAATTATTTTAATTCCGCATATGGTGGTCCCACAAAGTTTTTGAACGTGTGTAAAATAAAAATGTATGAATTTCATTGCAAATCACGTGCAAACAAATAATGCTAGATTTTTTTTTCTTCAGAATTAACGTTTTTGCAATGTCAAAACATTATTTATAATTTATAATACACACCCATACAAATGATAAACATTTAGTATAAACACGCTCTATACACACACATTTTTATATATAATTACATTTATAATTTAAAATATTTGGTTTTGCTCTGTTTTGCATAAAAGCATGCTTGTGCTCACTTTGAAATACATTTATACTTGATTTGTCATTTGACTTTCTTCTATAAACGAATTCTTGCATTTTTAATTGTGGTTTAAGTGTTCAAATCTTGTTTGCAACATAATTGACATAACTGGATGCAATTTATAATTTATACAACAAAATCAGGAATTATTCTGTCTTTTTTCCCCCTCCCTTATAATTTAGACAATAAGGTGATCTGTTGTTTCAACAGCAGCCTGCGCTAGTTTGGAGGTTGCTTCCGTCTGGTTTTTGTGTAATATAATTTCCATAGTTGGCTTTTTTTTTTTTTCAAGATTATATGCAGGATGCCAGCTGGCAGACAGATGGTGGTGGCTTTACACGTTTTTTATTTAAAGACACATCAGAAGGAAGAGGAGGGTGAGGCAAGAGAACAGCTGCAGGGAGTGGGACAGGACGGTATAAGCTGGTCAAAGCGACGAGCAGCCTTCACAATGAAAGAAAAGAATGAAAAACAAACACCATTTTAGAGTGCTAGAAACTTTCCTGAAATATGCACCAGAGAGCATTTGTACCCTAAATATGGCTCCATGACTATGTCAAAGTCAGATTTTTATGAGCTATTGTTTGCACACACGTATTGAATTTATTGTATGAAATTCTTGGTCTATAGAGAAAAGTAACAAGGATGTTAAAACGTCTTCCTCAGTCAGAGCGGCGCTGCTGGGCGTCCTCTGTGTTGTGTCACAGACCCGGGGTCTTGTGCCCTTTAACAGTGTTAGTCTCAGCGGGAGGGGGGCTTATTAACCGCACTCTCGTTACAGCATAGAGAAAATGCACATATAGATGATATTGAGAAACACTGTGTGGAACATTTGCATTGTTATAATAATTAGAATTTCTTTATTTTGACTCTTTACAAATCCTGCTATTTTACACGCATAAAATGTATTCAAGTGCACAGTATCTCCCAGGCAAACAGCTGCTTCAGTGAGTCCTGCGCTTTTGCACTTCAGACCAGAGAACAAATGGCCTGTGAGAGGGGCATGCCATATGCAAAATACACAAGTTCAATTAAATAAAACAAACACCAAAACAATAGCAAACAAAGAGTTGTGGATGGTATTAAATTATGCAGGTATCATTGTTATTGTGATCGCACATGATATACAGCTTTGAAAATGATGACTTTGTTGCGTAAAAGGTAGAAATACACTCCAATGTTCAGTGCTACAATAATGTGACTCGTATAGATTTAATTACCACTAATTCCTCTACCACTATGGGGAAACCATGGTAATAACAATAAAACCTCACACACACTTGCATACTGTCGCACTCACACACATACAAGCAAACTATACTGGTGTTAGTTCCGTTTTTTAACTTTTTTTTCTTTATTTCTTCTTTTTCATTTTCTTTTTAAAGGAAGCTTTTAATCAAAGAGCATTTTTGTTCATATATAGTTTTTACAGAAGAAAATACTATACAACCTTTTTTTTCCCTCCCGAAACAATATTGTCGAAGATAACCATCTACACATTTAGTTCCCTAAATTATGAGTTCGTTCAAAGCTGTGTTTAGGAAATAATTCATCATGTCCTCACCTCGCTTTTCCTTGTTTATGTTCAATGGAGACCAAACAAACAAAAATCTTTTTTTCTTTTTCTTTTTTTAATTCAGAGCGAAGCACTGCATTAATTTCCTCTGTATAGAATTCATTTAAATTACAGTCATCATTAGTGTTACTCGTTAGGCAAGCCAGGTTCTAGCATGCCCGTTTCATATTGAAATCATCCAATCTCGGAAGCAAAGAAAAATCGTATTTTTTTTCTTTTTTTTTTTTCTTAAAACAGAACAAGAAGTCTTCACACTGAAGACTATTTGTGCATCAAAGCAAAGTGAGCTAAACCACATTGTAAAGCAAATTCCTTGTTAAAAGATGTATGCCATAATTTCAAAAGGTAAAAATGAACCTAAAAAGTGCAAAAAACACCCTAGAATTTCCTCATTGCAAGGTCACATAAATATTAAATAACTTATTATTATTATTGGAGTGAAACCACAGCTGTTGTAAAGAGAAAACAAAAGCTTGAAACAATGTTTTCTGTCTGTACAATTCATAAAATCACACACTTTCCATCATGTGATGCCTGTCCTCCATTCAGCCCTCTAGAAAAAAAAGTCTCTCTCCTTGTTTCCTCTTCTTATAGAAACAGGTATTTGATGCTTCTGGAAAAAGAAGCTTGAAAAAAACAGTCTCCATCCTCAGACTTTGTTGCCACTATTGTTTTTTTTCCATGCTACAGAAACTGCGAAGGGAAAAGGAAACAAGGATAACACCTACAAACATTTTTTCCCTACATTCAGAGACGCTTGTCTCCAGCTCTGTGTTTGATGGACACTTTAGGACATCTATTTGTGGATCAAAACAAAGACATAACTGTAATCTCCTCCCATTCATACTGGGCAGTAGCACCATCATCACATTACAAACTCTCCGAAACAAAGGGGGCGAATACTCTCGCCATGGAAACAGACCCATTTACGGTGAGACACCACCACATCATCTGCTCATGCCTGTGCAATTAGAGAATAATGCAAAAACAAACAAAAACAAACAAAAAGCCATAGTAATGCAATCAATGTAAAAGATAACAAAACGTCTTAAATAGAGGCTTGAGTATCTGCTCTCATCTATACAAAAGTGCACTATGAATATGCAATGCCAAATGGGTCCTCATTGAGAAGAGACGGAAGAGAAATCAAGTGAGGGCTAGCGTTCACTGAGATCAATGCTTTATGGCCTGAAGCTATGCAGTCACTGGTCACTGTTTGTTTGTCCTGAAGATGCAGGCGAACGTCCACATGGAATGGAGCCTATGACACCACTGACCATGACAGCAGGTTTAAGTGAGAACTGTGATAACTCTAAATAATAATAATATAATAATAATAAACAACTGATCAACGGAGAAGCATTCAAGTCAAAGCACTGATGCAGGCCCCTGCACTTCAATAATATTATTAATAATAATAATAATGACACAAGGTGTTTCTGAATCAATTATCTGAGCAACATTCTTTATAAAAGATTTCCTGCAATGTACGCTTTTCGGAGCTTTTGGGTGGGTACGAGGGTCCTGCAATCCAGTGACTGCAATTAAAACATACATTAACATCCACACACATCTACTTTTATATAGATAGTCATCTATAGAGAGATTGTTTTTTCCTTTTTTTCCACACACAAAAAGTAACAAATGAAATCAAATAAATTAAAGTCAAACATGCACACACACAAAAGACTGATGTGTAGGAAAAGGTTTACATAGCCACCCATGTGTAAAAGAGGGCCTCGTCTGTCTATTTCTCGATTCATTTTTTAATGCATAATTAAATTAATAATGTTGGTCATCGTGTAAACATCATAATAAATCATTTTGGGCCTTCACTTTTCTTGTAGTTGGTTGTTTTCTTGTCATCTGCTGCGTCTCTAAGCATGATAAATGAGGCCACTCAAACTTGCGTTTGTTCAGGGAATTCATAGTTCTCCTTCTACAGCATAGATTAGGGCTCAGCCTCCGGCTCCTCTTTATCTAGTTGGGAAGTCTCTGTGTGGTTCATGGAAGCATCAAAACTCTCTCCATTGTCTTTGTCTACTTCTGGCTCTGGCATGGAATCTTCATATGAGTCTGTATTCATGTCCTCCTCTGCTTCTTCCTCTTCATCATCTTCATCATCATCATCCTCCTCAGCAATCGGCTCTTCCTCGGGTGATAGGTCGTCTTCGAGATCGCCAGATGTGCCGGTATTGTCATCCTGAGGGTTGCTCAGGCCCATTGAAGCAGCAGTGCCAGAACTAGTGGCCAGGGACTGGGGCTCCCGGTGCATCTTTTTGCTCAGGTCCATGGAGTCACTGAGGCCCAAACCAGCAGCATTTTTCAGGAAGAACAAGGAGCTGTTGGTGTCCGTTCCAAGGTTCAGAGAGCTGTCGAGGTTGACCGCTGAGCCCGGATGCTCGTACTCACTGGCGGCCCCTGCCGAAGGGAGGTATATGGCCATATTATTGTGGGTCAGCCCCGGTGTGCCAGATGATGTTGGGGGCATATTCCTAGGCATTGGGGGTACGGCTAGGCCTGCATGGTGGTGGTGGTGGTGGTGGTGGTTGCCATCCTGGTTGGGGGAGACTGAAGGCAGCTCTCCCCTCTCCTGCTTCTCATGCTTGCGCTTATGAGAATCCATCTGTGACATGCCCACCACCGTGTGCTTGCACTCTGGGTAAGTGCAGTGGAAATGTGAACACTTGAGCTTGTACTTGCAGTCTGCCACCTCGCAGTCCACGCTGGAGCTGAACTGACAGAATCCGGCAGCGCTGATCACGTCCTGCTTGCCGTGGTGCTTACGGTGTGCCGTCACCTTGGTGCTGTCTGTGCAGCGGAAGCCACAGCGCAGACAGTGGAAGTGGGTGCTGTTGCCGGAGAACTGGCAGTCAGGGAAGTTGCAGCACAATGAAGACTTGAAGCGCTTGAAGTCATTCAGGACCAGGTTGTCCACGCGGTCGTGGTGCTGGGCGTGCTTGTACATGTGGGTGCGGCCACAGAACTTGTAGCCGCAGTTCTCCCGTGTGCAGTGATAGTGGGTTACCTTCAGGGAGAACTGACAGGTCGTATCCTTGCAGTCCTCATAGAGGTCATAGCGGCGGAACCCTTCCAGCATCATGCCTTCATCTAACATCTTACGAGAGGAAGCAGTCTTGCGGCGCTTGCCGAAGGGTGACATGTCCTCGATGATCCAGAAACGTTTCTTGGCGCCAGTTGCCGTGGGAATAGAGATGGTGTTACCTGTTTGCAAAAAAGGCATATACGGGTTAGACTTCACTCTTTACAATGAGCAGCAAAGCAATTCTGCAAGCAGGAGTAGCCACATGCGGCCTATCAAAGCTATCAACAAAGGTTCCTCCTACAGCAATATAATATGCAATGTGATTCCATGCCATATTCAAACAAAGACAGTCCCATTTGTATAATGTACTGGTGACATTTTAACGTGATTGCCACGTCTAGGTATTGGGAGAGTTCAAAGGTGCTTCCGTACATCTGGCTTTATGGGAGAGCAGGATTCCCTCCCATAAGCCTGAGGTCAGTGCAAATGATGTGCTCCCTGTCCTGGCCAGCAGGAATCACATGGTTCTATTAAAGCCTGGCATGATTAAACCAGCCCTTTACAGCAGGCTACTAATGGACGGCATTTTAGACAGTGGACCTAATGGCAGGTGTGCAATGCACTACACAAGAATAAAACCACAACCAGAGTGGCTTGTATGAACTGCACTGCATGTGTAAAATGCTAAAGAGTTGTAACCAGCTAATGTTTTGTAACTGCTAGCCCTAGTCCAAACTACTGTTACTCTAGAGCTGCAGTGTTCGGGTGGAGAAAGGATAGGTACCTGCAGCGTCCTGCACTATAGGGACGTCATTTTTAACCGAAGACGAAGTAGGAATGATGGGGCTGAAAGCTGGTGTGTTGGTTGGCATGACAACACTCCTAGTGGCTCCGAGAGAGGCGCTGAGCAGAGAGTATGACAGACAGGATGGGGAAAGGAGATATGGGAGCGAGGGGAGTGGTGGCCGGAGAAGAGCCGAGGAGAGAGATGGAGGCTGACTCTGGAGCGCAGACTGATGAGGAGGTGGAAGAGGAGGTGGTGGTGGTGGAGGAGGAGGTGCAGATTGAGAAGGAGGAGAGTCAGCATAGGTAGTGGTGGCAGGGAAATGACAGCCTGGTCCTACAGAGACATGGTGCCAAGGAGGGATGGTAACAGAGACAGGAAGGTACAAGACAAAAGGGTGGGGAGGTAAAAAGGGAAAGAGATCAAGTAATGAAATAATGAAAACCAAATGGTAACAAAAGTCAGACAACTGCCAAAAGCAACAGTGATGAGAATGGAAGATAACATTTGAAATCAAACAGTGAAACTATAAAAATCAGTTCAGTGAAGGAAAGCTCAGATTCAAAGAGCAAAGGCCCAGATTTACAGTAAAGGTGCTGTAGCATTGTTAGCCAGTTTCCTAACATACACCAGTGAATTAGACCCATCGCCCACCCCTTCAATCACACAAGCTCTCTCCAAAACGCCACTCTCCACAGACAATGACTGACAGGCCTTCAAAAGATCTGATTGGCTAAAAAAGTGCAGGCTGCACCCAGATTATTTCTTGCTGTTGATAGTGACTAGGGTTGTCACAGAGTTCCCAGGACACCCATTATAGTGACATTTGTACATTTTATGTGTCATATTCCAAAACAAAAAATCACTTTAGGCACCTTTAAGCCCAGAGGAAAATGGTCAATAACTTCTGCTATCTCAGTGTGAGGCTGATTTAAATGACAGTAGAGATGAGAAAAGTCTGGGATGCCTCTCTTATGTAGTCGCCACAGGAATGGCATCAATCTGAGCTGTGTGTCGAGGACTATATAACAAATTTAGTGCTTTATAATTTAATAAATGTCATTATGGTGGAAAACAATTAGTAGCTTTATGAGTCGGCTACAAGGAATACAGTGAGAGTGGGTGCAGGTTTTTTTAAATTTCTTTTCTTAGGGAGGGACAAAAGGCCAACACAAAGAATACAAGAAAATATGCTCTGATTGACAAATACATCTCTAAATATTTGCTCCATTGGCCAAATTGAGCCTGTATTTTCATTCAATCCCTCTCATATATTGCTAACCCTATGAGGGTGAAAATGTTGATTGTGATTATCTTGTTACTGAGGTTGACTCACCTGCTGGCGAACTATCGTTGCCCACGGGGGTGCTGGTGCAACTGCGGTCTTGGTTGGAGGACTCTGAGGAGAGACCCAGTGGGCTTCCTCCAACAGTGTAGTCCATGTAGTCATCATCTTCCTCCATCATGCTGGAAAAGTTGGGGGTCAGATTAGGGTGGCTGCCTACCCCACCGGATGAAGCTAGACTGGCCATGTGCTGCATCTCTTCAGGTCGGCTGGCATGAGAGACCCCCTAAAGTACAGCATACCAAACAATCCAATAAATGCCCAATGAATAAAATAATTTTCATTCAAGTGGCAGGCTTGAAAATACATATAATTTTAAAAGTAAAAAATAGCTATATATTATACGTGCTTATGGCAGTGACCTTCAAAAGGTGCCATAAATTTCTTCGTACCTGGGAAGGAACTCTGTCGAAGTTTTTACCCAGCATCCTCCTCATGTGTTTGCGGGCATGGGAGGTCATCTGGTGCTTGAGCAGGAAAGAGAACTGACAGCCCTCACGGATACAATGGAAGTGGCTGTTAACTTGGTTGTATTTGCACCCTGCAAGAGACGAGCGACAAAATTAACTTGAGCAAAGACCGTCTTTGCGCCTGGGTTTCAGGGACAACATATATCATGGATTCTCAACAAGGTAATGAGGACATTGTGCTTCCGTCCCGCGCCTGCATAATGCGGAGAGACAGAGCAGACGAGTCCAGTGTCACACTGGGAAAGTCGAACCTTTTGAAGATTAGACCTGTGGTGCTCTTTTATTACAATGACATCTTTTATTCAATTTGGAATTTACATAAATACATTCTGCATTTGGAGAAGCAATAATGCACAACCCTGCAAACCAAAGTAAACACACAATTATTTCCATATTAAATTCATTTTTCACAACCTATCTGTTGCTGGTGTATTTCCACCCCCTCACGTCTGTCCCTTTGCCTTTTTTTTTAAAATTTTTTGTTTCTACACAAAGGGCCCTACAGATTTTAATTGCTATATGTTTTCAAATTTAAAGACTGCCTCCGTGTACTAATCAAATATTGTAGGGTGCTCATAATAATTTTATTGTGAATAATGTGTGCTGAAATAATTGAAAGAGTAGCATTCAGGGCAGGTGCGGGCTTGTCCGTTACCATGGCACCCATGGCACCGCACAACAAGCCGCCTGTTGTCAAATTGCTTTTGTACACAAGGGTGATATACTTTAAAAAGGCAGAGTTGAGTAAATATGAGCACATGCTGAAATATCAGGGCTCTTGTGCCACCAGATCCTGGTAACCTCATCGCCGGTGTTCTGTTTAATGTTGCTGCCATGGATACTCCTTTCCCAGTCCAGCTGAACCATCAATTCTTTATGACTCTATGGCTTGCTTTTGTCATATGTCCCTGGTTTATGCCACTAACAATGCAACAGGAGAGACCTTATACTCGGTGGACATTTGTGATACTTCGATAAATGTTCTTTTTTTCTTGACTTCTTGAGGATAGTTCACCCAAAATGAACATTCTGTCATCATTTACATAACCTGTTTTTTTATTTTTTATTTAGCAGAATATGTAAGCTGCTATTTTTCATACAGTTAGTGACTTGAAGCTTTTATATGGCTTCAAAAGAATTGAAATATATAAAACACTTGGTCCTACAGACCATAAAGACATATACAGACCTCTTTTTTATCATGTGTTTTGTTCTTTAATGGCTCAACAGCACAATCCTCATTTCTTCATGTTCCACAGAAGAAAGAAAATGAGATGAATTTGGATCAAAATGAGGGTGCACAATTTTTGGGTGAACTCTCCCTTTAAGGGGAGGGGAGTAGAAAGAAAATAAAATACAAACTTTTAATCTGCCTGCTTGTGATGATGATCGAGGCTTGAAAAAGAGCAACACAAACAGACTGAGCTCGACAGGCACAGTAATTAACAAACATATGTAATTGCTCATTCCTGACAGGTTAAATATACCCAAGAAAACAACCTCTGTTTGATTGCCTACTATAAATACTGAAGTATTAATGTATGACAAAAAGGCAGACACCATTTTTCTCGGCCTGTTTTCTGTAATATAAATAAAACATCCCTGTTTTTACAATGAGACCATCTTTAATTCCGCCAAACGTGTTTGTTCTGCAAAATGTAAACGGCTGCCAGCGTGCTGACTCTGTTGTCAATGTAAACTGTTCAATTGACAAAATATCAATGCACAGATACTAATGAGATAACAGCTTCTGAGAAACATACTCAAAATTCAGTGAATAAGTGTGAAGTGCAGCCGTTTCATGCTCTGTATGTAGCGCTGTGAACAGTATGGCAATTATTGACTCAACTAGAGGAACGGCACTATTCCTGTAGCCAGAGCCAGTGGAAAAAGTCTTTTCATAGCAGGTGATAGCATCGATATGAAATTACATTTACATCATCTCTGATTTCACACCATCTCTGATCCTTCCAGCTGCATTACAAACATTGAGCTTGTACTCACTGCTTGAGAATAACGTGGGAGCGTGGATGAACAGCGAGTGTTTGGAAACATGAGTAACTAATGCGAACAGTGATTGAAACAATGAAGAGTGTGGGAGGCTGGGACGTGTAAGTTTTGTACAATTTCATGAGGCTGAATTTACTAAATTACTTCGCAAACCACACCAAATCAAGCGATTCAGATTTCCAAAGGGTTGAAAAGGAACAGTTCACCCCAAAAATTAAAATAGCATAATTTTCTTCCAAACCGTTTGAAGACAAAAGAATGGAACACAGAAGTTTTTCAAGATTTTAACTGGCTTACTACCTTTTTTTTTTTTTTTGAAGAGCTGTGTAAGGATTCTTTCAAAACAGCATACAGATTTTGAATGACATGAGGGTGACTAAATTATGACCGAATTTTTGGGTGAACCATCATTCTGTGATCTCAATGTTTCTTTTAATACATGAAAAGATGATTCTTACCTGGTCTGCAACATTCTTCTCTTTTGGTGAAGTATTTGAAGCCGTTAGCAGCACGTCTTTCGGCTTTCTCGTGCTTCTTGACGTGCCAGGGCAGTTTGGTGGTGATGTTGGTGACAAAGAAACAGCCGGGTCTCAGACAATGATAATGACCCCTCATGCGAAACTCACAGTGCTGCAGAGAACAGCAAACAATACTCAGACCGAGAACATCTTGCACAACAGTCTATTATGTCTTCATGTTTCAGTTTTCTACAGTTAATTCACAATCCAATTAATACATATTACATTAATTTACAATCATTACTAAACCAACCACCTTTTGAACAAAAATGGGGTCTGATCATTTGTCAGTTAGTTACTCATTACTCAGGGTACCAAAGGGAAAAAGTAGGTTATGTGTGCTCATTAAATCCTTTTCCTCTTTCTTTCCCAGAGCATGTGACAGGACCAGCCTCACTGACCAGCGGAAATCTGAAGTTTAGCTTCACGTTGTAGCCATTGACCCCAATAACAACACAACAATTAGTTCATTTGGCGATTCATCTATTTCTAAAACAGCTCTTTTATCAATTCATTAGTCTGTGTATGCGTGCGTGTGTGTGTCCTCCGCAATGTAACCTGTTTCTGCACCACCATCTGTTTCCAAAGAGGCAGTTCCCCCAGGAGCACATAAACAGAACCCACTCTACTCTGGAGAGGAGGGGGGAGCTCCGAGAAGTGGGGATGGGATGCATAAATGAATTCATTTAAACAGGTTTTGCTCCAAATGTAAGTTGCAGGAAGGGGAGGGCTTTTTTCTATTAATGATGGAATTTTTGATGAAAAGCAAAATTTGTTTATTTTATACAGCTATGGGGTCTCCAAGGTGGTTTTAGTTTTTTTAGTTTGTTTGCTTGTTGTGGAGAAATAAATATGTACCTAGGCTTTTGTCTTCAGTGTTTTAAATGTAATTTATAAATTTTCTGAAAAGAAAAGATTTGGTCTTTGCAAAGGTCGTTGCCATGGTGCTAGGGTGTGTTGTTGGTAGTTGCCAGGGTGTTGCTATGTGGTATATACAGTAAGTGGTTTTAGCTTATTGCTACTCTAAAAAAAATGCTGGGTTAAATACAACCCAGTGCTGGGTAAAATAGGGACAAACCCAGCAATTGGGTTGTTTTGACCCAGCGGTTGGGTTACTACCCAGAAGGTTGGGTTAAATATTTAACCCAACCGCTGGGTCAAAACAGCCCAATTGCTGGGTTTGTCCTTATTTTACACAGCACTGGGTTGTATTTAACCCAGCATTTTTTAGAGTGTATGCACTGCTGGAGTGTTCTGGTTGGTTGCTATGTGGTTGTACCATCCTTCAAAATAAATGCAAGTGATTTCTAGTTTTACTATTTTAAATGATTTAGATCATTTTATAATTCAACATTTTAATCTTTTTTAAATAAGAAAATTGTACATTATTGGTAAAAAAAACAATCATCATATATCATATGATGTTCACAAGTTTGAGGCCAGTAATAAAAAAATAATAATAATACTTTTATTCAGCAAGGATGCATTTAAATGATCAAAAGTTACAGTAAAGACATTTATAACGTACACAAAATATTTATATTTTAAATAAATGCTGTTCTTTCTGTTCATCAAAGAATCCTGAAATTGCATCCCGGTTTAATATTAAGCATCAATATTAAGCAGCACAGCTGTTTTCAACATTGATAACAATAATAAATCTTTCTTGAGTACCAAATTTGCATTTTAGAATGATTTCTGAAGGATCATGTGACACTGAGTGAAGACTGGAGTAATGATGCTGAAAATTCCGCTTTTTTGGGAATAAATTACATTTTCTAATGTAGAAAACAGAAATCAGTTATTTTAAACTGTAAAAATATTTTACAATATTACTGTTTTTTTTTAATCAAATAAATGCGCCCTTGGAAGCCAACTTCAAACTTTTGACTGGAAGTGTACAGTATGTGCCACTAATAAAGACACAATAATGCATGTTTGATACAATATTACCCCTAAAAATCTAGCTCACCTGGTTATGACAAAGACACTGCAGAGAATAGTAGGAGAACTGGTCTCGCACATTCACCAGGTGGTTGTTGGGGTTAATGTGGTCCAGGCAATGTGATTCAGCCTTCCCAGATGTCTTACACACATATTTGCAATTTCCAAACAGACAGTGGAAATGGAACTTATTCGAGTATTTGCAGTCTGTGGCCAGACAAGGATCACTGTGGGAGATAAGCATGACGAAACTTCTGTCAGATATTTAAAACTGCACAGAAGACATGGAAATACAGGCAGCTCAGACTATTCAAATTATACCACCACGGTATCATGAATTTACAAGAATGACAACGTCTACTCACTTCTCCTGAAACTGCAGGAAGCCAGGCTTGACCTGAGGCTTGGCGTTTTCCAGCGAGGTGGTGGCCAGAGGGGAAGTGGCTGGCATACTGGGCATGGAGGCGGGAAGTTGGGGGATCGATCCGGCCAGCTGCTTCCAGGCTTGGAGAGAAGAGCTGTAGCCCCCTGACACAGCCAGGCTGGGCACCTCCATGGGAGGCGTCTTGGCCATGGAAATGGAGGCAGCCATTTGATTAAGGGCGCTATCATTGGATTCCTTGCTCTCATTGAAAGGGGGCTCTGATTTAACCTTCAGGTTGGCTCTGAAGTGGAAGCTAATGACAGAGAGGTGATTCGCCCATTAGATGCGCTTTAATAGAGCTGCCAAACATAGTAGCAAATTAACATTACTAGATCATAATCATGTAAATTGTGTGTACGTGTGTGTATGTACACCTGTGTGTTGGTGTGAACTCTAACATTTAAAAACTTTGATTTATCTTCATTATGTTTGATTATAATGCACTCCTCACTTGGCATGTTTGATGGCTCCATCCACTGTGCTGAAAAGTGCCCCACAATCCTCCACCAGGCAATGAAAATGTATCTTGTGCAAGAAATCACACTGGCCTTCACAGAAATCGTCAGTGTCAAATCTGCACAAACATGTGAGAAAGAGGGAAACTTTAAAACGATGTAAAGGGTCGAATTGCTCGTAAATTCAGGTCAGTTACTCTCGTAGTCTCAGTTTAACTCATCAGGATCTAACTTTCAGTAAGGTGCTTTTTTTTTTTTAGGTGAACTATGCCTGAGCCAAAAGCAGTAGGTCTCTGGCTAGGACATTTTGCAAGGGCTTTGTAACTAAATACTGTACATAACATCACATGCTCCGGATAAATCTTCTCTTTCCACATAACAACCTGGAAACAAACACTGTGGATGGCACTGACAAGCAAAAGGGTATATCATAAAGACGGATGGTGACAAAAACCAGACACCACCTTCAACAAAACACTGAGGATGTGGAGCCAAGGCATGGCTGTGTTCTCTGTAATGGAAGATCTATTTGGGCATACTGGTGATAGCGGCTGACATAAATAACATGTCCATTATTTAAGGTTTCAATGTACATGTATATGCAGTATAGGGATAGTGTATATTTTAGGTGTGCAACTGTTCACCATTGCTTTTTACGTTTTCACTTCAGTCCTGCAGTCTGATAATTTAATTTATTATTATTTTAAATTGCTTTATGTAAAAACATTCCATGTAGTCTATTAAATACTCTTAGTTCATACAAACTGGATGTATAGAAATGATTAAAATAGAGAAAAAACCGTCAACTACCCAGTGTAATTGAGGATGTAATGGAGTTAGGTAAAATGGTAAAGATTGTTAAAAAAAGAAAAGAAAAGAAAATACGCATAACATTTTTAATTAAAAAAATAAAAAGCAATAAGAACTTTAACTCCCAACTAGTATGAAAGAAAATTAAACAAGTCTCAGATCAATGCTTTAAAAAAAAGTAATGAACAAGAGACTTTGAAAAGTAAAGCTACAGCTGGAAATGACTCTACAGGGACACGAGATGATTTCTGGCACCTGCGCAGGTAGGTCCTCCACTGCTCAGTGTGTTTCTCTGGGTCTGACCTCTTCATTACCCTACTGAGATACTGAGCTGTGTCTGAGCCATTTGCCGCCTGAGCTCCCTCCAGCTCTGACTTCAGATCCAAAGCACTGAAGAAACCAGGATTCATCTACACACACAAACACATGCTTAGGCAAGTTTCAGCACACAGTCTGCAAAAAGACTAGTTCTTCTCGAGGACAGACCAAACACACAAGAGTTTTTGCGCGCTTTATGTTTGAGGCTTCAAATGTGTTTCCGTTCAGTTTTGTATATGGAAGCAGAGAGAGAGATAGGAAGAGAGAGAGAGAGAGCTGAGCTAAGCCATCAGGAGAACTAGAGCGAGTTTTCTATTTAAATCATCAAGGTAATGGTACATGCACACCATTTGTATTAGTCATAGAAGATGTATGATTAAAACAATGTCCATTTTAATCCCCACAAAAACATACAACATTTAAATATCTGTTCGGCACCATTTCGTCTTTTTAAAAAATGAGGGTGACAGTTGCTCTTTTTTCTCAGCGCTGACTTTTTAATCAAATAATTTACAAAGTCCATAAATAAAGATAGAGCAGATGGAGGAGAAAAAGAAGAAAGCTTGGGGGAAAAAAAGCACGGAGAGTTCAAAACAGCTCATCAAAAAACAAACATCTCTATATATCTGCCGTGGCAACCGGCTCCTGCTTCATTATATTAATTTGCGAGCGGCGGGCTGAAATTACACTGTATGAAAAATGGCTGGAAAATTTAAATGATACAAACTCATCCTATTAGCGGTGAAACATTAAAAAACAAACAGCCCCCTCTGCATCCTGCTAATTTGTCTTGGGATGAAAAGCATTTGATGGATGAATCTTACCTTATTCATAAGTGAGGATAAAAGAGATGTATTTCCCGGTGCAGGGTGTCCGTTTGATTCAGCGCTAGAACACGCAAAATGAACAGTGTTTAGGCAGGATTTGCATGAGAACAGTAAATATTATAATAAATCCGAGATTGTGAATATACAATGAAGAGAAAAAGGATAGGAGGCTGGAAATTTGGGTTTATGCAAACCCACTTTCATCTAAATGAATGTGCAAACATGTCATGCCTCATACTTGATGTGCATTATGAAAAGAGGGCATTATGGGAGAATTTTTGCATTCATATGATGGATTTCCTCAAAGGAGGCCTCGGTGTTGGGAGAAGGAGGGAGTGTGTAAATCTAATCCTCCTTGATCACTCCACAGTCCCACCTTGTGAAGGGAGTTTTAACAAGAGCACTCACACTAATTAACACAATACGGCATTATTCGAGAGATAAATCACTGTGGGGCGGGGCGGGTCTGGGCATGAGCCGAGAGGGGGTGGATGATGGGATACCTGTGGTCTTTCTTGCTCAGGTCCAGGCTGTGCTCCTGGACAGTCTCTTGGGAGGCCACGGAGGCACCGTCGGCTGGCTCCTGCTTCACCTCGACCAGATTAAACCGGCCTGCATGAGCCGGCTGCCACATCCCTGAGGAGAGAGAAAGAGAAAAGCAGAATTATTGTTGGTCAGCATTATTCCGCCGTGATGAGATCCAATCTGACTTCTGTCCCAGCCAAGGAGAAGACCAGGAGTGATAATTATTGCGGAATTATGTCAGGCTGTCAAGGCATTTAAATGTTGATTGAGAGGCAGCAGGAATGAGGGAAAAAGACTCTGTTTTCAGCAGCGCTTGTCACAACTCATTTGCGGCCCTGCCTCTTAACTGGTCATTAAGAGGCATGCTAATGCTGAGGGAAAGTGGCAGATTTAGACTGCCCGCCCCTCCCTTCCGTCGCCGCATGTCCTTGTTGGCCCGGCGACGGACGCCACTGAGCATGCCCAAAAGGAACATCTGCTTGTCCGTCAGATTAGAGGTGACAGCCAATCAGATCGGTTCAAATAGCGTGACCTCTCGATCAGATTTTCAAAATAGGTATGCAGACAACGTGGAGAGGAGGAAGTAGGCAGGGGGGACGCTGACGGGAATGTGACCTGGCTTTTCCTCCAATCCCCAAATGATTGAAATATTAATTTGTCCTCAGGCACAGAGAAAGCCGGGCTTTTGGTAGCCACTAAGTGGTATTTTATTAAAAAACGGCTAGGAGTTCAAGGCACAAAGATGGAGCATCGAGTGCATCAGCAGTGATTGCAAAGTCGGGGTGGATGTAGTTTAAGAAACCAGGCCTGCTCAGGAAAAGTGACAGCTAGTATCCACCCTGCCCTTGGCCTTCAGTTCCGAGGGCATTTAACCATGTGAAAAGAGAAGACAGCCAGTTCTCTGGGTCACAAAAACAAACACCCACGTACAAACACAAGTTTATCAGATAGCATCATTCCAACTTTCCTGACGTGTGTTTTTTTGACTCTATGTGGTTATGGAGGTGAACTAATGACTCATTGTGATGTGTCTGCTTTAGGCGCATCACATCCTAAAAAAGTCGGTAGCTCATTCCAGCCCTATTTTCAGTCTTCTGCTGAGTGTGTAACGTTCAGTTGACTAATTACTGCCTGCCTTTTTGCCTAAAACTAGCCAAGTTCGTATCCATCCAAATCTGCAGTTTTTATGTGTGAGGAGTACGTTGTACTGATATTAACCTCCCCGCCTGTCCGTAAATGACTCTGCCCTACATCGGCCTTCTACAAAGCTCTCACTTTCTTCTCTCTCTTTTTTTCTGGATATAAACTGCCTGACGTTAACAAGGGACGTTTAAATAACGACCATGTGAGGAGAGAGTCATTAAACCTTCAGCTTTGCAGTTTCTATGACAAAAATCGGTGATGATCTAAGAGAGCGAGGAAGAAAAAACGCACATGCTCACGATGCTGTGTTTTTCTGGAAATTATCCAAGAATAATGTTGTACTGTGTAATTACCTCAACGAAGTTACTGAACTCATGAAAGATCATTTGTACTGGGTGTCTAATTAGCGAACCCCTCAGATTTCAAGATCCTCCGAAACACTCTGGGGGTGAGCATGGCTTTAAAAAAAAAAAAAGAAAAAAAGAAAAGAGAATTCAACTAGGAAATAACGCCACCTGAACAAATTAGCAAGCTACTCTTTTTACACAGTAAGACTGAGATGTGTTTTCTTTGCAAACTGGCCCTTGACTAAAAAAAAAAGTTTGAAAAAACAAAGCTGTTTGAAAATAGCCGCAGTAAACATCGTTCTCTCTTTTCTAACGCTGAGCTCTGACCACATCCTCTTCAAATTTTACCCAAATGTCCTGTTCACACGTCTTTTCTGAGCAAATGTGTAAAATTAGCAATGCCACATTATGATCTGCACTCTCAATTCTGTCTAGTAGGGGATTTTCTTTCTCTACTTTTCTCGAAGTTACCAAAACTAAATGCAAGGTGCTCACAAATGAGAGAACATGCTCATTTTATTTGCTTTCTTGTAGGGTAGTAGGACTTTTATGAGAATATCTGATCCTGCAAGAGACAAGGAGTTAAGGCTATGACAGCCTTATAGCAGCAAAAATTCCTTTAAGGATCTTCTACAAATAGGTAGAATTAATATACCATGTTTTTTTTTTGTACTTATAGTACCTTGCAGTACCATGTACAGTAAACATTATTCATGGTAATCATTCAGTACCATGGCATATATTAAAATACAGTACCTCACAGTACATTTTTTTTGTAGGAAACCCATTTACTTGCCTAAAACGCCTAAAGGGTGAAGAAATGACACACACCACATCAGTGTTTTCATACTGAAACAAGTAGTGCTTTTATATACACATCAACACATACACACATCCCCCTCTTTGGAGCGCTGAGTCATATCTGCTTCAACAGTTTCTGATATTTCTTCCTCTATATCAGAGTGCATATAAAAAGCTGCTTTGTACCTCCAATTTCTCAACTTAATATTATTCAGGCTCCATTTGGTTGGAACGAGTGCACACTCAGATAAGAGGCAGGTGATGAGGAAGCATGTAGAACACAGACCCTGGGATCCTCCTGAGAATGCTATTAGAGGCAGCTTTACAGAGCCCACTCACTAGTTCAGCACTTATCTGCTAATGGATTGTGGGTATCATGACAATGATCGCTGCAATAACAAGACTAGAGCAGCAAACCAGCCCTTTAATATTTTGCCCTAATCCTGAAATCAGAGATTTGTGTAGCATCTGTGGATAGCATGAGCAGATGACCTGAAAGTGCCCTTTCACTGCCGGGTAAGGTAGAGAGAAAGAGAAACACATGGGCAGAGTGACCCAAAGAATTGATGTTCTCATGATTAAATGCAGTAAGGAAAACTGATCCATTGACAAAGTATCTTTTTTTCCCCCACTCTTGTTCTAGATATTAACTTTGGGAATATGTAGACCAGTGGTTCTTAACTGGTTTTGATTAAAGACTTTGTTGAAGATTTCTACATTACCAGAAGTAAATAAAAATGTCCTTAAATAAAATGTTGAAACTGATTAATATTAGGGATGCACAATATATTCATTACCATATCGGTTATCGGACGATATCAGAGATTTTTTAAAAATCCATCAGTATTAGTCTCAAAATGAATATCCATTTTTCACAACATAAATTATAATGTTGTAAAGCCTAAATTTACTTTGTAGAATTTAAAAATGATTTTAGTTTTAAGTGCTTTAATTTAAATTTATTTAGACAAATCAGCATAATTTTAATACTATCTATGCCATCTATCAGCCATAATATGAAAATAAATATTGGCTTATCGGTACTGACCAGAAATTTCAGTAATAATAATGTTTTAATTATTATTAAATTGAATGATTTTAAAGTTAACATTAATGATTACATTGCAATTGTATCATATAAATATTACAATTACTTTATACAACCTATGTAGCATTTAACATGATTGATTTTAGTTTTTAGTCATTTATTTAAAAATAAAATACAATATTAATATCTGCCACTTATTGGTCATAATATCAGATATAATTGTAAAATCAGCCATATTATGAAAATAATTATCGGTTTATCGATATTGATCAGAATTTAAACAAATATTAATATTTGAATCATTATCAAATGTAATTATTTCAATGTTTAATACTAATGACTAATATTTAAATGAATAATTCAGTTAATAAAGGTTAAAATTACTGCGTGCACCCCAACAGTTGAGAATCCCTGATCTAAACAGAAATAGAAACGACTAAAAACACATCTGTTCCATCTTTATTTAAACCTCTAACTAGCACTTTCTATTCTATTTTAATTATATTTTATTTATTTATCTTTTTTTATTTAAAACAAAAATAATAGCCATTCTATTTTTTCTATTCTATCTACTTGTTTTTCTTTGTGTGTGTGTGTGTGTGTATGTGTGTGTATATATATATATATATATATATATATATATATATATATATATATATATATATATATATATATATATATATATATATATATATATATATATATATATATATATATATATATATATATATATATATATATATATATATATATATATATACATATACATACATAGCAAAAAAAAAACCTTGCCACGATAGGCTAACCTAGACTTGTCATTTGCGCTTACATATTGTTGCTGCTCTTTTGTTGGTTTTGATTGCTTCTATTGTCCTCATTTGTAAGTCGCTTTGGATAAAAGCGTCTGCTAAATGACTAAAATGTAAATGTAAACAATATGGATCTTACAAATCAATAATATGACATAAACAAACCTGCATCCGGGTTACTGGAGGACTTCAGGGCAGCGGCTGCCAGTCGGGCCATCATGGGCGATATCAGACCCTTGCTGGCCGACATCTTCTCCATAATGGATGATGCAGCAAAAGAAGTCGGAGTGGAAGCTACAGTAGCAGCGGCTGGGTCCCCAGTCGGGGTGGAGGTCTGGGGTAGAGAATCGCTGGGCATGGAGTGACCTCCGGAGGTAGCCGCAGAGATCAGACCGGCGGTAGAGGGCGTGAGCGACATGGGCATTCTGGGAATGAGGGGGAAGAAGGGGTTGGAAGCACTGCTGGAAAGTGCTAGGGCTATGGGCACGTTGCTGGGCAGAGCCTGGGACAGCAGGGTGGAAATGCGGCTGGCTGAAGGCAGAGCGGCGGTGGGCTTGACGCTGTGGCTGGAGGACGTGGTGGGAGTGGGCAGCATGTGTGGTACAGTGGAGGACTGCTGGGTCGTTGGAGAAGCACTTAAGCTGGAGTTCTTGCTGCTAATGGCTGAATAGTCCATGAGGTCATCATTGCTGGACTCTTCCTGCTCCTCTTTGGGCAACAGGAAGGAGGAATTGAGGCCCAGCACGCCTGAGGAGCGAATGTGGCGGCGCTCGTGTTTGCGCTTATGTGAGGTCATCTGGCTGGTGGAGGTAAAGGTGAAGCCGCAGCCTTGGCGTATGCAATGGAAATGGTTGGTGGCCTTGCTGTAGACACAGCCTTCATACTTGCACTCCTCGTATTTGTAAAACTTCTTGAAGCCGTCCTTGGCATAAGCATCATCTTTGATGTGATAGCTCTTGTGCTTCTCTATGTCACACTTGTTCTTGAAGGTGAATGTACAGCCTAAGCGCCTGAGAAGTGGAAAGGTGAATGATTCAACTTTAAAATGCCAGTTAATGCAAATTAAGTTGATTTTAAGCAGCCATTGTACCTGCAGTGGAAGTGGGTGGTCTTCTGCCCATAGAACTGGCACTCGACCGTCCCACAATCCTCAGTGGCGCGGAACCTCTGGAAGCCATCGTTGATCAGCTGTGCATTTTTCTTATGGAAGTTCTCATGAGTCATGACATCAGAGGTGCTTGTGTACACCTTGTTGCAGCCCACCTGACAAGACAGGAAATGCAAAAAGTGCTTTCATAAGACAAAGCGTGTGCACGGTTTGGAAGTAAACACCATGTGTGAGTTTCAGTTTGTTGCACTGGATGAAAAATGCTCAGTATGAAACAGTGGCTTGGTGCTTGAGCTCTTGTAGTCTGCAGGGACATGAAAACAACAACTCGAGATGTGACACAAGAATAGCTCAGTTTGGTGATGAACTCAATGTGGGGAGCAAAGAAACAGGCGACCTAAAAAAGAACAGGAAACATTTTCTCAAGATCTGAGCTTTGTTAAAAATGTACTCTTGAGACAACAACTCATAAAATATGAAAAGCGAACCCTTTACCCGAAAAAACAGGTGTGCGTTTCATGAAAACAGCTTCAAAGAGATAAAAGATAGGACTATTTTTTTTAGATTTGCAATATGTGGCATGCAAAAGCAGCATGGTGAGGTGGTGTGTGGTTGAAACCTTCTTCCATTTAAGGTTTTAAGTCGATATTAGAGGTCTCTGCTTTAGTAGGGTCAGGGGGTTGTTCGGGGAGACTGTCACTTAGTTCGGTTTGAAAGGCTGTGTTACTCAACAGCAGCACTCAGGAGCTCTCTGGGCAGCAGACGAATGTGAACTAATGTTTGAATTAAAACCAGCAATTGTATATCATCTCTGGCACTTTTCACCCATGCAAACAGGGCAACTTGGCCATATTCAGTCAAACGATGAAAAAAATGCCACTCTGTTTTTTTCTCCGTAAATCAGGAGAACGGATGCCAGCATCTGCCTGTTCTCACTACTGTTAAAACAAGAGCTGAAATGTCTAATAACAATTACGCCATTAGGGAGGCTTTAAAAAAAAAAGAGACAGAGAATATATCTTAAGTCCCGGGCCACTGTTGCCTGCGGTGAAAAAGCACTTGGCTCGAAAGTGACACCTTGAAAATAAGCAGATGTAAAGAATTAATCAGATCTGGTGGGAAATAATCTTTAACTCACCACTTGGTACTAAAAGATGAAAAATTCACAGAATTTTATCCATGACAGTTAAGGAGTGAGGGAGAAAGGGGGCGATGAGAGAGAGAAGGGGCACACCCTTTTCATTTCAATTTTTATTTCATTTATTCTGACAACTTCTGTCTCATGAATAAAAAAAACTGCTCTTAAATGGTCATATAGGCCTTAAGGAAAAAGTTAAAGAACTTCAGTGTCCTTAAAGATTGCATTATACAAAAGTCTGTGCTATTCGCATGTCACTATTATTGTGCATGGAAAGCAGATTTTAATTTATTTGTCACAGCTTTTATTCTATAATATTCATAAAAATGTAATTTAATATTTTATCTCAAATCCTGTACAAGTAGGAGGAGTTATATTTGCATGTGTCTGTATAAGGGTGAATGTGCTTTTTTTTTTATTTTGGCAAACTAGGGGTTTTTGCTGTGGTTTACCTGCATGCAGTGGTAGTGGGTACTCTTGCCGTTGAGATGGCAGCCATGGTAGTACACACTGCAGTCATCCAAAGGGCTGAAGCGCATGAATCCGTGCTGCAGGGAGTTGTCCCGCTTCTTATGCATGTTATAATGCCTTATCACATCCTGCTTACTGGTGAATCTCTGTGAACAACAGAAACACAGAGTTAGTAAGGTGGGGGAGGTGGTGTGTCGGTTCTGAAGGAAACCAGCAATGAGTTATTTTATTACTCATGCAACTGCTGCAGAGCATTGCAGCAAATTGCAGCCAGGTGGGTGAACGGTGCACGACACAAGCGGTCGTAGCAGCAGGTAGAAGGTGTATTTCATTTGGAGTTTGCACATTATGACTCAGATATGATATTATAGTATTTTCCAGGCTAGACTGTTTATCACATTTATTTCCCCATTTCTAATTAAGATGGATCACTTGACATGCGAGATCACAGTTGCGATATTCTCTGCTTCTGAAAAATCATGTTCCATGCAGATGGTTTTGGAACGTGCACAGGGAAAAGACAACAAACAAACAAACAAGGCAACCAAAAAATGTTTCTCTTTTAATTCCCGTCTGAGATATGATTCCATTTTTAATTAAAGTATTAAAGCACAGTTTTGTGCAGGGTTAGACAATAATAATGAAGAAATATGCTAAAATACCCCTCCTTGAAATTAAAATCTCCTACACCACGGAGCAGTCTGGGAGAAAAAAACAAAGCGACGTGGGGGAAAAAAACTCACTCTTGAGAGATCAGGGCAACCAAATCTGCAGTAATTGGGCTTGAGCTAATATTACAGGAACTGAAACAAGAGTAGCTGAAATCAATGAGCCTCTTCCAACGTAAATCCATAATTTCTACATAAATGAGCAACAGGAGAAAAAAAATACGACAGAAACATCCACAAAACCTCATTGCCCATCGATGAAGCTTATCTTACAGGCAAATAAAAAATAAATAAAAGACATATAAATACACAAAGATAAATACTTAAATCTTGGCTATATATAGTGTTACATTTCCAATTCTGTTTCAAAAGAAGAGAACTGTATTTCTATGATATATGAGCCGATGTCCAACAAACAATGATGACAGGTATTTGGGATGTCGACAAACAAATAAAAAGAGATACCGATCTAGATTCGGCCACACTGAGCGGAACTTTGGAAGGAAATCGTATCAGTTGGGATTCTGTACATAGTGGAGTGGCCACACAGTCGTGCAGGCATTTATTTTAGGATTCCCATCGCATTGCAGGATGGCCATGAAAGGAAAGGCAGGGCTGGTATAGAGTGGAGCAAAGGCTGGCAACCGCAGGATAATATTTCAGCACTGTGTCATGTAACATTTTAATGACTTATCAATTCCAAAAACAAGCTAATCTGAGCCTCACCTTTCTGCTAGGGTGCGCACAGCCTCCTGTCTGTCATTACATACGCCTTTACATGCACAGAAATATTGCCATATTAATCAGAATTTGGTCATATTTTAATTGTGTATGTGACATGTAAATGCAGTAACCGGATTGCCACAACTATAGATTACGCCAAAGTTACGGGTTTATATAAATATGAAAAACATCATTTTTAAAATATTATTAATGCATTTGACAGACACTTATATAAAGCAATATTATCAGTTCATGAGCTCCTTGGGAATCGAACCCATCACCTTGGCGTTGCTAGTACCATGCTCTACAGTTTAAGCTATAGGAATGTTTACGCCTGTATTAATCAGGACTTTGGGTTATTAAAATCATATCTCCAATAGTCGATTTGCACAAACATTATGGCCTAAGTTTGTAATGGATTAAAAAAGTGAAATAATAAAACAAAGGCTTATCTAGAATATTGAGAAAATGATGTGCATGTACAATGGTGTCAATGAATTCTTAAGCAACGCCAGTCCCAAAAATGGACAGCTTCAAAGCGACTTTTCAGCCGACTCTTCTTACAGTTTGAGGAATTGTTCTTGAATAACAAGAGGCAGCCCGCTGGGCTGAATAAGTCTCTTTTAGATGCAACAGCTGCCCTGTTGTCTTCAGCAGGATTCCTGGATGCTTATAATGAAAAATTTAATCAGATGATTAAAAATGAAGTAGGAGATTATGACTAGAGAGGACTTGATAAAGAAAAGACTGAGCGGCTCTCGTTGCGGGAGGATTTTTGATGTCTTCGACAAATGCGCTCGTCTTTGACTGCTCTTTTCCACCATATGCACGTGAGCCGCTGCTGTCTGTGTTCTGATCTGCTTAATGCTGATTTTGCTGTGCTGAACATGACAACTCTGAGGACATGGATCAGATTAATAATGCGAAAGGGGATTATGAGTGGCCCAAGAGTATTAGCAGATGTCCTTAGGAAAAAAAAGAAGGCATCTTTTGAAAGTATTTACCATTAACCATGAAAAAAAGGAAGGCCATTGTCTGTCTGATTGAGTTTTGAGAAATAGCCCTCATCTATCTAAACCTGTTAAGCCAGTACGGTGCCAAGATAAAAGCCTTGTCCGTAAGGTTTTGTTTGGCTGTTTCCTTGTGTGTACTAGAGCTGTGCGATATGGACAAAAAAAACCTATCGCGATTTCTTTGATCAATTTTGCGATTTCGATTTTAATCATACTTTACAGTCATTAATGCATTCAGTGTGAATTTGAGACATATTTCCAAAAGAAAACCAATTAGAGCTTTATCAAAAAGCTGTAACATGTCTCTAGAACAGACATAAGGCAAAATAATCACTAAGTAAAGGTGTAACAAAATGTCTCTAGAAAAGACATGGCAGGATATATAATATAATATATAATATATAATATTTGTTGCGCCAAGTTCACACGTACTCCGTCTGCAGTGCGTATACAGTATGTGTATGCGGTGCAGAAGCAGCACGGACTCATTTTGCTTTCGCACAGGACGCATTTGCAGTCCGCTCCTGATCCGTGGCTGTTTACCATAAACACAACATTTATCCATCGCGCAAGCTCAAATCGATATTTTATGACGATTTCGATTAATTGCACAGCCCTAGTGTATACCCTGGCACACTTCAATCATTTCTTCTAACAGTTATCTTTCTCTCCTGTCAGGAAGTGATGGGGAAAGAGTGAAGTTGAGCTTTAAACTGGTGTTGTGACACCTTTGGCATTATGCAGCTGTCCTTACAGAAGCTTGAATGTTAAGCAGTGAGGGATGAATGTTTAGGTGCGTTGAACCTAATCCTTATCCTTTTTTTTTTTTTTTATACTTCTAAATCAATTTAAATCTGCTTTGTGCAGTTCCCAATCAATCAATAAAAAAAAAAATCCAAAATGAGTTTGCAACACTGGCTAATGGTGGGCAAACTAAGAAAGTTACTGGTGATTTTACTTGCATTTAGCACATGGTGAGCATTCGTTTTGAACCCTGCTTGTGGCTGTCGTTCTCACCTGATAGTTACATTCGGGGTCCATGCAGTGATAATGCTCCCTGTACTGGTAAGCACAGTGCACATGGCCACAGTGTTGGCTCCCAGAGAACCTACAATCAGACAGAAATATCATATTTATGTCATTGTTAAGTGTTTTGGCTGAGCATTCTGAATGCAAACATTATTATCATATTGAGCACAAAGATAAACACGATTTCAGAAACAGCAAGTGAGATAAAGCGATCAATTTCAAAGAGAAAAAAAAATCAGCATTTACTGAAACGGAGTAGCATTTCGGTATTTCTATTCCACATACGAAACCTTTAACAATGTGGGGGCTGATCTTGAAAGGGCAATTTAGCCTTTTATCTCCGCTTGATAGATGCCCTAACATTGACAGAGTCATCTTCACGGAGCTCAGAGTCATTACAAGGAACTATAAACACAGAGAGAAAACAGGCCTACGCTTCCTCGACCATACGATTGCAATTCACTCTCCTGCCACAGCAATCTCCACCAAATTAGTTCCATTGCCTTCAAAGGCAGTAGGTAGATTCTTATTAAACTGTAACCCCTGACATAATTCACTCATTTGCTCGTGCTTTAAGCCCTGCCAAATCAGCGTTCGGCTCTCCAGGTTAACAGCCAATGCTTTAATCAGGGAAAGGTTAGTGCTAATAGAAAGGTTTGAGTGTGTCTCTGTGTGGCTTCCTCCTCTTCACTCTCGCCGACTGACTCACCCGGTCGTCCGCGGATTGGCGGTGCTTTAAAGAGGCACATTTCCTGAGTGTTTACAGGCTGATTATAACCCTGACGATGATGACTGTTAAAAACCTCCAATTACAGCTCAAAACACACAAATAAACATTTGCACTGCCGTTGCCAAGAGCACCATCTGCTGAAGTAGAGAAAAAGCTAAGTAATTTTTTTTCCCTTACTGCCTGGATTATCCCTAGACTGCTTTTACAAATCACTTTGCTGAGTTCATTAAGCTAATTGAATGGCGAATCCACTACCTGCTAAACGTGGGTGGTGTTCTGAAGGACTGGGGAGGTGTCAAGCGCTTAAGGTGGTTTCGCTTGCTTCTTAAAAGATCAGTTCACTCAAAAATTATTGTTTACTCACCTACATGTCCTTTGCAAACCCCTTTGATATTTTTCCTTTCATGGAACACAAAAAGAAAATTTTTTAAAAATGCATTGGTGTTTTTTCAATGCAATTACAGTCAATGAGTACTGGAGAGTTCAAGCTCCATAAAAGTATCATAACATTTAACAGCTCGCTGAAAGGAGAAATAATGACTGACACTGAAATTTTGGTCTGTTTCACATGCAACACAAATGTTTGGATTCAAAACTCAAAAAAAAGAAAGAAAAAAAATGTAGTCATATGGACCTTTGTATGAATGTATTTATTATTATAAACTTAACAGCCTCAGTTCACATTCGTAGTAACTGCATGGGAAAAATGACCAGTGCAGTCTTTAAAATGTGGGGGCATGTATTTTGGGGCCAGTATTTAAATTTTTGGGTGAACTATTCCTTTATAAATGGGATTACAGCACAGATGCACGTGTTAAACTCACCCACCGCTAGCAGCCTTTCTGCGTCGCACTCAAACATTCCCAGTCCTGTGTACACAGAAGCCCCCTGGGATGGCAGCCCACCCCGGCTATATCACTTTGCCTCTGGACAATTCCCACTTGCCGCATCAGGGGGCTAATGGGCCACGCTGCTATTCAGCGGCAGATTAAATATTAATATCGCCATGATACAGAGATTGCCGCACATCTCCCGTTACAATAGAAACACGCCGATCAAAGTTTGGCGCAATGGTGGGTACATAAAAGCATTTAGGAGGGAAAACAGTGACTAAACACTACCAGGGAAG
Source organism: Sinocyclocheilus grahami (assembly GCF_001515645.1). NCBI lineage: Eukaryota > Metazoa > Chordata > Actinopteri > Cypriniformes > Cyprinidae > Sinocyclocheilus > Sinocyclocheilus grahami. Next base: position 1,226,223 of record NW_015505262.1, on the reverse strand, counting down.
CTCTTTAAACATCAAACCGCGGCAGCGCGAGGAGATAAAGAACTTTTTCCCCTTTTGTGGGGGGGAAGGTGGGTGTAGACAAGTTTACAAAGCTGCTTTTTAGCACGACTGTTCTCTCATTAGCGTGGATGATTCCCCTCCCCCCTGCCCCCCGATCCTTAAACAACCCCCCAATACACCAGGCTGCATTTGCCCTTTTTATGAGTCCTCATTTTTCTTTTTTCCCCTCCTCTCTTTCCTTTCTTTTTTTCCCAACACGGAAATTGAAACTGTATCTGGGCTTATCTACTGCCTCCCCGCGCATCAACTGCCGAGATGTTTAGACAAATTTTATGCATTATGCAGTGCAAATATCAAAACAGTTCTTGGCAGTGCCAGCAGAAGCCTCATTAAAAATTCCTTAATTAAATCTTCTTGCAAAATGTAATCAGTCCAAGGAGGGTTTTTGTGTGTGCACAAGGATGTGTGTGTGTCTGTTAGTGCCAGGGCTTTGATTTGTGGCCTTCATGTTACGGCTTGGGAGAGTAATCATTAACGCCAAAGGCACTTTGCCTTTTGAAACGCGCCTTTTTCTCTCTTTAAGGCTAGAATAAATAAACAAATGATAATCACCTTTCTACTGGCACGACAAAAGGAAACAGAAGCCGATATTGGAGTGCGCTGCATCTATCTCTGTGCTTTGTCTGTCATTTAGTTGATTCAGTATCTTCATTTGAAGTGCAGATATTAGAAAAGAAAGTCTCAGCTATCTGTGCAGTCATGCCCGATGACACACAGGCACACGCAGGGCAGTCTAATGTGTGCGATGTTTTCACAAACAATTCATGCCATTTGCTCAAGATTTTACGGAGTTCGGCTTCAGCGCTGGCAGAGAAACTGACACTGGGGAAAAAAAATTACTCACTTTCCAGCCTTTAATTCAATTAATTTTCCTTAGTCCATAAACCTGGCGTGCTTACGCGTAATTTATCGTCCGCACAGAAAGTGTATTTTCACAAATCTACGCCCTACTTTATTAAAGTGTAAAATATGTCCTCGATTAAAGAATGTTGTCGTGAAGTTTTGTGAGGGTGAGGATTTGCATACCTGGCGATATATTTCTGGTACATGTTGATGTCCTCTGAGACAGGTTTCTCGGGAGGAAGGCCGTTCCTATCACAGCATAGAAAAAAAGAGAAAAGGATTAATGGCATGCATTCCATCATTAATAAAAACAAACTGACGCAGTATTTACTTATGAGCCATTTCAAAGTTTGGGCTATCAATATACATTTTCTTCGATGGAGTAGCGATTTGGTTTGGGAATGAATCAGGGAGGTATATATGCACGCTTTGATGTATGGCCTCCCAACAATGAAGGCACAGAGGGGAAAATTTTTTTTTTTGAATGCATAAATTATTTATGTGTGTTTTTGGAGAGAGCACAAATGCAAAGATGAGGGTGTGTGCAGAGTGTCAGAAAGCCAGAAAATGGCTGCGTTCATTTTATTTTGATTGATTGGCCCTTGTATGAGGGATAACTATGGCTTTTAGGTTTGGCTTTTAATTGATTTACCAGTTACTTGAAAGTCTGGGTTTGGTGGCAGCATTTGGCTTAGCATCCCACGTTCATTGAATAAGCACTTAAAGGGAGGAATTCATAATGTAACACATTATACTCTGCGTGAAACATTTTGTATACAAGGTGGCAGCAGTTCAGCAACTCAGGACTAAAATCATGAACAGCTCCAGCAGGGGATGACATGGGGTTAATCTGCCTCTTTAGGGGTGGTTTTGACAACAAATCACTGTATGTGTGTGTGCTTGCACATTGCCACATTGCTGAACGGCCCAGGGACTGCTGGAGAACAGCCTTTAGGTTCTTGCTAACCTGAACCATTGACAAGGTCAAAAAACAGAAAGAGTGCCAACCAAGGCCCTACAAAATTGTAATCTGACTTTAAGCCAACGGAGGTCTTTTGACATACACCCCCCCCCCCACACCCCCACACTGTAATTTCCTCTCAATATATTGTCTGAACAGTTCATAACAATTTTCAAACATTGCCTTACTTTACTGAGGAGACGGTTCCAGTAGTGATGGAGTCAGTCTTGGAGAAGCTGGACTTCATGTAGTCAGTGTTAAAGCCAAGGTGGCCCGCCTGGTCTACAGGCAACCCGGGAGGTCCCACGACCACAGCGGGAGCAGGCGTATTTATGACTGGGGTTCCTGGGGTTCCTGCCGTAGCTGGTAGAATGCTTGGCATCATCGGAGGATCAACCTTCTTGGGGATGAGCTTCTGGATATTTCGAATATCATACTTTGACGGCCTGCCAACCTTGCCGGTCTTAAAAGCGATGGCGCCGCCCATGTCAGGGTTGCCCTCTCCAGGTTTAAAGAGGTGCAGGAACTTGACATTCTCCAAGTCGTACTTGGAGGGCCGCTTGTAGGAATTGCCATTCTGCTGTTTGAGACTCTCGCCCATCTTTAGCTTCTGAATGAAGTAATCGTACTTGGACGCACGGGATGCCAGGTTCTGGATGTGTGACGGGTTGGTTGGGGGTGGGTTATGTGAGCTTTGTTTGTGGTCCATTTTGGGTGGAAATATCTGACCCTCTGACCCTGTGAGGACCGGCTGGATGAGGGCAGTGCTCTTCTCCATTTTGGAGTTGAGCACTTCGGGCTTGGTGTGCATAGGCCAGGGCAGGGTCTCCCCGGCCTTCAGCTTGCGGATGTACTCCTCATACTTGGAGAAGCGAGCTCGACGGGTGGCCTCCTCACTGCTCAGGGAGGAGGGATCTGAGGTAGCTGCTTTTATTTTTTCAAAGCTGATCTTCTTGGCCAGCTCATCCCGAGCCTGCTGGTCATCATAGCCGAACATGTGTAAGAACTCATTCATGGTGTTGGCAGCGTAATCACGTAGTGCGGAGGCCTCTCCTATACGAAATACAAAAAAGAGCACTTATATTTCCTTTTATGTAACAAAAATAAAATAAAATAAAATAGAGAGGTAAAGAGGTAAAGGTGTAGTTTAATCGCAGTATAGTGAAATTACTTCAGGACCATTAACTTTCATATATGTCTGGAGGGAGGTCGGACAGACAGGCAAAAGGAGACAATTTGGGTTGAAAGCTTCCCCTGCTGCTTAACCAGCCCTTATAAAGGCCAGATCACTGCTCTTTCAGGGTCTGTTTGTGCATGCATGTGAGTGAGAAAGTGACACAAACCCCTCTAGCACCAGTGCCCTTAGTTCTTGGCTCTGATATAGTGTTTACCACAGCAAAAAATCTCATCTAGTCTCAGTCTGTCTGTCAAGAGAGCTACCCTGCTACAAGAGCATGGCTCCTTCAACTTCACTGAGGTGTCAGGACCATGCCCTCCACCAGACCTTTTTCCATTTATCTGATTGCCATTTTCATTGCTGGGCAAATAAGACAGTTAGAGGTAAAATAAGCCATGGCCATGGTAATTAATACTAAAATATTTCAGCTTTGGTCTCATATTTCTATGTTATTGCTAAATCGGTCTCTCGCCTGTGCTTTACAGATCTCCTTCTCAGCATGTAAAATAATCCCCAAATTTCCATTGCTGCATTGGGGCTAGTCCTAGCCGTGCTACATCAGTATGAAAGGTGATCTGGGAGATCGAAAGGAAATGAAAAATTTAAGAGAAATGTATCAGGTATTTGAGAGGAAACTACCTATGCTTTGCCATGCATCATTTTAACAGCTTCTACTGTGTTTGAGCACATAATTTCATCTCATGCTCAAAGATGAGGGCTTCGTGACCGTCCAGATATCCACATTTACTTGATTTCTCAATTCAGTGCTGCCATGGAGTATTACTGTCATGCTCACCAAATAGGGACTTAAATAAAGGAACTGAAAAGGACTCTAGGTGTGAAAGGTATATATGTATTGCTTTTAAAGTTTTATTGGACACATACACAACCATACGCAGTACGACATGTAGTGCTTGTTGTGGCTCTCCGCACAGAATTCAATAAAATGTATTAGATTAGGAATAAAAAATATTTTATATTTTATCATTTATATTGTAAATGAGTGAATTTTATATATTTTAATATACATATCAAATGAACAGAAAATGATTTGTGCCTCTAATGCTTTAAAAAGTCATTAGACACTGTTTTTTTGAAAGTGCCAGCTATTTTGACTACATTTTGACAAAGTATGCTCATTTATTGTTAATTAGCCTCAATTTAATAAATGCTGAATCAGCCACAAATAAAACACTAACTATAAAAATTATGAGCTATTATTACTTACTGATGGATATTTAGTGTTACTGTATGCATCTCCAGAACTTCAGTTTGGCAGCGCAAGGCTTCAGTCATAAATTTGGCATCCAGTGACTGTATTTTTGCATAGGTCATAACTGCTTAAAGGGGTTTTGTCAGGTCATGTGATTTTACACAGCTTTAAAGTCAGGACCGGCTCTGTAATCTCTGTCCCTGAACATTTTCCAAGGGCAGCAATCAAATACACTCCTGCTTTGGGTAATTGGACATATTCCATCTGTACCTTTTTCTCAAACAGTTGGGAAACTCCCTTCATTTTCTGACAGAAATTCCCCTCTCTGTCTCTGAGTGTTATCGGTTTATCTTTAGCATTATTATTAGTGTAAAAAGGCTAGTTTGATATGAAGCCACGATACCATTTCAGTTCACCCAAAATTATCCACTCTTGTTATTCCAAACCTGTATGATTTTTCTTTTTCCGTGGAATGTAAACAAAGTTATTTAGAAGATTTATTTTATGTTCGATGGACAAAGAAAAAACAGAGGTTTTGAACAACATGAAGGTGACTAGATCCCAATTTGGGGGTGAACAGTTTTCAATTTGAGTGAACCATCACTTTAAGATCATTCTGTTGGTATTAGAAGAGATGCCGGTTGTACTACACACAGGAAAAGTAATAGCTGTGGCAACAGTAGTAGCAGGTGGTAACAGAAGACAGGACGAGAAGTCTAGCATGCCAGTGGGCGGCTCTGTATGCGTTTAATAGACTATCAGTGTCAGGAGAATGATTGGACTTAAACTGCACACATTATGTCAGGACCTAAGAGGAGATAACCTTTTAAAACAGCATGTAAATGAGTTTTCCCCCCTCATCCTTATCTCACACGCTCCAAATGATGTCATGTGCATGTGGTCGGAAAGCCATGGCTTTGGGGGAAAGGTAGGATTTGCCTGGCTGAACTCCCAGCACTCTCTCTCTCTTCCTCATGTCACTGGAGAGTACAAAAAGAAGTGCTCCTAATCTCACCACTTCATACTGGCAAATTCCAGCCCTGTGACAAAGCCCTTGTCTACGTTTGAGGCAATTAAGGTACATTTTCCCTCCGTGGTGTGATAACAAATGTGCATTATATCTCCTTTCTGCTGATCAAACATGGCCATCAGAAGCAGGCTGATTCTGTCTTCATGCACTCCAGAGGGGGTGATGATAAGGACATACATGTAAGGATCTATATATAGGGACTTATCAAGGGTCCACTGTCAAAGCTGTGCTCTCAAACGGACATTTCTGAGACTGATTTTTAAATAAACTTGTTCAGTTTTAGACTTAACTCAACTTGTCAAAAACACACCTCCATATTCCTCTTCAGAAAAAAATCACATCAAATTTGCTCAAAATTTGAGAAACCACTCAAAATTAAAGGGATAGTTCACCCAAAAATGAAAGTTTGATGTTTATCTGCTTACCCCCAGGGCATCCAAGATGTAGGTGACTTTGTTTCTTCAGTAGAACACAAACGAAGATTTTTAACACAAACCTTTGCAGTCTGTCAGTCTTATAATGGAGGTGAATGGGAATCACAGCTTTTGAGAGTAAAAAAAAAACATACACAAACAAAACCACTGTGCATGGAACAAAAAAAATCGCAGACTTATAAGTGCATTACCGCCACCTATCTCTCAAATGGACCATTGACACTCTATCTACAATCTCAATTAGGAGTGTCAATGGTCCATTTGAGAGATAGGTGGCGGTAATGCACTTATAAGTCTGCAATCCACCATAAAGCAAGAAGAAGAAGAAGACGCGTCACGTGCCTGCTGTTGAGAATGCGCTCAGGACAATTCGAACAGTTCGGACATTGTGTGAATCAGAGGTAAAAAACGATATAAATACTGTTCAGTTTCTTGCACAGAC
>NW_015505262.1:1190190-1219833 GCF_001515645.1 Sinocyclocheilus grahami | reverse complement strand
GTTTGATTTTTTTTTCTTCTTTATCACTCTGTATTTACAGCATTTCACTGTCCACTCTGTTCAATTGTGGATGAATGGCTACACATATGTGTGCACACACACACTGTCAGAGCTGTGTGAGATCACTACCATACTGCTTTTGTGGGGGTGGGTAGGGGTGTTAATTCTTTACCCCCATATGTTTTTAACATTCTAAAAGCTCTTTATTCCAAAGATACTACAAGCTAGTCAGTGTATTCAGCAGGTGTAATGTATTCTAAGTTGCTTCAGAAGTATTGCAAGTATTACGTACAACAATAAAACAGTGCATTGACATAAAAAAGGAAATGTACTTTTGGTACTTAAGTACTTTTAAAAGCAAGTACTTCTGTACTTTTACTTAAGTAAAAATCTGTCTTTACAACTTTTACTTGTAATGGAGTAATATTTGACCAGCAGTATCTGTACTTCCACTCAAGTAATGGAGTTGAGTACTTTGTCCGCCTCTGGGTTTAATTTAGTTTTGTATGTGTATGTTTTTTTTTACTCTCAAAGCCGTGATTCCCATTCACCTCCATTATAAGACTGACAGAATGCAACTGCAAATTAAAAATCTTTGTTTGTGTTCTACTGAAGAAACAACGTGATCTACATCTTGGATGCCCTGGGAGTAAGCAAATAAACATAAAATTTTCATTTTTGGGTGAACTATCCCTTTAAAACCACTCAAAATTAGCAAAACTAAAGGTAGCTAAATCCAGCTAGCTGGTTAGCTAATAGGGCTAAATTCACAACTCTATTTAGATTGTGAGTTTTAACAAACATCTTTGGCTGGTCTGTTTCACTTCAGCTAATTGAAAAAATTAAGTGTCATCTGGGTTGTTCATAAAGGCTGAATATGAAGAGAATGTCGAGGTGTGTTAGCAGGTCTAGTAGGTCTAGGACTAGAAGTACAATTTAATTCTATTCAACTAGAATTTCTCCTAAACTATATTTCTAAATAATACATATTTTTATTATATATATATTTATAATAAATAAAAGTAAGTGAAAATATTATATAATTTATATACTTCAAAAAGATATGAGTAATATATATATATATATATATACAGTGTATATATATATATATATAATGAAAAAACATTATGTAATATATGTATAATATTTGATTCACTGATATTTTTACATGATCTATTGCCTAGCCTGGTTGCAGTTGACTGCTATGGGAAAGGCATTCTGCGATTTTATGCTGATAGGGATTCTGCTCAGTCCCCTGATGTGAGGAGTTAAATGTTTTGAAGGTCGCAGTTTCTCTCATTGATCTTGCGATGTTTGTTAATTACATTGTCACTGATGTTGTGAGAGATAATTAAGCCACTATGTTTATATGCATAATTATGTGCGCTCTGCATCAGCCTTTGAAAGACAGCAGCACGAGGGAAGAAAAAATATTTTAATTGTGAGCCGCTCAGTAACATGGCAGTATAGATGCCCTAGTTACAATCAACAAAGAGATAGAGGAGGGAAAAACAACTCAAGACAAAAGTGGTGACTAATGTCTGCTCACTGCAGTCTTCAAATGCTTTTTCTTCATTTTGAGATGCAGAAGCAGCCGGGGCCCAATGAAAGCAAAGGTGTACAACACAAACACATATTTACAGACAGCTTTCTTTATGACCATGAAATAAACACAAAATGACTGATTAAAACCACAAAGCACTCATGTTTGCCGGAAAATACTTGATTTTCTCAGAAACTCTTGGTCCCACTTCTGTGATAGAGGCCACAAACATATAGGTGCTTCTACCGTAAGAATGAAAAGAGAAAAAAAACAAAGCAGAAGAAAAACTGAAAGAAGAAAGCATTTAACAAAAAAGCACCAGCTTCACCTGATTTCGGTAGCTATCTGAGAAAAGAAACATCTTTTAAACGAAGTGATATCTCTCATCTCCTGTTGTTATCTAGCATAGTTTCTGTCTTGCTGTACCTTTGTTGAGTACTGCAGTCTTCCTGAAATAGTCAGAGGTGAAAATTCACAGAGGTTTTAAAGTGGAGATTGTGTCAGTTTCTGCAGATTTTGCTTGCTTGTTCTCATTTTCTGAAGGATGGCAATGCGTGCTTCATGTTGTCTAGATGTTTGTATTACAAATACAGAAGTAAATGCAGTCTTTGTTTCTTTCCATGCTGATTTAAGGGCCACTCATAAGGATTTTGCTTTACACAACTTTTTCTCAATCTCTAGGATTTAAACTCCTGAACTGATAGAGACCTGGATTCTTTGCAGAGCGGGTCTACTATGTAAATGGGTCTGTGGTAGCTACGTTTTGTGAGCTTATAGAAAATCAAAGAGTCAGAGTGTAATCCTGGGTGTAATATGAAGCTTAGCCGGCCTGCCAACACTCTTGGCCCCTCGGCTGCTACATACATATGCTCCAGTCTCTATAAGCCTCTTCTACAATTAATTTCTTCTTTTACTTCCTGTTTTTCCCAATGCAGATTGTTTCTATGTGTTTGCGGATGGCAACAGTTACTCTCATGTTATAACTATAGATTTCTCTTACCAAGAACTGCACTTGTGTCGCTGTGACCCTGTCAAAGTGTCACTGTAATTATGCTTGTAAAGCACACAGGTAAAGTAAGACTTGTGAAAACTGAGCTGGCAAAGCCTTTGAAGAGAGATTTTATCTTGCTTATGCACACGTTGTTTTGGCTACACAGAGAAAAATACTGAACAATGTGATCTTAATAGTATTCGCAGGCATTTGTACTGCATGTCAAGTGTAGATCTGCATGTTTTTTAGATGCTGAAATGCACAAAATCAACATACTGACAGCATCTAAAATGTAAATGCTTTTTCATATCAACAACTTTGAAATTGCACAAATGTTTTGAGATTCATAGAATAATAAATTAATGAAATTAAAAGGTTGGTTTTATTGTTTATTTGGTTTTATTAAATGTAAATGTTATTAAATCATTAAATGTTTAAAATGTAATATTTTTAATGTCATTACATTTCTTTAACAATTTAACATCATTTTATTGTTAATCTATCTATCTATCTATCTATCTATCTATCTGAGATGCTGTCAAAATGCTGATATTGTACACAAACATACATAAATGTCCAAAAATGTGTGTGCAAATGTAACGTACAAATACCTATGAATACTAATGACATCATCCTAAAAGAAAGAGGTGATACCTGTTGAGGTGAAGGGGGCTTGGCGAGGGGGTGTGGCTTCAGTGGTGGGCTGGTAGCTGTCGTCCTTTTGCGGGCTGCCCTCCGAGTCTCTGTCCTCATGATAACTGCCCTCGTGAGAGCCGGGCATGGTCTCGGCTTCTTCTGTGTTGTCTTCGTCATCGCTGCAGCCTTTAGGCTGTACCATGTACACGCCTTCAGGGGGACTATCATCTCCATTGTTGGGTTTGAGTCCCCTGTGCTCGCCCCCACCTAAGGACTGCGGATCATCAGCGTACTCGCCGTTCACCCACTTCTCAATGGCTTCACGCCGTTTCTGGTCCTCTTCAAGGCTCTGGCCCAGGGTCAGGCCCTCCGGGAAGTCACTTTCAGGTCTGTCGCCCTCATCGTATTGCAAGCTGCCCCGCTCACTGTTGTCCACTAGATCTGAGTCTCCCTCATTATTCTGGGAACTGCCGTCGTACACCACCTGCTTGCTAAGCTTGGCACAGATCGCATTCAGTTTTAGGCCACCTTTCCTTTTGGCGGCCATTGTGGATTTTCCTGAGGTCTTTTCAGTGCATAAACTCCTCTCAGCTGTTGACCAAAAAAAAAGAAGAAGAAAGAACATTTTAGTGGTTAAAAATAAGATTTATGGAAGATGTTAACAGACTTGATAATGGTTGCACCACCCTTCCAAGCTTCAAGCTAACCACAATACCTCTCGCTAAAAACCACAAACCTGTTTAACTTAGTGCATTTTAACTAAGTTTTTGTTTGCTGTTACTCCTAGATACACACTGGCACTCCTTTTCCACAACAATAGAGAATTATAAAGAAAAAGTCACATGCGTGTCTGTAAATTGCTGGTGTCATTTACACCTACTTTATGAGAGAAGGTGAGATAGGGAACGAGAGAAATATCTCTTCCTACACACCGAGAAGAAAAACTAGATCGCAATCAGACCCCAAACAGTGAGTCAAGCCACCACTACAGTGTGATTTAATTCTGAACATGACAGCAGAATAGAAACAGCCTGACACTTAAGACACTCTTCACCTAAAGAGGCCCAGTGTCCTGCCAATATGAGCCTTAACTCTGACAGCGCAGGGACGAGAGCACAGAAGAGTATAAGAAAGCACATAAAGTACATTTGGAAGCAGAAAGAAAGAGACAAAAAGCATAAAAGAGACAAACACAGAGAGAAAAAGTAGCTGCCATCCCCTCACCTCACATCACCTCCCTTCGCTCAGCCTGCTTTCATTTCAACAACTGTCACTCAAATTCGCTGTCAGCCCCCTAAAGCTGCTCATACAGTGCAGAAGATCACCAAACCAACAGTTTTTTTTTTTTTACCACATTGACAGCTATTCTCATTTCAGTAGACATTTAGATCAAAACAGTGGTTTAAGAGTCAAACACCAGTCAGACATACACACTTCCTGTGGATCCCCCTTGAATAGACAGTTGAGAGTGTACTGGAACTGATCATTCACACATGGTTCGGGTTCGCAATAGATTCACTCCATAGTACCTGCCTCACACAGAGAGCATTTCCAGTTTAGAGCAGCATGGATTTCCACGGTTCAACATTCCAATAATTCTGCAGAAATCTGCATGTGAAGATTCCACATGGGCCTGGTCATTTGCTATTTCACCCCAATGTGCTATCTATAATATCTATCCCTGTGTCAACTCCCCCCTGCAGCTGTTCTGGGACCGTCCATATCCAGAGATGCCTTTTTAAGGGCAGAATTCTCTCACTGCTAAGTCACCCTTTCACCACAAATCTGATGCAAAGATTTAGCAAAGTTCACTTTTAATAGGTTTTCCAGGCTTAAAATCGAGCCCGCTCGTAACGTTAGATGTTTATCATGCAGTAAATAAAGAATGGGAAACCTTCGGGACGTATAATGGTCTGTGGAACGCTTTAGCTGGTAGTTAGACGCTGTGTTGAAATTAGCTATTTCTAACCATCTCATGAAGCTGTCAATACAAAAGCTGTTGGGGTTCGAATGGATGCTTTAACAAGACAATATATATTGTTTTTGATGTGTGTGTGTAAAATCTAATTATTATATATTTTATTATTATAAATTTTGAAGGTACTCAAGGTTAGCCTGTTACATACTAGATGTGCCATGCACCCTGTGGCCCCCGGCACATGCTTTCTCAGTTACTGTATTTACACTCAAAACTTCCTCTCTGAAACAATGAGCTGAGGAATTATGTACGCTCCGCACTGCACCATATGCATCTAAATGCTTCAGATGTGCTCATTTTTACCTTAGAAAATTGCAAGGCCTGGGTTGAAGAGGTCATCCAGTTGAGGACAGCAATTTTGAACCCAAAAAAGGAAGAAAAAAATCAGCTGCAAAAACTGTTAGGAAGTGGAAACATAAATTCTGAAGTATTTTTTCAGAACACCTCCAAAGGAAGATTGAGGTCATTTGGGCGTAACAGTAAAGTTCATTTACTGTTTACCCTGCTCAGTATTTCACTCTTTAACTAGTGATTTCCTTTGCATTGCAATCTCGCTTTTCCTTGTAGGAAATGACCCCTGAGAAGCGATCTCCTTCCATTACCCACAATTTATGTGCGTTTTTTTTTAACAATCAAAACACCCATGGTCAACACCCACACTGTCTAAAACTGCTTTCGTGAGTAAATGCAACTGCTTGTCAGTGGCTGGTAATTTTATAAGGAACTGTAAATAATGCAAACAATTTAATTAAAAGATATACAAACAGCTATAACATAAATTATATATATATATATATACATACACACACACACACACATTACTTACTATTGTATTTATTTACTATTCATAAAGTAAAAATAAAAGTTATGAAAAGAAAATTTTTACAGGAAAAATTCTAAAAGAAAACGATTATTTATAACCTGAATCATATTCATGTATGTATATTAAGTATGAATATATATATATATATATATAATAAATGTCACATGAAAAAACACTTCAAGTGCACAGCCTTTTCCTAAACTTTTACAAAAAAATAAGGCTGTGCACTTGAAAGACATCTTTGTCTAGAGATGAGATCTGAGGTTTTAAATGAGAGAGGATCAGGGCACTAATGAGATGCTCTGGAGCTCAAAAAAGATCACGGTAAACCAGTTAGTAGCTGCTGCATTAAATACATGCCTGGCAATAGATATGCCTCGGTTCTGACCAACAATGGAGATTGCTATGGTAACACCGCTATTTACTCCAAGTCGTTTGTGTTCATGATAGCATGCAGTGCGATAGAATCAGTAGGGATGCAGATAAAAGAACAGCCTCTCCTCTGGGATTCCTCTCACTACTCTAGAGACAGGCACTCATGTTAAGAAAAATAGATGTAACAAACAGCAAACCTCAGTGATTTGATGCGTCCAAACGTGTTTCAGCGAAACACTCTTTATTTCAGGCCCTCGAAGACGCCTGTCAGCGCTGAATAATAAACAAACGGTGGGGATGATCACAGCAAAAGCTTGTTTTCTTTAAGAGGTCCTGTTTATTCTAATGCTGACAATATTTTTTTACTGGAAATAGTGCAGAGCTGGAATTGCCGTAATGCTTTTACTGTATAAGGAGAAAACCTTTGCGAAAAAGTCAAGAAACTATTCTAAACAGATTCGACAATAAGAGAGAGCTACTTCTCTTTATCTACTCGCACATCAAAGGCCCCACAAGCCCTGTTTCTTTTCAGAACCGTGAGGCGGAGGACGCCGGGAATGACAGAGAAGCTGCCTTGAACGTAGCTCTCAGGGCCCTGCTTGTCTCGTTTAATGCGGAGCTTCTGTTTATGTGCCGGAATGATATCATGCCCAATCAAGTGGTGTTTCAAATCCTAATAATGCCGTTGGAAGTGCATTATTTGTACGAACGTGTGCTGACTGCAATCAGCCCACCAGAGTGAGGAAGTGGCTGTTAATGACTGCTTAGATTGGCGTGTCCTGTTCTTCCCTCTCCGTCTCTCTCTCTCTTGTTCTGACAGGAAGAGTATGCACGCTAAAGCAGGGACATAACATTCTCCTTCTCACCAGGCATCCACTGCTGCGATTGTTCTAGAAACAAACTCTGTTTACTTGGCTAAACCCGAATCCCTCGACTTAGTGGTGATCTAACACTCTGATCGGCCCTGTCTGATTTCATGCAGACTTTCAAAATACGCTGACTAATGCAAGGACAAAACCCTAATAATACAGAGCACTCATTAATGGAACAGGCCTGGACAGCGTTGGATTATTCCTCATTATTTAAATATTCTCCTGTCAGAGCAGTTTCTTTCTGTCCTGACTTTTAAAAGCTTTATTCTGATATTATAATCTTTTTGACAGATTAACTGACCTGGAATGTGTATAAATTAACTTGTCTTTTTTGTTTTTTCCAGGTGGAGGATCTAGGACCTCTGATTGTCAGGGGATTCTGCAAATGCAAACTTAAAGTAAATGTCAAATAAACCAAGAAATGAGAACGGTTACCTATTCCTGGCCCTTCCTTAGTGCTTTATTTTGCATATTTACAATGGAGTTTCTCATTATTTGCAGCAACTGCAACAAGATGGGGCCCTCCGAGAGGCAGATTCCCAGGTATTTCCTCACCTACTAAAACTCGGACACACATACACATGCTGAAATAATTCTCTCTATTTTGCTAATTTACAGCTTGCAGGAAGTAGTTTGTTTCTCCCATCGCTCTGGGGGAAGGGGAGCGGAAAAGTCAGCATCGGACCTGTTCTCCACACACCCTCATTCCACAGCATCTGGCCTCTCTTTCGATTTTATTACACAAGAATAACAATAAAGCAGGTCTGCGACCCCGTCTATGGAATTTGCCGTATTTTTTCCAACGGTCTGTGCTGATGCTCCGAATTTCCATTTTCTGCATGCATATTTAATTGAGTTTTGTCCCAGTGGTGCGGAAATGATTTGTTTTTTGCTCTCTGTTCACTTGACTCCTCTTCGGAGTCGGTAACCCTGATTAAGACGTTCACGTTAATTTCCCAGCGCACACCTTTTTTTGTGCATTAATGGTTCTGATCGTCTAATTAAAACTTCTCAGCTTCGCTGCTGATCACCGCTCGTTGTGCCTCTGACCTGAAGTTTTAATTGCCGCATCAGAGGCGATAATAATAATTTCTGGGTTCTGATGATTAAAAACAATGCCATTCCCAACTGCTGCTTAAAGCGGGAAAAGATGGAAGGAGAGGCTGAGGTGAAGCATAAAGAAAAAGGAGGTGAAAGAAAGAGAATTAGAAGGTAAAAGATGGTTATTTGAGCTTTGAAACAGGTTTGTTTGGTATCACAGTATGAGCGGGGAGGATCGGTGCTCACAGGGCAGGTTTACCTGGTTTGCAGTGTACTGTAAATGAGGGCAAATATGACAAAACAAATAAAAACTTCTCAGAACTGCACAAGGTTAAAAGAAACCCTGAATCCCACATCTCTATGATACTTATTTGAATAGTTTTGCTTTTGGTCTTAGTCTTGTTATATGACACTTCAGCGGTTTCTGATATCTAAAAGCAAGTTGTTGCATTAAGAAGTTGTGCCAAAAATTAAAAGTCAGCTGACGTGTGCATTAATGGCAAAACTATGATGGGTTTGATAAACTGCTCATACTCATACACACTCTATCATTCTGTCCTTTTTTTTTGTCTGATGGACTCTAATGGATTTTTCAGATTCCCATGCAGGGATCAATTTTTTAGTGGGAGATACACATCCGGACAAAACAATTATGCTCATGAGTTTTTCTCTTTTTTTCCCCCTGACTTTAAAGTTGTTGTTTTTTTGGAGAAGCAAAATATGAATGCATAGGGCATGCACACAAGTACACACACACACACACACACACTCAAATCTGTTGTAATATTAATCAGTCCGTTGCACATCTGCTTGCTTGCAGTGTGTTTTTTTCCCCATCAATAAAGCACTTATTGCTTTTAGTCTGGAATGTGACCTTGCATGTTGCATGCTGTCTTTGGACTGACCTTGAAGGACCTAATTTGACTTCACCCTCTCATTTTTCTCTCTCTGCCAGACTGAAACCTTCTGCCACATACAATAATTCAGTTACATCCCGTTGCAGGTAACAAAAACAAACAAGCCGTGGAGAAAAAAAGGCACACACATACTTACTGAGGACAATGGACAGAAAATGGCAGATGCATATTTTGACACACAAACGGAAAAGGAAATATTTTGTTTAAGCAGCACAGTTAGGCAGTAACCCTTCAATTCTGAGAACAAATACATCCCTGAAGCCTAATTATAAGACAAAGCATTTAAGACGTCCCCTGAGGACAGAAGGGCTGGAATAGGGAAAAGTAAAGTCTGAGGTGATCCGAACGGCTCTGCACGTGCCCTGATTGCACTTGCAAAGGAAGTCTGTCTCACAGCTGGCACAGTGTTTTCTAAAGAATGGGCCTCATTCATTTACAAATGAAAATCCTGTCATAATTTACTCTACATGATGTTTCAAACCTGTATGACTGATTTTCTTCTTTCTTTAATTTAAAAATCATTGGACCCATATTGTATGGACCAAAAAAAACAACTACAAAATACACCATACAAAAGTTTGTGGACAGTAAGATTTTTTAAATGTTTTTGAAAAAAGTCACTTATGCTCACCAAAACTGTATTTATGTGATCAACATACAGTAAAATCAGCAATAATGTGTTTTTGTGGTGTATTGTATAATACTGTAAAACATACTGTATTTACAATTTAAAATAACTATTTCCTATTTTAATTTATTCCTGTGATTTCAAAGCTACATTTTTTTAGCATTGTCACATGATCCTTCAGAAGTCACTCTAATATGCTGATTTGGTGCTGATTTGAAACATTTCTTCTTATTATTATAGTTGTGCTGCTTAATATTTTTGTGGAAACCATGATACATTTTTTCAGGCTTCTTTGATGAATAGAAAGTTTAAAAGAACAGCATTTATTTGAAATTTAATAATGTAAATAATGTATATAATGTAAAAGTAAACAATTTAATGCATCCTTGCTGAATAAAAGCATTTCTTAAAAAATGTATAAATAAATAAATACTGGATCCAAACTTTTGATTGCTAGTATATATATAGAGTATTTTTCAAAAAGAAAGTCACACAGTTTTGGACTGACATGAGGGTGAGTACTACATAATGACAGCATTTTCATTTTTGGGTGAACAAACTCCTTAAAACATCAATGGTTGTAGAGGGCCTACTGTAAAATAATCAGATTTTTACAACTAAAAATAATGCATGAGGGTCTCATCACCCATTGGGTGGAAGTTTGATTGAAGTGAACCGTGGCACAGGGCAGCCTGTGTGCAAAGCAAGAAGTTGACAGGAATCAAGGTTATGAGGAGAGGCTCCCTGTGGCCACTGAAGGACACTTGAGCTGATATCTGCTCAGATTAACTGCTTGAGATGTATTTTTGTCACGAGGAGTGGTTAGCGTGAGGCTTTAGGGAGGCGAGCGGACACAGAAGAGCGTGGGCTACTCTAGTTCCTCCAGTGCAAGGGCACAACGAGAGGTTGGTGGCCGCTGGAGCCACCCAGACCGGAGTCTGTCACTCAGAATCATTATCTGTGGGGATATATTTAATTTAGTGGTTCCGGAGCTGCGCTGCTGAGTAAGCCAAGCCACCATTAGAGTCGTCCTCTAGGGGAAACACAACACACGCCGCTCGATTAGTTATCAATTAAGAGTGCAGAAACCTCCACCTGCCGTGTGAGAGAGAGGGAAAGAGTGGCAGAGAGGAGCAGGACCCGGACGATGTCTGACTTTTTCTTCTGCTTTCCTCTGCCTCTTTCCCTCTCGGCCTTCGAACGCCAGGTTAACCTTGATATGAAGCGCTGTCAAGCCAGATAACGTCAATCAAGGAGGGCCCTTTCAGATAACCTCAGTGTGAAACCTAAAAAGCAACCTGTTTAGATGTTTAGACATGCCCCCTCTCACCAGCATATGAATTTCATTAAAGAGATATGAGTTGTGGCACTTCTTTAACAAGACTCTTAAGACATTTTGACAGGCTTTAAGACACTTGCTGTTAAAAAAATGAATGAATTAATAAGCCATGCAGCAAAGCCTCTGGGTAATTTAAAGACATCATCGAATGTCATTTTTGTTTCTGTGTTGAAACAAAGTTTTATATATATATATATATATATATATATATATAGTATAAGTACACAAATTAAACAATTTCAACATTGCATATTATTTATTGAAAATGTAGTCTTTCTCTTTTGAGAAATCTTATCGCTTTTTACGAGTTCATTAACTTACCCTAGGTTTTCTTAGAAAAAAATCTGCTTGTAGGTTAACTGATTTCCATGCTACACTTTAACATTTGTTTTTCAGATACCGTAGCTCATTGAATGTTTTTGAAGTGATATTCTCAAATTCTGCTTGCATTTTATTGCACACTATAGTTCCTGTTGCACATCTCCTTCAGAAATGAGAAAAGGAGGTAACGTTAAGTAAAAAAACAGCTACATTTCCAGACAGGAAGCCTTGCTGACAGCTTCGATCCCTGCCCACCATTAAAACATTTGCTCTGCTTCACAGACTCTGACTTTTTATGCACAGAGGAACAATTTGCAGGTGTCCCCTGAACTTCTCAGGTTCAGACTCTTTTAGTTCTCTAAGTTCCCTTCTGCAACAATACCTCTTTAAAACAAACCTGAACTCTTTTAATCTAGGCTTTGCTACAGTGAAATGCGGTCTGTTGACAAGACTGAAGTATCTGAATCATCCTGTGAAGCGTGCAATATGTGTTGGTTAAAAACACAAACAATGTGAACAAAGCACTTACTGTAACTGCAATAAGACACTCAGATCTACAACATGTAATGAATATGCACAGCGTCATATATGTACACTACCAGTAAAATGTTTCACACAATTACAATTACATAAAAGTAATAGAAAAATCAGTAGACAAAAACAAATTGTTGCTACATATGAAATAATTTGCAAAATGGTACTTTTAGTTAATATTTCACTTATTTATATATATATATTTTTTTTATTTAATGTATTTATTTGAAGCATTAGACTGCCAACATCATTTATGGCTACTCCCTGTGTACTGGACTTTATATACTTTATATGTTTAACATGCAAACTTCTGACTGTTATTGTCAATGGTTTCAGCTTTATATATTTATTTCAAGGTGATGTGCATGATTTTACACACCTACAAATACAGGAGTCATTCTCAAAGATGCCAAATGCTTTTAGCATTTTTTTGCAAGAACTCACAAACTCAAGTTTGAAAGTGAGAACATTTCATACCTGTGTACAAAATCAAAATGATACACTTGTGATACACTTTTGAAAAAAAAAAAAGGCTGTGGCTGCTCTTTTTGAAATCATCATGAGTAGAAAGAAGCTTTACAAAAGGTGAGTAAGTGTGTGTGTGTGCTATTTTGGTCAAAGAACACAAGAGGAAGTATTGCATACTGACTCAAACAAAGAATATGCTTTTGATAAAACCACATCAGCTTCTTGTATATTCTACACTAAAACAGGCTGGTTTCCTGATTTTTTAGCTGTGATGTGCCCTCAAACGGAAGCTACACAAGTAAACAGCACAACAGCTCAGTGCACAACAAAACGAGCGGTGCACAAATGATCACAGACATTGATAACAGTTTCTAAACGAGCAGCGAGGGCAATATCATTAACACGCCATTGTTTTTCCAATGTACTAAAAAGGGCACAAATGCATTTAGAGCTTCAGCCACACATGGTTTGCAATTTTGCATTTCACCTGCATTAGCATTCAACTTATTATTATTTTAAAATGAAAACGGATACTCTGTTGAAGTGCAAATCTGATGAATTACTGTAGCAGATTGCTGTTATCAATTATTAAAGCATATTTTATAAATATTCAGGTCTGTCATGCATCTAATAATGAAGGCTTTGGAGAAGGTTACTTCCTGTGCGCATCCTAACGTGTCAGAAATATCACTTTTAATCACGACTCTGTCAGGGTTTTTGCATTTGAACTAAAAAAAAAAAAAAAAAAAAAAAAAAACAGCACGGCTCACTCTCTCGCTGTCTTTCTCCTCTTTCACTCATCCAGGATGGCCAGTTGCATGACCACATCATTCAAAGCCAGTAAGGCCCATGCACACATGGCCGCGGTGCGCTACGGCACTAAGAGCCTGATCATTTGAGGGGAGAATAATGCATTAACTTGGTTCTACCTTCTGGACACACCTAGTCCCAGAGCAAGTACAACCATATGGTGCGATGCATATTCATATTCCTCTGTCTGCACCTCTGTAATGCTTAAACAGTACTTCATAAACTTCAAATGGGAGGAAGAGAAGATAAAAGGGAAAGATTGACAAAAAGGTGAAGAAAATGCCCCCCCCCCTCCTCCTCCTCCTCCTCCTCCATGTTTCCTGTAATTTTTTTTGGTTTCTGCTGTGGTTTGTCTTCGAGATTAGGACGGCTGCTGAATCTGTTCCTGGTGCAGCGTGTATGTGGGATGTGTGTGAGTGTGTGTGAGCCTGAGGTGTCTGGCTGTGGGTAAACTGTGTTGTCAGGTGGGCTTGCCGCTCTCTCCCCAGCAGGGTAAATACCAGGCGAGGACGATGTGGAGATTAACGCTGTCAGATCTGCAACAGTAACCCTTCATTATCGGAGCACCAGAGCCTACACACACTCACACACTGTCCTCCACTGCCTGGGCACAGAGTTAGTAATTACCAAACCAACCTCTTCCTCTCTCGCCTTTTCTCTTCCTCTGCCTCATTCTGCTACAGTATCTACCATGCTTATCTTTCTTCCATCTATGTACTGTATATCAATCATTTTGTAACAGAAATACACATTTTCTCTGTTGGAGCTATATATATATATATATATATATATAATTCTGAATTAAATTTATTGCCAGAAATTCACACAAAAAAATTATGGTTTCACACTTTATGAGATGAAGAAAATCTTAATTTAATACAATAAAATATATTATTATTATAATCATTAATATATTATAGTTGTATTATTATATTCATATTATTAGATGGTAAAATATAAAATATTAAAGAAATATAGACAAATAAAAGATAATTACATTTGATGTATATCAAAGGGACTTCTGGAAATTTGCCTGAAATTTACACCAAAAAATTATAACAATATTATAATAATGTCATTATTATATGACAAATTATAAAACACAGAAAAATATAACAGATAATTAAATGTGATGTATAAAAGGAAGTCCTATAAGTTCAATAACAGGAAGTGTATAACAGGAAATGTCACTTTACACTTTTCATTGTTTATTATAAGGTAAGTAAGGTAAGACTTTTTTTTTGTTTCTTTTTTTATATATATATATAAAAATACTGAATAAAAATAATAATAAAACAACAGTATATTTAAACATTAATAATTGTTAAATATAAAATAGATTTTTATTAAAACAAGGTAAGGTAATTATAATACAATATTTAATTACAAAAAATAATTACATTTACTCAATAATTAATAATAATAATTTATAAATTTTACAGTATTTTATAGTAAAATTATTAGATCAAAAGGGTGCTTCTACTAAATACCGAGCAAAGGGTCTGAATACTTAGGACCATGTGATATTTCAGTTTTTCTTTTTTAATAAATCTGCAAAAATGTCAACAATTCTGTGTTTTTCTGTCAGTATGGGGTGCTGTGTGTACATTAATGAGGAAAAAAAATTAACTTGAATGATTTTAGCAAATGGCTGCAATATAACAAAGAGTGAAAAATTTAAGGGGGTCTGAATACTTTCCATACCCACTGTATATATATAGTAAAGTACAGTAAAAAAATAAATTAAAATAAAATAAAAAAGTAAGTAGTCTAGTGGTTAGTGCATGCGCTGACATATTGAGTTGTGGTGCACATGTGGAAGATGCTGGATGTTTGAGTCCAGCTCATGTCATTTCTTAATAAAAAAATAATCCCAAAAAATAACATGCCATGTTTAAATGATGTCCCAGGCTCCAGCCTTTTGCTGGGCGGCCTGACACAGTTGATGGCATGCCAGGCACGGTCATAGTATGTGTGTGTGTGTGTGTGTGTGTTTGGTGTATTAAGTGGCGCTTTATCAAATTAGTTTGGTACCCAGCTGATGAGTAATAAAGGTACAGTGGAGACCCCACTGACTCCCAGACATCAATCCTCTGAACGGGAGCCAAACACAAGGCCTGGCACTGCCTGAGGCGTACAGAGCGCCTCTCCCCACTGATCAGCTTATGGACTCTCTTCAACCAAACTAATATTAACACTGGGCATGTGGAGTGCTTCAGCTGTCTTACCACTGCGAGGAATAACGCTTAATGGACACTTTACCAGGTAGGTATTTTATTCAAATCGTGGCTGTGGGCTTTTGTTTTTCATCTTGTTTACCGTCTTTATCAGAGTCGATGGCCTGCAGCTGTACATTTTTCCAGACGTCGTCCTCTTAAAGCATTGGCTCTCAGGTGTCGAAAAGACAGGAGATGAGAGAGGAGATGATAGCGAGATCAAACGGAGGACTGGAAGGACAGCAAGAACAGAGAAGGAGAGAGAGGGAACTACTGCCGCACGACTGTAATCTCGCTCAGCATTGGGCTTTTACACAAATACAACAAAATGCAAAGCACCAGAAGAAGGTGGAACAGAGGGGAGGGTGGGACATCAGAGGGCTTCAAGCCCATCGAGGAGTTGTGTGTGTCAGTTCAGAGCAGCCGCTGGGACTAACAGTGGAGAACAGAAGGTAGCAGCAGGCGGATCACAGCCGATCAGGGGCCCTGAGAGAGATTCTGTCTCCTCCACCTCAGAACTGAGCTCGAGTTGCTCTCCGCAGTCACATATTTATCCTGCCCGACTTTACACAACACTCTCTCCAATACAATTCCCAATAATTTCACAAGCTTTCAGATGTATTGCTTGATGCTATTCTAAAGTCACTGCAATGTTTGAACCTTCAGTCACTATTAAATATCATAGAGTTATGAAGCTTTGCTGTGGCTAGAAAGTTTTGACAACAGATCTTAACAGAAAATAGGGTTATCACTAAAATTTTCTAAGACAAAATGTTAAAATGTGGGTCCAATCTTCCTTTGGCACAATGAGTAACTTTTGTACTCCAAAGCCCCCCTTTGTCCCTTCTGTCTCATCCCTAGTACTGGTATTTTTAGCATTTTAATTACAATGTTAATCTAACTAAATATAAATAATTTTAAGACTTTTTGGCCCCCCTGGAAGTTTTCTGAGGCCCCCAGTAAGGCTCGGCCCCTGATTGAAAGCCACTAGAGTAGGCTAGTCAAAAAAAAAAAAAGTAAATAATAAATAAATAAACAAATAAATACATTTATCTGAAAATAATTATTTACATATATACATATAATAGAATACATATAATATATACGTATAAAAGAATGGTTCTAGATTGGTCAAAGCTCCAGCACCTTGCTGGTGTAAAAAGGCACAATTTATTAGGGCCCAGGACAATCTTCTTGGTTGTCCAAACTGACAATGGTCCTGCCAAAAAAAGCAGCTTCATAGTGCTTTTAAAAGGTCTGGACATCAACGAGTGCCACCAGCAAAGCAGAATATCACAATTCCATTTATATTCCGATCATCAGAACTCTATGGCTGGAAAAAATGGCTCTGATGAGGGCGAGCAAGAGATCTGAAAGAGGCAGCTGTCGACGTGACTGATCTGATCGAGCTGAAACTAAGACATAAAAAGCTCTCTCTGCAATATGAGTTTAGTTAGCGAGAGAGTTATGGAATGAGTTACGGCTGGCATGCTGCTGGGGAAGGTTGTATTTATGGGGGGGATTGAGTATGTTTAAATCCCTGCTAAGAAATAAAGTCATCCCTGTGCAAACTGGGAAAACATTTCATTCAGCCTAAAAGGTAGTTTAAAAAAAACACAAGACCCCTTTTTTTCCTCAAAGCTAAATTTTTGCCCATGTGCTGAGATGGACGGATGGAAGAATATCACTCTGAAGGAAGCATGAATACTTCTGGCTAAAAGTTGCTGAATATTCCCAAGAGACAGAGGTATAAATGAATGAAAAGGTGATTCCTTTATAATCAAAATGCTGTTTTGGGGGCAATTTCATTGGAATACCTGCATGAATGTACACTTGTTTCAGCATTATGATAACACTAAAAACTTGTACCATGTCAAGCCTTCAAAAAGAACCAAGAACTTCCAATTAAAGTCCTTATAAATTCAATAAAAGATTCCACGTTATTCCTTTCCTCAGTCTGTGAAATGTGTTTCCTTCACAGAGTGCTCAAATACACCTCTCCTCTGGCTGAACGCCCGCACATCCCTCCTTGCCCCCCACCCAGTAATCACAATTATTACTTAAAAAGGCTCTATTTCTACATTAACTTAAAAGGCCTATATCTTTTTCTTCCCCTCTTAGTTGGTGCACCCTCACTTACTCTAAGTATCTCAATAAATCAGCAGTTACTGTTAACATGTACTCAACAATTCAGTCATCAATCTCCCCTAGCTCAGAGTGAAAACAGAGGGGAAATATCTGCTCTGTAAAAACTCCTGTGCTCGTGTTTATGCACGGAAACACACACACATACAGACTCGCTATCGCACAAACAAACAAACCAATCCGCTGGGACATCGGAACCATTGCCATATCACCACGGAAACGCAAGCCAAATTCAATTGTGACCTCACCTTTCACTGAGGGCTCAATTCCATCAGCAATAGAAACAAATCAACAAGAGGGTGGAAAAGAGACAAACTTCCTTCCTCTCTCTCTCTCTTTCTCGGCCTCAATTTCAGGCCTCCACTAGGCCTGAAACAGCACATTGCATCCTTGGCAGCGCACTGAGCTCCATGCAAATGTGTGTTTAGATTTAAAGACACTATATTTATTTAACAAAAAAATCTAGGAAGATCTAATTGAACGCTGGAACAGAGTGCATCTTCCAAACAGAAGCCCTGTGGAAAATCCTCCAGTTGACAGAACAGCTGTATCTAAACAAGTGTGTGAGAGCATGCTCGATACCGGCATTCACTCGCTTAGCTGGGCAAATAATACCACTTGTAATCTAACTGAGAAATTCTGAGCAATCACTAGCTGAGGCCTTGCTAGTAATTAAGAACAGCAATTTGAGAGAAAAAGTACACAGTGACTAATCCACATCCCAATATAAACAAAAATTACAGGAGACTAAACGTCTGACACATTTAAGAATAATAATTCTATTTTAAGAACTTTGAGAGATATTTCACACCTGTGGAGTGCACGTGTGGAGTCTAAAAGCGTTATTATAAATATTCTAATACAATAATTTTGTGAATAGAATTAAATCATTCTTAAGGATTTAATTCTGCATAAATTAATTCACAAATTACAATTTAATTAACTTTAAAAAATATTAATATTTAGTGAAATTCTAAAACTCTGAAAACTACAAAAAATGCATAAATATTATTTTTAATTTTCCATAAAATTTAAAAAAATCAAAGCAAATAATTTTAAAAATACAAAAATGCTTTGTGAAGTTCTAAAAGCTAAAAAAACGCATGATTTTTGTTTTTAATAAAATCTAAATAAATTAAAGTAATTGTTTTTTGTTATAAATGTCTAATTTTAAGTAAACTATCTAAATCAATTCATTAATTCAAAAAAAAAGTTTACTTTTCGTGAAACTAAATAAGCACATACAATGTCACTTGTGCATTTAAAAACAAAAATCACTCCTCAACTTCATATTTCCATTCAGTCATCGCATCAGGTGAGGTATTACTTTACCAAAACACACAGTGAAAGTAATGAGTGCCTTTGTCATTCTACACCCTCACGCCCACCCCATCCACAAGCCACCAGGATCTCTCTCTCTCTCTGTGTGTGCGTGTGTGTGTGTGTGTGTGTGTGTGGCGCCTGGCGCAGGTCTTACCTGGCAGGAGACAGCCCTCCTCTCTCTGTCTCACCTCTCCCTGCTGCTTTGGAGGAATTCTCTCCACAAAGCAAGGCATTTTTCTCTTCTCTCCCTGTGCGCCTTTATGGCTGGGCTGCACTCGCCCTCTCTCACTCTACCCTTCTCCTCTCCCTCTCTCTCTGCCTCTCTCAATCGCTCTCTCTCGCAGCACAGATGTCAGGGCTGTGCGTGTTTACCCACTTTACCAGTAGGGGTCCTTCAACACCCTCTGCTCCCCACAGCCACTGTGGAAAAACAGGCCCAGGAGAGTGAGATGGAAGGAAAGAAAGAAAGATAGAGAGCAAGAGAAAAAGGGCCACTTATGCCGATCTCCCGCGGTATGAGGCTGAGTGAGACAGAGCGGAGGAAGTTAGACTGGTCAGTCACTGGAAGTCACAGTGAGCTCAGGTCGTTAAAGTGAGACCCGTAGAGAGAGAGAGAGAGAGAGAGAGAGCAATAGAGTGAGTGCCTTTATCTGACAGTAATAATGTGCCACATACTCCTCTCAGCCCACTGAAACTAAATACCACACTCGTACTTTTAAAGCGGAAATCTTTCGCTTTTTTTAACTGAATCAAAATCTTACTTTTTGAAACTACAATCCAGCCTGATTAGCTCAACCAATAGCATGAGTTTGGGGCGGGGCTATCTGTTCAAATTAACCCAATGGCAGTCTAGGGGAAAGGAGACCTGTTGGAAAACCACCATTATTTTTGCAATTCTTTTTGTGACACTCAGATTGATTTCAGAAAATAATAATAGAAATAAAATAATAAAATAAATATTTATATGTACACATTTTTTCAACTCTAAAAATAAAAATATAAAAAGAAAGACAACAGAAATGGGAAAATAATCTTTTTTTCTGAGTAATTGACACAAGTCTGCCAGATTTGACGGCTTTGGGCTATTCAGCAAGGAATTTCAAGCTTCGCTCCTACTTGTGGGGCACTTTTCACATTGCAGCATTAATGCCGGGGCTGTTGCCCACCCGGACCCTCTGTCACATCTAATGACAGCCCTCTCTCTCCCTTAGATGAGTCACTCAGCAGAAGAATTTGAGACTAAGCCTCAAATTAATATCACGGGCCGGACAGCCTCAAACTGCACATTATGGTAAGTGGAAGGTTTCAAGGGTGAGCTAAAAAACAATCATTCTTTAAATACGAGGTGTGTCGACGGAACAGGGGAAATAATGTGGAATGAGAGCAGGGACCTGCTACTGGACTCAAATGGGAGGGATGAGCCGTGTGTGTGTGTGTGTGTGTGTGTGTGAGATACTTGTACCCTCCTCCATGCGAATGAGTGGTGCCGTGTGTTGCCTCTCAATTAATTCATGCAAAGATTGATTGATCAACACAGAAGCACTGACCTGCTGAATATGGAAACTTGTCCAGTGTTGACACGAAATCAAAATTGACCCTATTTGCTTTTGCATATTACTTTGCATATTATTATTTTTAAAAGTGTCTTTGTAATCTTTAATCACTTCCTATGAAATGACTTTCCTTTTCCACTGACATTACTTAGCCTGCACACGCTACTGGAATAGTATAATGCTAAACAATAGTCAAATGACTACAATGCTTAGGAAATGTGTTCCCAAAGTACTAAATAATGCTCCAGTTTTACAGCAAACCATGGTCCTCTATCTTACATAATAGGATATAAAAGTCCCAATTTGGCCTAATTTGCTTACAGCTGTGAGTAGGATAAAAAAACGCTCATGTTGCCGGACATGTTATCCTGGTCCAACCGCTAATAGCATTAGCACAAAAGCAAATTGACAGTGTTTGAGCGAAAATAAACAAACAGTGAAATAAATACTTCAAACAGAGACAGGTTTAACAAGTTTCTGTCACCTTTTGCTGAGCTATAATGATATGTTTTGGTTTGTAGCCTAATTAAAAAAATTATGACAGAAAATATACTAACTTAAAATTTATTTTACAAAACAGTCACTGTAAAATGACAATAAACGTAGCTGTGAACTTTATGAATGAAAAGCTGTACAAATGATTTTAGCACGTGTAAGAGGGAATTTTGTGGTAAAATTACTATAACGCACAGCATCTCAAGGCCCAATGCTTTATTACTTCCAAAAGTATCTTCTGACTGTATTTCATTCAAAAGCTATTTAGTTATTTATCACTACAAGTTATTTAGTCGACGACCTCAGATCACGGCACTTGCTCTCTCTGACAGTGTCTGTTTTTCTTGTCTTTTTCATTTTAACAGGCACTTCTGCTGTCATTGCGCTGGGACGTGCGTGTTCCCTCTAAATGGCTTTTCTGACAACTGATCTGTAAATATAGCCAGATCTGCAAGTCTCTCCTCCTCCTCTCTCTCTCTCTCTTTCTAGCATCAGCAACCCCGACCCTACAGCAACACACACACACTACACACACACACACACACACACACACACACACACACACACTGCCCCCACCACACACCCCTGCCCTCCTCCCCATCTCCATTCCCTCAGCCACTATAAAAACACAAATATCCCATAACTCAGCTTGCCCTGCCACACTGCCTCCATCTTGCCCTGTACCAGGGGGCCCCTCAGGAAGGTCACAACAAATGGCTTTCCGATTCACTGCCCCTGAAATAATTTTGTGAATTAAAACCTGAATCTGCACTTTCTGGCATGAAAGCTTTTCTAATTATTCTGCCGTCCTTGGGATAGACACAGATCCTTCACATGGGGGGAAACAAGCGACGGACCTGCTTGTTCAGCCGCCACAAACATCCGCTCTCCCTCTTTTTTCCTCTCTCTCGCTCCTGCCCCCTCCTCCTGCCCTCCTCTCATCTGCTCCCCTCTCGCCGCTATATAGCTACCCCCCCAATCTGTTTTCAAAGCGTGCCTGTCCTTTATTAAATTGTTTTCTTTTCCACATTATCAGTTGCCATGGAGACCTCATCTCTCGGATTATTTGAATTTCATTATATCTATTGATTTGGGAGCATTTCATCTTTTTTATTGTTTTTCTGTCAATTTTCGAAACGAATAACCATCTAATTTGCGTCAGTGCTGATTACGTTCGTCCCACAATAGAGGTCGGCAGCTGCGCCGGGGAAACAAATCAATGAAAAACATCATAAAATTCGAAAGTACAATCAACCAGGATATGGGTGACATTCCATGGTTGCTGAAACTAAGTCATCAAAAAATATATGCTTTTTTTGCGCCTCTGCGTGTGAGCGTGTGTTTGCGCATGCGATATATATGCATCCGTGCAGGCATATGACTCAATATCAGGCGATGCTATAGTAAACTCAATCTACTCTTCCATGCCCCCCAGACCAAAACAAAAAATGCTTACTTTGTGTTTAAATAATTTATGTAATTTTAGCATTTATATATAAATTTTTTAATAAGCCGCTTGGAGCAAAGTGGCCATTAACAAAATACACAGCTGTCCAGTGGGCCGAGCACTCCAGATCAATTGCACTTTTTTATGACATGATAAAATGCTTTTAAAGCAATTTACACAAATATGGGGGAAAAAAAACTGCACCCGGGCTTCATTTATTCATAAGCCAGGGTATTAAAAAAACGTTGTGCAAAAGCCAGCACGAGAAGATGGTACCAGGCCTAACCAAATCGGACTAGCTGTCCTTTCTGCAAGGACATAAAGTTTCATTACTGATGCACGCAGTCAAAGGCAATTTAGAAAACACAATGTGCAAAAGAAAAACATCAGCATATTGGAGGTGTTTGCATATTAGGGGGCGCCAGCACTTTGTTTCCCAATTTTATGTTCATTATTTATTTTTGCCCAGGACGGTCTGCCATTGACACCCCACCCTCGAGGGAAGAACAAGGGAGGGAGGGAGGGATGGATGGATAGATGGGAGCATGTCCAAGGTGAGAGAGATTGTTGGGAAATAATAAGAGGTCCTGACAGGAGTCCGCACCTCAGCGGTGCACACATACACGTGGCAGACGGGTGTCACCGGGGAGGCAAACGCCAGTGTGTTTGCATGTGTGTGTGTAAGGAGGCACAGGCAGGTGTGTGGCACCAGACCAACACTATCCATCAGCCACTCTACAAACAGTCCCGGGTCTAATGCTGACATTCTAATCCATTTTGTAACGCCAGTTTTGTCACAAACACGGTTGCATTACGTACATCATGCACTGCACGTATAACAGCTGTGCTATTATTTTTAACAAGAGTTTTGGGGCGACTTAATTTCCTTTGTTTCATTTCCGTCGATGCTGTTCAAACATTTTAGGCCAATTTTAAAGACATCATGAAAATCAAATTGGAGTTTTATGGATTTAGCCAATGTTTATAGAGATATTCCAGGCTAACATCTATATGCTAGCGTACTCCAAAAAGTTGACAAATCACTTAATTTTTATTAATAATTACTAAATATATATTTATATTTAATATATAGACACTACTATTCCAAAGTTTGGGGTTGGCAAGATTTTTTAAATGTTTTTGAAAGAAGTCTTTTTTACTCAAGGCTTCATGCTCAAAAATAAATACATTTGTGAAATATTATTACAATCTAAAACTATTTCATTCTGTTTTATTATATTTTAAAACACAATTTATTCCTGTGAATTTTCAGCATCCACTACTCCAGTCTTCAGTATTACATGATACTTCAGAAATCATTCTAATACGCTGATTTGGTGCTCAAGTAACATTTCTTATTTTTATATCAATGCTGAAAACAGTTGTTCTGTTTCATATTTTTGTGGAAACTGTGATACATTTTTCTTAGGATTCTTTGATGAACTGAAATTTCAAAAGAAAAGCATTTATTTGAAACTAATTATAAATGTCTTTACTGTCACTTTTGATCAATTTAATACATCCTTGCTGAATAAAGTATACATTTCCTTAAAAAAAGATGCCAAACTTTTTAACGGTAGTTCATACTCATTCATATTTACAGTTAAAATGTACAGTTACTCTTAAATTAAACCAGACCAAAAGTATTGATGACTCACCTTGCACTACAAATTTCTATCCAATCAAATCTCTCTAGAATGAGAATGCCCCGCCCCCAAAAACCACCCGCCTTTGGCTGGCAATAGCAAGTAGCAAATAATGCTACATGACTGTAAAGTTACAACAGACTTTAAAATATGTATATATAAAAAAGAATGGCTCTTGAATATGTCCTTTCCAAACTTCATATTTCAACAGGAAGAACAAACCTGCACTAATTAAACAATTTCACCAGAGTCTTTAAGAAACAGAAAATACAGCACATTTTGCTGTAGTGCGAGCCGTCTGTACTTCAGCAGGTTTAGCGTCTATGTATGCGTGTATGTTGTGGAGACATATCTACCATTAGGTTTGAGGAGTGCAGAAGCTGAGCAGCAGGCTAATCTCATTTCAAAGCTTCTCTTCTCTTCCTCATGTGCTGACAATCCTGGCTGCCTGCGCTCTTTATAAATGCTCTGCTAAGGGCTCCATGTTTGCGACACGTGTCAACATTTGACAAAGCATTACTTTTCGTACACAATATCCCGCTTGGGCCTCTGAAATGAGGTAGCTAACAAATTAGCTTTTTATGTTTATTTGCGCGTGGGTGTGTTTGAGGAGAGGACGGGCGGAGGGGGGAGGCTGTGGGGGGAAAAGCGAAGGACATTTGCGTTAACGTTTCTGTTACGCTGAATGTGTTCTTTTCAAATCAGCTTACTAGCCTTACAAAAAAAAGTTCTCTCACGGTACCATGGTCAAGTGCTGTAAGATGGAAATACCACTGTTCTTTGATATATATATATATTTATATTTTATGTATCACTATATGAATTCAGGGACAGTAATTACACCATTCTCTTTAGCTCCCACACAACAGCGGTGTATCTGAGCTGTGATGGCACAAAAGTGCAGTTTAGTATACTGTACAATCGTAGGTGAATAAGTCACTTAGCAGCTCTAGTTCTTGACAAATGAACACCACAAAGGCTTCATTGATCCGGTTGTTAAATGTTACATTAATAAGCAGTAAACACTGTGTTAAAACCACTTGATGTTAAGGAAACGACAGGTACTGATAGGATTGCTCTTCCCTGTTGGCTGTGGGTTAGAAGTAAGGACCGCAGTTTTGAGAGTGATTTCAATATTTGCCACCCCAGCGGCTCTCCTATTCTCTCTTATCAATGTGGCAACAATAACACGCTTGTGTTTCAAACAAAACATTCCCACAGTGAATAATAGGCTATGTCTGAGTCCAGCCACCAGCAGCAATTTGTTTACACTGGACTGATCATAAATTACAACTTCCTACTGAAAAGCTATTTCTGCTTGACTTGATGCTCACAACAGCATATATCAATACAGAGAGAAATCTGGCCGAACATCCACATTAGGATTTTTTTAACATGTGTGAATTGACCATTGTTAATAATAATAATGATTAATATTTAAATGTATATTTAAATATTAATCAATAGATTATATTTTATTATTATATGTAAATGTGAATAAATGAATAACATTTATATTTATTTTTAAATATATTGTAAGACAATGATAATGATTGTTTAGCTGTTTGAAATGTGACTGCTCCCATTTTTCTTTTCAAATAAGGCATTATGTTTGTTTTTAATGAGGTCACCATGACCACAGTATTTGTTGGATATCCCTCACACTGTGCCCAGAGCCATCATGTCAATCAATGCATCTTCTAATTAAAATGATCTGTTGCCTAAATGTGACGCACTTAAACAAATAAGCACACAAACCAGGGTCACAGTAATGTACATGTTTTCCACACCTTTAGACCAATGGATTTCCATGACTTTTCCAGTTTGTGATTAGTGAATTAAATGACACAATTAAAAAATTATATTTTATAAAATTCTAAAAATATAAAACAAATGTAAAAATATTTTTTTTTAAAAGAGAACAATAAAGATTGCACTCACAAAAAGCAATTTCTAGCCAACGGAACATTTTAGACCTAAACATAAGAAAGAAGGTATGTATAGAAAATATGTATATTCTAAAATGTTCCATTGGATAGAAATTGAATGGATAGAATTCCCATGACTTTATCAGTTTGTGATTACTAAATTAAATAATAAAATCAAAAAATATATTATTTATATAAAAATATATTAATTATTACAAAGAAAAATACATACTTATATTTATTAGTAATAATAATAATAATAATAATACATTTGATAGCGATCACATTCATAAAAAACTATTTCTAGACATTTCTAGAACTTTACATTATTTAATTAAAATTGGAAAAAAATCCATTATCCAAATTCTCTTTTTTTTCTCTCCATGTAAGTTTTCATAAATGTACAGAGTAAGGGGGGGGGGGGCCCTTAGGGTGGAGCAAACATGGCATTAGAGCCCAGTGAAATGGGCTTATGGAAGGATAGAGGTCTGGTCAAAGCTTGCCCAGACTAACAGAGCAATAAAGCATCATGTCCATTCACAGAGGCTTTAAAAAGCACAATTAAGAAGGACCCAGGTTAATAATTAAAATGCATAATTATTGACCCCTATTTTCAATTCCCCGTAAAGTACATTAGATCAGGAAAACAGTGAGGACAGAAGGGAGGTGTCTCTAATGCACTCTTTCCTGCTCGAACCTAAAGTGCCAGTTCACTATTGAGATTTGCACTTAATGAGGGTCTGTCACAAAAATAAAAAATAAATAAATTTCTCTGAGACCATCAACAAGCATTACAATCACCCCCCAACCCCCCCGACCACTCCTAGTGCCAATGCCCACCCGGAGAGCCGGGCCAGACAGGGGAAATTTGAGGGTTAACTGTCCCTTAGGGGGCTATCAATGCACGGAGAAACGGTCACTGCTGGTGCCCCCCATTCTCGTTTGACAACCAGGACTTAACAGATTAACATGCAGTCAAGAGTGATATATTTCCTGCCAAGTAGTCAAATCACTGATGCATAATGATTGTGTGTGTGGGAAGACACAAGAGGGACACTCTTAATTAAGAGGAAATATTTGTTTTGGGGTTATGAATCCGGCTGATTCTGATTGGTCCACTTGCAGACGACACTGTTTAAATAGGTCAGTCAGGTGATAATTGTCATTTTGACACATTAAAACTGTGACGTCAAAAGGCTGGAGGAGAAAGAGGGATCAGCCAAAGAGGTCCGAATGAAATGGCCTGGTTCAAATAGAGGCCACTGAAATTACCGGGAGAGTTCTTCAAAATCCTGAATGCCAAGGACAGGTGGATTAAGGTATTAAAACAATCGCATTTCAGTCTTGAAATAGTCCAGCACACGACTCAGCATCAAGCCTATCTGTTCACGATCAGGTGCGAGTGAATTCACACCATGCGCAAGATCTGCTGTAAACACCAGCGAAAGCTAATGTGAGCAATGATTATGGCAAATGTTCCTGAAACAATCCAATCATGGGAAAAAAAAAACTGTAAATGCACCCAGATGGTGAGCTGCTTCAGACTGACATTTTCCGATGCCACGCTAACATGCACAATTGAGAAAGCTACCAGAATTCAAACGCATGTAACAACTGAGCATTTCAGTGTATTTTTTCCTCCTCTAATTAATATCAGAGAGCTGGCTGGAAGGGAGACAATAAGACAAGGGTTATGCTAAAGTTCAGTTCTGAATCTATATACAGTGCCGAATTAATAAGAACCGAAGGTGATAATAGTGCCAACACATTCAAACATTTGCGTGAGTGATTTTAATTTAATCAAAGCTGTTTAGTACAAGTCTATTCTTTAGAGCAACATCTGTGGAGAAGAAAAAACACAGTTTTTTCCCCCTCACTTTCCAGCTATCCAAGTGGATGGAAACCCATAATTTCTTCATTCATCGCTATATAAACTAATGTGGTGTTGATGGTCAAGCCTTGAAGTGTATGTGCTCATTTATGGCTGTTCCCTGCGAATGAGGAAATGGTTGAGAGTAAAGACTCTTAATACTTTAAAAATTCCATTAGTGAACTCACTGCCATCATGGGACCGTCTCCAACAGAGGCACTTTCTTCACAAGACCAAAAGTTATGTCTTACATATCTCTATCAATTGTACGGCTCTGTGAACCTAAACACTCCTCAAACCCTATTCAAACCCTTAGATGATAAAGCTCATGATAAAACTCTCTTTTTTCTCTCTTTTTAGGATAATTAGGATGTTTTTGTTTCTTAAAATAAAATAAATGGAAAAGGTGACATTGACATTAAGGAGAAAAATACACTGCTTGTAATGCTGATAATTAAGGTGAGCTGTGGTGAAATTTAAGCCTCTTAGAGGAACACGAACCATCTGGGACAACAATATTGCTGTGAATGTATGGCCCATAAGCATCCGCAGTCATACTGTACCCTTGGAATGCACAGAAATTGACAGGCAGAAAACAGGAAGTCAGCGAGAGAGAGAGAGAAAGATCATACTGTACCCTTGGAATGCACAGAAAATGACAGACAGAAAACAGAAGGCCAGTGAGAGAGAGAGAGAGAGAGAGAGAGAGAGAGAGAGAGAGAGAGAGCAACCTGTGCCCTTCAGTCTCAGTTAAGGCACAGCTAACCAAGTCTGACAGCTGCCGGCTCCTTGACAATTGGGGTCAGTTAGAGGAAAAGTAGCTCAAGTTTTCATGGCTTTGCAGGAGATGTTCAGGAGCAACTGCCCACCGCAGCATCAAAGGGGATTAGAGGCCGCAGCCATCTGCTGCCAGGACAGGCCATGGGCCTTTCATGTCCTTCTTGGAGAGAAAGGCAATCCTTCCGTCACACAGTTTTAAGTCCCAACGTATGGGAGGAAGGGTCTAGCTGGGAGGGACATAGCCAATTAAACCCAAATCAGTGAGAGAAAAAAGCCAAATGTACACTATTAATAGCAGAAGGATTGTGTTGGCATCTATTTATACGAATATGCTCAAAAGGACAAACAAATGTGCACACATGAGCACACACACAACACCATCACGATATTACAGGTACTTTTACATCGTCACCATTTACTTTTTGTTAGTGATACCCAGTAAAGCAACTTGCCACATAGCCTACCTTTGCGCTACAAACATTAACGATACCTCAAACTGTCTAGCTTTCTGAGGAGAAGAAGAGTCAAAAATAAGTATTTGCATTAAAAAGTGGGTTTACGATCAGAATCTTATAGAGATTAGGGGGATGTACCTCTCAGAACACCCTAGCATGGTGTGAGTCTTACATGCTTTCTGTGCCCTGAATCTAATTTTTCCTCTCTTAGACATTTATTGACAAGCTGTGCCAACATTTTTCTTTCAGCAGCTAATTTGTTTTGGATCCCGTTCCTGGCCTCCCACATGACTGTTACCTCAATAGTCTGCTACCTTTCAGCTCAGCACTTGACCCGCCGTTGTCGCTTATTTCCAGCGCTCTAATTGTCGTTTAATCACATATCAACCTGTCACTTAAAGAGACCCTTTTTCAATTGCAGGAATTTGCATATTGTGTGAAACTAATTTCTATCAAAAAGCTCTGCTGGCTGTGAAAGTGCTCGTCTACCCAGGCTCTCTCTCTCTCTC
>NW_015505262.1:1164786-1190081 GCF_001515645.1 Sinocyclocheilus grahami | reverse complement strand
TCTCTCTCTCTCTCTCTCTCTCTCTCTCTCTCTCTCTCTCTCTCTCTCTCTCTCTCTCTCTCCTCCAAAGCTCCTGATATTCTCCACTCTGAGTACAGGTTTGTTAACAGCCTCACACACATGGTGACAGGAGAGATAAGGAGCTGAGAGCTCGTGACGGAAGGTGCTGGTGAAAACATGATGTCATAATGGTGGAGTTCGGTGGGCAACGCTGGGGTTAATATCACCCTCCACTCAACAGTAATGGCATACATAGGGACCACTCAATCCATTACCAATCCAAGTGTAGGCCACATGTCCGCTCCCATGTCTGCGACTTACACTGGGATTTGATGATCCTGGCCGGTTTTTACGGAGGGTCGTCACAGTGACGGTCCTCCAGAGATGGACAAGTTTAATTACGGAGAGGAGGGAAGCTCTTTGTTCCTCCTTTTATTATATTAATTGATAAAGGGGGCCGGAAGGGGGCTCTTGGGGACAAGGATGAGGGAATGTTTTCAGAGGGGTTTAATCCCGTTAGAGGCACCGGTCTGTACCCCAGCCTCACTGGGACCCTACGTTAGCTTTTCACCTCCACCCCCCTTTTCCTTGATCTTCCTCAGGGCTGCTACTCTACATGACGGCCCATAATGAAGAGGTCTTTTTCGGGTTCAGATGGGACAAGGCCTGCAGATGCCACCCTGCTTGAGAGAACTGATCTTACCTTGTACTGCTATTATATATATATATACAGTATATATAAATGTGCATCATATACACTGTATAAAATGAGTTGAGAAAACTTAAAAATTGATGCAGATTTTTAGGTTCTCTCAACTAAAAATTGTCCTTTCACAGATCTTCGTATTTGTGACTCAAAATGTCCTGTAAACTGTATGTTTGTAAATGTAAATGTTTGTAAACCTGTAAATGTAGCATTACAGTGAAGCGCATCCAATATTGAGATTCATTGATCATTATGAGTATTTCATTGTTTATTACCTCAAATTTTACCTTTATAATAATGAATATTTGAGTTTCATTTTTGGTAAAAACAATATGTTGCTCCATCAGACAGTCTGAACATTCATAGAAGGTGGGCTTGAATGAACTGAAACACTGTCAATATCCTAAAAGTGCACACTTCATGTACTACTAATACACACTAAGTTGGTCTCAGCCATGATGCGTTGGCCCATTGAAGGGTTCATCTCAACCTGACCAAGTTCCTTGTCATTTTTTTAAACAAGGAGTCAAGATGTCTCAAAACTGTCAAAAGCATTTTCCATAAAGCTGAAGAGAGGGACAAGAGGGAGACAGGAAAAAAACCTTGCACGCAGACATACGCACCGACACGGACACACTTGTGCGTCCACACTCGCGAGGCTGTCAGGTAAATTAGATCTGAAAGCTGACAATTTCTGACCATATTTCCTTGATTATTTCGAACAAATGCACACCAGCCGCTCTAAGGAGATTAAAGTGACATAAAAGTCTCAAGTGGGAGGAGGGAGGGCAGAGAATCCAGGTCACCCCCATTTGTCCCCCTGCCTGACAGCAGCTATATCGCTATCCAATCCAATAAAAATCCCCCCTCCTTTTGCTTTAATTAATTTTACAGCTAGCTTGCTTAATTACTTTCAATCAAAATCCTCTTGCCATCACAAAATTAGAAATGGTTCAACTCCATTAGTCTAAATTCTTCATTTACATACACAAAGACTGTCAGCTCTTGCTAAGCAAACGGCCTCTCGCCTGATGAGATTGTTTTTTTTCTTTCCCTTCACTCTATCTCTCTCTCCCTCGCTCTCTCTGTCTGTCTGTCTTTCTCTAATCATATACATGTTCAGTGTTAAAGGAGTGGTAGGGAGGTCCAAAACTAACAGGCAAAAGTTAGTTTTGGACATCCCTACCACTCCTCTAAAACTGACTAGACGGTGGGTTGCCTGTACGACTAGTCAACTAATCAGAAGTCCTATATAATTAGATTAATTTTAGCCTCACCTGATCTTTCTAAGGGGGCATTTAAATAAGACGAGAAGAGCTGTCCATTGTGAATTATTCTTAAAAAGTAACATATCTTATTGTCATTACGGTTCAAAATTGTTAAAATCAAAATTCTATTTCAAATAAATGTTGTTCTTTTGAGTACGATTTTTTTTATCAAAGAATGCAGAAGAAAAAAAAAAATCACAATTTCCCCAAAATATTAAACAGCACAAAAGTTTTCAACATTCATAATAGTAGAAATAATTGTTTTAATATATTAACATCTAAAAGTTATTTTGAATTTATTTTTCCACAATATTACTTTTTTACACTACATTATTGAAAATAATTGCAGCCATGGTGAGCATAAGAGACTTCTTTCTACTTGACATTAAAGTTATAACAGGCCTGTACAAACAAAAAGTTCAGTAAATCAGTCATTTTGCAACTTTTCACTTCTTGTTCCCTACAACCGACAAAAACTGAATATGTACAAAAATCTTTAACCAAAACATACTCTTTAAACAGGAACAAAAAATCTGCCTCAAACGGAAACAAACAGTCCTTGTATCAAACAATCACTGCAGCAAATCACACTGTAAATAAATAAATAAACAAACCACTAAAACGCTTTAAATTTAATTGTTGCAATTAAATTTTCACAAAAAAAATCAAAGTGTCAACCTGAGGTTATGGGTTCATTGCATTTTGCTTGGAATTTAATTGAGTGCACTGTTTTCACTGAAAAATCTGAAAATTTAAAAGTTAAATGTAAGGAAAGGTTGTTATGACATAATTTTTTTAATAGCCAGGTGGTAGATTAAGGCAGTGCAGGACGGTGGGCACTAATATACCCAACCTGGGTCTCCTGCCTTTTAAGACGGGGCCAAACAAGCAGCTATCAACGTGATAGTGTAGTTTCAACGTGATATTCAAAGGCCATACAATAATTTCCACTAGTGATGCGTCCTCTCCATCACACTCAGTGCCCAAGGCCTGCACATCAACAGGAATTAAGGACATGCAGACACAGTTAGTGGGCTGGCCATGGAATCTACCCCCAGCTCTGCTCAAATAACTAGGGTCCTGTAATAATGACAAAATCAAAGCATGCCCTCGCTGGTGCTATGGACATCCCCAAGCATCACCACTCAACCCTGATATCCACACACACGCACAGACACACAAAGTGCTGACTCTCGCATGGCACGTCGTTTTGTTTGCCCTCACTTTCCTTAACCACACGCATACAAAGCCGCAAACACTGACTAACTGGGATGAGCTTTGATTTGTTGTGTGCACGCTAAACATATTTTCTTTCAGCTGCTCGCCTCTCGCGCTGTCCTCACTGGTGATGATGCTGAGAGAAAGTGACTTTGGAAAAGACTTATTTGCAGGGTTTCATTTCAGAAGGATTGTGACACTTACAAAATCAGGCCAAGCAGCTGCAACTGTCTACTGTTTGGTGTCCTAATTGGGACATTAAACCCAAGCCTGGGAAATTTAAAGACAACCTGTACCCCTCTATCATGTCCTCTTTATTTTGCCCCCCAAAACGATTTAAAATCTACCAATTTTGACAAATGTCCAAATCCACATTTACTGAAATCAAAATTGACCCAATTTAATTAATAATATCTTGCTTAACAATAAACTGGTCTGGTTTCTGGTCTGATTCATCTGTGCATTCAAATGTTATTAAAAAAGCTTAATTAATTATTAAAATATATATATTTTTTAAACACCATCCCTCCAAAGTCCTAAAAATAACCACTTTGCACAGTCAATTCCAGATGGATAAAATCAGCAATTTTTTCCTCATTAATGATCTTGTTTTGTTCATAAATATGCTACATTGCAAAAGTAAAATGGAAACTTTTTAAACTTTCATTTGCAATATCAGGAGACAGTGATGGAGGAAGACCCTGAAAGAGGGGGGCACTGGGTCTCTGTTGGCTGGCTGGTGTTGAGCAGCAGTTCTGCATCCTTCAGAACGCCAGCAGTGCTTCTCTACCAGCCCTGCTCACTTGGGCTTGCCTAATTCTGTCACTTCGCTCCACTCCGCCCACGCTGAGCCTCTTAAACAGCTCCGCTGCACCTCCACTGCTTCTGCTCTCCTGCGCTCCTCTTTAACGAGGGGTTGCTCGTACCTTCGGAACAGCAAGTGGGAGCAGTGCCCTGATCATAGACCACCAGTCCACTTTAGCGGAGCTAAATAATCTGTCTGCCTGTCACTGGCTTTCCTCTCCGCTCATGTAAATCTACACCATGCTGCAGGACAGATATTTTGTGTGTTTTTTTTAAAGACAAATATTATTTATAGAGAGCATTAAAGAGTATTATATATATAGATACAGAATTTACATCTAAATGTAAATCAAATATAAAATTTTAATATGATATAAATATAAAATTATTTTTAAGAACTGAAAAAATGTAAATGTGTACCTTCAATGCTCAATGCAAAGTCGCTTTGAATAAAACCACCAAAATGCATAAATACATAATTATAATACATAAAAAATAAAAGTTAAAAATAAAAATAAAGACCTTTTGATCTCTCAAATAAAAATCGGGTGCTGAAAAACAAAACAGTTATGGCAGTGGAACAAATTTCTATTGTATTATTGTAAGATTGTGGAACATAGCGTGTTCAGAAAAATTGTTATTCCAAAGAAAGATTATAAAATATGATTACATTCAAATCATGCAGTGACACCACACGCTGCAAAATAACAGCACAAAGGCACATTCATTACATGCACAAAACAGCATAAAGACAGAAACATAAACAGTGAATTGGAGAACTGTCCCCTCATTGTTCATCTGACTGCACATACATAGAAAAACAGTGTTTTCCTTTTATCCAATTATTTAATGAGAAAGGGAATTTGCCCCAATTCCCTCTTTTTACAATGTATGACATGCTATACTACACACAAAAAAAAAAAAAAAAAAGTTTAAACCCCAGACTTTCCATTTAAATTGCCCAGACACTCATTGTTCAGGAGAGTTTCGGATGATTTTAGCCGTGATTTAATGTAGCTTGTTAAAGAGTGATGATGTCAGCACAATAGAGGAGCCTCTAAATCCACCACATTCACCCAAAATGCCTCGATGAGATAATCAAGGGTGACGTCTGCGAAAACACTTATTATATTCGCCCATCGCCTGGCTGAAGCTGCTAAAACTCATCAGTGTTATTCCCTATTTCTCTCTGGGAACGAGGAGGGGGGAAAAAGATGATCTGAACTTTGAGGGAAAACTAGTTTGTTTTTCTTTTTTCTTTTTTTTTAAAGGGACAGGGCTTGTCTATGAAGAAAAAGGCTGCTTTTTTGCTTACTAAACGCATTTGTCTGATTTTCTGTGAGCAATCACACAACTCTAACATATTTTCCTTTTATAAACAGCTTGTTTTTCTGAATGTTAATGCAGGAATGGCGAATCTTAGGCACTTGTCCCTGTTCTTGTGCACATGGGCTTTACCAAAGTCCCATAAAAAGCTTGGAGCCGACAACTCAGCACTAGAGATAAGAAAAGGATCAACCTGAGCCTTTCTCATTGCTTAATTTATTTTAAATCCCAGCTCTATTTACCCAGCGCAGGCCAGCAGTCATTGTCCATCTAAACCTACAGAAAGTAATTGGTGCTTCAATGTGGCACCTCTATGAAACTAGTCAGGTATTTATATGGATACGTCGATAATCTCACTACTTTCAGGGGCTACGGCCTGAGTTGTGAGTCTGCTGGGTCGAGGGCAGCGGCTCCCTGTAGTGTAAGTTAATAATGAGCAGTATGTGATGTGGAGGTGAGGTCCTAATCCTCCGGCTCGTCCCCACAAGGGCAGGCCTCCATCCGGCCCCTCTTTATCATCGGCAAAAGCCGCACAGTCGAGGGAGGGGAACTCACGTCAGACAGGATATCTTCTCCGATGCGCTAGCACTTTAACCCGGCCTGTTATTAAAACTCTAATCTGTTAAACATGTCAATGTTAGCACTTTTAGCGTGATTAATAAAGTGAGACTCCAGAGTGCTGCGCAGGTCTTTCTGTTGCCTTGGGTTGTTTCGTTTCATGCGTTTATTTTTTTGTTTGATTTAATTTTTTTTTTTCTCATAAACCGTTTGAATTATCTACTCACACATACATAAATTCTCCAAACATTTTATTTTGGTATGCGCCTCACGTCAATCAGCTTTTGAATCTGAAACTGAAAATTTATTACCCTGAAAGATAAATATTCAATGCTAACTGAGACATATATCTTCATGGAGCAAACTCGAAAAAAGGTTTCCAAGATGCTAGTATCAAATTTGCTTTATAGAATCTGAAACAGTGTATGTGCTTGCAGAGAAAATAGGGTGATGCACAGCAACGGTACTGAGGCAGAGGGGGAGACTTAAAGGATGTGATTTATCTGAGCTTGATTGCGTGTTAATCGAGGTTACGTGTATTAAGTGGAATCTAATTGGAACAGACACTGGCAGCCTGACAGATCGACATGATGCAGATGGATTGAGAGAGAGAGAGAGAGAGAGAGTGTGTGAGTGAGTGAGTGAGAGAAAAAGAGAGTGAAAGCAAAAGAGGGACAACGGTGAGGCAAATATGAAGCTACTAAGAGGTGCTTTCCCGAAAAGAAACATGTGAATTTGTACTTAACCTACTGCAGTTACACTTAAAGAGTCAAAAACTTCAATAATGTAAACGCAAAAAGAAATTAGAACATACTTTAATGCAATTATTGTAAATGAATAATCTGTGCATGTTATTCAAAAGAAATCAAGTCAAAATGTAACTTGCAAACAACTTCCTTGCATGATGACATCACTAAGGCCACTAAGGATATACTACACCCACTTTCCATCATCCAATCACTTCTCGACAGACAAAATCAAAATAAAAAACTCTCATAGAATGTCTTGTTTACATTTAAAAATGTATCACATTACAGAAGTCAAATGGCTATTTACATTGATGTTTAAGGGGATAGTTTACCCAAAATTAAAAAAAGGTGTCCAGTGTTGTTTGAAATTCATTATATGAGCAAAAACGTTTTTCAAAAAAATATTTTTTTTTTTTGTTCCACAGAAGTAAGTAAGTCATGCATGTTTGAAATTACATGAATGATAATGATGTCCATACCACCAAGAATTAGAAATATCACTGTAATTTGTTTTATGAGAGCCAGGCAAGTTCTCTGGCCCTTCTAGAAGACACAACTGCACCACTTCGTTCTGGCATGAGCACCCCACAGCCTCAGTTGCCACAAACATTCTCTTATGCTTTATTGGAAACAAGGGGGAAAAAATATCCTCCCCTTTAAAAAAAAAAAAGAAAAAAAAGGCCCAGCTGCTCCAGTTCATCTCACCACTGGGAGTCAACTGCCCATGTGCACTCAGCTCACCAGCTTTTTCTATCCCAGAAGACAACTGTTTTGAAGGCCCTTGCTTTAAATCCGTAGCATTCACCCTATGACTATGACTGAGTGCCCTTTGCAACATTAGTCAGAAAAAAGGCACAAGAGCCACACCTGTTGTGCCAAACAACTGCTCTCTGAAAGGCTACACAAACACGTAACAAATTATACCAACAGAAAAGGAGGGGGTGAAAAATATCTGTAGCTGCTTGCCAAATGCTGAATGGGAGGAGGTGACTTTAAGGTTTCTCTCTCAAATGAGCGTGTGGACACAAGCCTGTTAACAGACATCGATTCCATCGGGTCTTGGACACAGAAATGTCATTTGTAGTCATCTTTTATCACAACTGTGTTCAATAACAGGCCTGCGTTATTAACAGCAGCACATAACCGTCGTGGATGACTGTGTCCATTCTCCTCCCTTCATTTTGCATTCGTTCTTGCATGATAATTACACGACTGATGTGAATGATATCATTTTGTGCTGTAATCTCAGATTATTTCACGTTCAGTCAACCCAAAATCTAAAAAAAACAAAAAAGATTTTTTATTTGCAAATTGTAAAACATTATTGGAGTACGTTTTAGACAAAAATCCTACTTCAGTCTTTCTACTCTCAAAATTTCACACTTAATTCATTGTGTTACTTGTAATTTCTTTGTAAAAATGTACTAGCAATTTCTGAGTGATTTGATCAAAAATAAGTTATTTAATGAAACCATTTTACATTTTATCCAAATTTACTTCAAGATGTTTTTTACATTTGATCATTTCTTGCCTTACCTGGGAAATGAACCCATGATGTTGCAAGCTTTACCGGACCAAAAAAAAAACAATGTATCAGAAAGATGTATGGCATTGTTTTGTGAAGACTGGAGAGAATAAACCCTCACCTGTCAACACAAAACAC
Source organism: Sinocyclocheilus grahami (assembly GCF_001515645.1). NCBI lineage: Eukaryota > Metazoa > Chordata > Actinopteri > Cypriniformes > Cyprinidae > Sinocyclocheilus > Sinocyclocheilus grahami. The sequence goes on along the minus strand of NW_015505262.1, from coordinate 1,181,789 downwards.
TCAAATCGCTCTCGACACAGTCCCGTCACAGTGGCGCAACAAGGGACTGAGCTACTCCTCTCCTCCTTTGATTTGATGCATGCTGACTGTTACACTAATGGCATTAATAAGGACAAAATTACTATTTTGAAACACTGACTTTTCATCTTCCTAATCTATCTGGCCATGTCCCTGCCCCCAGCCCTCCATTACGGGACCTGCGGACGGGTAGCCTTCCCATTGCTCGGTATGCCATGCAAATTGATTGCAATATTTTGAGAGGCCAAGAAGACTATGATCATTGAAATCTGACACTCAGCTATTTTTAAGTGTTTGATTGAGATAGCAACTCATCCAGTTCAGCCCAGATTGGCCAGATAAGATTTCTCTTACTCGGGATATTCTTCTTACACATGGCAGAGGCTAGCACATCCATGCACTTGGCTTGCAAATTCAGGTGCTGCAGCAGAAATATGCAGAAATTTAGAACACAAATAAAGAAATATAGATAAATATGTATTGTAATCTGCAAAGGGAGGGCTGGTCATGCTCTGCTAGGCTTTGGGCTCTAACATTGAGAGAAATGACACCGTGTGATCAAGGACATGAATTGCTCATTGATTTTTAGCACCAGCTTAACTATCCATTCCAATTGATTTTAGCCCGGCCGGGTTATGCGAGTTATGACACTTTTAATGCATCTTCTGTATGGCAGCTCACTACAGACAGAGAACAAATTTCAAAGCACACAGGAGGGAGAAAAAAATTTTGATATGTAAAACAACTTGCCAAAACACGCGAGTTGTTTTCTCTCTCTCTTTAGCCCTGTCTCACCCAGTTCCTGGTTGGGAAATATGCACATCATAAAAAGTGTACTTCAGTCTCTAATTATTGGGATATGTCAGTATTTTCACCTGAGAAAACCTTTGCTGATTACAAAATAGAGGCAAAGTGATATAAGTCTGCCGAGATGTTAATTACAGCACATAGCACCTCTTTGTGAGCCAGTGAGAAAGTGCAGAACATTCTAGGTGCACAGGAACCAAATAAAACCTTTACTGCCTCAACATGCACACCACATACAGTATACATTTCAGGCTGAGAATATACAGAGCCTGCTTACCAGAAGTGAATCAAGTTTCCACCAAACATGTACAGTACAGGGAATGTGGCCAAAAATTAAAAATGCTAAATATTCTACATGAAAACAGCATTTTCTAGTGTTCTAATTTACTATGAACCCAATAAATAAAATAATCATTCTATTATTCTTAGCCAAAATTATGAAATAACTTCAATTTTGTGGATAATTCTTAATGTATCTCTTCTCTATCAGTGGTATTATATCATTTGCATCAATTATTAATTAAGCCTAGGTTTCGTGAAATAAGAGATAATGTGAGATATGTGATCCAATAGATGGGCTAAATGTCATCTGCCACAGAGAAAAACGTTAAAATAGAGGCTCGCTTTCCTGTGTGGGCTCAGCTTTCACCCTGGGGAGGGGAGATTTCTTTTACTTCTGCAAAATACCGCTTTCAAATATCACAAAGTCTATTAGGGCACACTCATTTCAGCCCTATTGGTTCAAGTACCTATTAAGTTCGAAGGAAAATTTGTTCTGTTATCAAGTAGGGTCAGATTGCAGACCGAACTGAAACCCTAAATTTCAGAACTAACATCTTCCCTTCTCTCGTCCCAACTGAGAAATCGTACCTTTTTATTTCCCATACTATGCCAGTGGTCTCATGAGACAGGTTAAATGCAGATTTCAGCGCAAATGGGACGTGGCTATTGTCTTTCCAGCACGGTGAGTGGAAGTAGCCACCAGCGCTGCGTCTATGAGAGTGTCAGATTGTGTGAGTTAGGATGAAAGACAGGCTCCCTGTTAAAGCTGCAAGAGCTTCTCTCAGCCTCATTCATGCTGTGGCCGTTGAGAGCAAACTGCACATTGATTCATTTCAACAGGATGACAGGCTGTATGTGGGGAACATGCTTTAATTGTGCTGTATATGATGTCAGTGAAAACAGAAGTTAGATAAAACGGACAAAACCTCCATTTGGAAACACCTGGGGACATCCTCAATTGGAAAAAATATTCATAAGTAAATTTCACGCATATATATATAAATAATAATGTGAACAATGTAATATAAAATGATAACTAATAATTTGATTATTTATTAATATAATTAATCATTTTAATATACATATAGTGCATACTAAGCTACAGTATTTATATCACAAGCTTTAGTAATTATAGTTACCTTCATTTAAAACAATAGAAGTCCATAGAAGTAAATGAGTGTGCAGAACAAATTCTTCAAATATTTGCAGTGCTTGAAATATCTAAGACATTATATCTTCTTTTAAAATGGTGATTTAAATATTCAAATGTTTTTAATAACAGTGTACAATAACTATGGCCTTTCGATCACTGTTCTTTCACAGCCACATACACCTTTTCTGAAAACACAAACAGTAAAAAAAAAAAAAAAAAAACATGAACACCCTCCAGCATTATTGACGATGTGATAATTCTCATTTGAAAAAGTGACTTCGCACTTGTGTGTGTGCTTTGCATGACAGCATAATTACAATATTTCACTTTTCCTGTTGATTCACTCTATTTGTGCACAGCAGTGATAGAGCCAGTACAATCCGTCTGCCAGTTACAACAGCAATGAGACACGTCATGGAAAACTTTATGATCGCATGTTCCTGTTAATCAAGGTTTGAAAAAAGCGAAGTCCTTCACTCCTATTTACCTAAACCAGCTCACTTTGTGTAGCATTATTTTATGGGTTTGTTGTTCTAGTGTGAGGTATTATAACTTTGCATTCTTTCCCAAGGTCAGCTGCTGGCGTGACACACACAATATTTGCTTATGGGGCTTTTCAGGTCAGTTCTATTATATTTACATCAAATAATTTTTGATAAGGGATGTAAAAGACCTATAAAACTGTACCATAAATGGGAGAGGTGTAGTTGAGAAAAAAGTACAAAAGATCAACAGGTTTTTTTTTTCTTTTTCTTTTTTATCTTTGACACATTGACATTTTTGTGCTGAACCTTGCCAAGCAATGCACCTAAACTAGGCCAACAAAGTGGGCACCAGCTCTTGTTTCTACCCAAAGTACCTGTCTCTTATCTCTACAGCTCTATAATCACTTAACAAAGACTCGGGCATTTGCACAAATTAAAACATCAATAATGCACGAGTGCTTTTCAGTTTCTGCCACACACACCCCAGTGCTGGGGCAGCAGTACTCTCTCAAAATGTGCCACGCTCTCGCCCCGAGAGACCTCAAATCCAGTACCAATCCACACCCCCTTGACTCGGGAGGGGGGAATTAAACGCAATAGACGATTGGGAGAGGGCTTATTTTTTAAGAATGAGGGAAAGTGGCGCTTCAGTGTAAACAGCCAACACCCTTGAGTGGCGTACTTCCATAAACAACATCACCACGGCATGGCCACCGTTTGTCATTAGCGGTCTCGCTGAGAACACAGACACAGCTTTAATTCAGGCCATGGCTTCTGCCCTATCTTTACATATCTAAATCGGCAAAGGCTAGTCTCTTATTTACAGGGATGAGAGCAACCAAACCATCATAGTGAGTTGAAATATTGCATGTTAAATATGCTTAAAAGGGGTCAAAACAAGTCCACTATGGGAGAAAAGAAAGAGAGGAAGGGTGGAGGAGAAAACTTTAAAAATTAAAGGGTCCGAAGACGGAGCCAGGAGGTGTTTCATACGAGACGGTCCGTTAGGACATGAATCTTGTCCCCTGTCTTCACGTACTATCCACATACCTCCCAGAATGTATAGTCTATACCTTAAATAGGAGATAACCATTCAAATACTGTAGGATTTGTAATACGTGTGCTTGAGCCAAATGTGCATGTTTGTGAACATTAAACATTCCTTTCTATGGGCAAAAAGATGTCAAAGACTGACTAACTCATAGAAATTCACACACACACAGGCTTTTAAGCTGACGCATTACAATTAAATTGCTTTATTTTTCCCAAGTATAATATTTTTTTCCTAAACAGATTATTTCATGTTCAGAGCTAGTTTATCATTATTCCCTAGTTTTTTCTCTCTTCCCGTTACCCTTGCAAACAATCCCCTTGTTAGCAAACTGTTAAGACAGGCGCTTGGTACACAAATTGCACTCGACCAAGTGAATTTGTTTTGCAAGGATGACCTGTTTAATCATCTCATATTCTTTTGCGGACGTTTATTCATCTGGTTTCCACGGTTACGGAGAACATTAAGGGGCTACAGTAATAAGGCTGGAGAGTCAAACAGGTAATAAAAAAATTAACGCCATTTGCAGCAGCCGAGGACGGTCTCTGAAATGAATCAGGGGAGAGGGGAGCGCACACGCAGGTGAAAAGGGGCCTACAATATTTCCAAACAATTAAGGGCCGGGTAGGTTATTTCACTCTGTAGAGAAGCTCAGATGGGCATCCAATGGACACGACACTTTCAGAACAATCAGTGCTCGGTTGTTTAAAAGTCATAATATTCTCTTATTTATCGTGATACTCTGATTATTTATCAAGACAATCAAATCCAACTGCATACCGATTATTAAAATTTCTTCCCTCCATTCTAATATAAGATTACTGTTAGTTGCAAAAAATACAGTTATAGAGACATGTTGTAAAACTATAGATTAAAAAAATCAATTATGTATTTAGATTAAATATTTTTTGTAGATTTCCTTATCACAAAGACTATGTAAAATAAATTTTTGGAAATAATTTTTGGCCCTTTTTTAAAGCCTTCCAAATCACTACAGAAGGTAATGTCTCTCTCTCTCGCCCTCGACTTTGACAAATGTTCCCCCTTTGCACCAACCAATGAGTTTGACCATAAGCCAAATATAGAAAATTCTAGCACAATAGGCAGGACAGGTGTTGGAACCCCTCTGAAAGGTTCTGGGCTCAGTAACTGAGACTAACAAAATCCAAATATGGTATTCAATGATAGTAGCATACAGGCAAAATAAACAAGCCATTAGCATACTCTATCTCTCCCCTACCTGCCTTATGGTTTCAGACAATCCACACATACCAGGGATCTACACCACAGATTGCATAATGTAAGATATAAAGAAAAAAGAAAAAAGAAAGAGGGAAAAAAAAAAAAAAAAACTCTGGGCAGACTTGAACAGGTATTTTCATTCTATGTCTGCTGGTTGTGCAAGCTGTAACATGGCATTTGTCGTGGTCTGCGCAGTGTTGGAAAATATCTAAATCATGCTGGAACACTATTTAATGAAGGCTGCCTTCAACAACCCAACATGCCATTTCATTCATTACTCAGTGTGTATGAATAGATGGACATAAAATTGCACAAATAATAGCACGCAAGCCTGGTGTCAGGTGGCTCGTTTGCCACAGTGCTTGCACGGGTTTTGACTCATTTCGTAAGTTGGTCGTTCCAAAAATATACAGTGGCTGCAAAAAGTCACTTTTTGACACTTACAATGTGTGAATGCCATTGCATTAGATAACAAAATATCAAAGCAAATGGAATCTGAAAACAAATTATGCTAGAACTTTTCTTAGAGCTAACTTCAATTTTCTGAAAACACTTTTTTAACAATTACTTTTAACCAACTGGTGTCAAGGTGATTTATTAGTATGATTTTTAGCATATATTTTTTTCAATATATAAACAATATAGAGTTTTAAAATTTGAAACTTAATATTCATTTCACTTGAAAAGAGTGATTATTCTATCAATAAAATAAAAGCCACTTTTTCAGCGATTTGATATGCATGTATGAATATTTAAAATGCACAAGATTTAATTTAATATTTTGTTGTCTAAGACAACGTCATTCAGACAATTTGAAGTAAGCATAAAATATAAATAAAATATTTTAAAATAATTATATAAAAATTTTTTTTTCCATTTTTATCAAAATAACCAACTGGTGTCAAGGTGACTTTTAGTATGAGTAGTATATATATATTTTTTCAATATATAAACAATATAGAGTTTTATCATTTGAAACGTAATATTCATTTCACTTGAAAAGAGTGATTATTCGATCAATAAAATAAAAGCCACTTTTTTAGCGCTTTGATATGTATGTATATTTAAAATGCACAAGATTTTATTTAATATTTTGTTGTCTGAGGCAATGTCATTCAGACAATTTGAAGTAAGCATTAAATATAAAAAATATTTTAAAATAATTATATTAAAATTTATTATCAAATATATTTTTATCAAAATATAAAATAAAGAAAACTAAAAATGTATAATTAAATAATAAGTAAAATAAAAATTGAAGCAAACAATTTTTTCATTAGCTCTATGCCTTGTTAGAATTCAAGTTGAAGCAATTTAAGGACGCCAAATCCACACCTGTCATCCAGACAGTTCCAATGAGCAAGAGCAGGCGGTCGGTTTCTCATACAGACTAAGGGTATGAACTAGCACAAAGGCCAAAGAGACACCTTAGCCTTCCCCCTTTGGTCTTAACAAAAGTCTGGGGCTGGGACAGAACAGCTTTGAGTCCTAAAACTCCTCTTGCAAAGGCAAAAATCCCCAAAAGTGGACACATAGAAGAGTATAAAAAATCTCTAATCTCTAGCCATGAGACCGCCAACTGCTCTGTTAACAGCCTCTTAACAGGTGTGGGTCCAAGAATCATGTAATCCTATCAACTTAGAGTTAAAAAAACAGTCAAACAGCAAACTCCCGAGCCCCCTTTTGCTCTCTCTTGTTCTCTTTCTCTGGTCGGTTTAGTATGTAGGCTGTGAGAGAACGCAACAGCTGGGCTTCAGATTTATCATGTACAGACTGTAATTATTGCTGCTGCTGCCTGCTACTGACCCAAGTGAATAGAATGTCACAGGCAAAAGTACACACAACCAGAGGAATCACGGCAAGGGAGGTTTCAAACGCAAGCACCCCTGTTTGCAGTCAATTACCAGAGAGGACAGGATATCAGCTCTGTGGCTCTCTAACGCAAACAATCTCCGAGGAAAAAAGGCAACAGGGAAGATGTTCATTTCCCTTGCTTATCATTGGGAGAATAAAAAAAAATTGAGGACTGTTTCGCAGGGGGGAAAAAATCAGCAAATAAGTGAATATTTTCATGACTGAGTAGAGGAGAAGGAACTTGCTAATTCCACATTTTAAACTTCAAGAGATTAATGCAACATGCACACGGTGATTTCACACAAGACCACCGGAAAAGCAATGCTCTAGTCTTATCGTCCACCTCACCCCATGTGACCTGTGTGTTTAGGTCCGAGATAAGGAGCTAAAGACACCCATCCATCAGCTCGGGCAAATCGGTCCCTTAACTGCAATCCAGCTGCCGTTCTCCACTCCTGCCAGACTAAAGGAACTCGTCAGAGTGGCTTAAGCCTGTAGCTGCACTCAGCCGTCAAGAGCGGGTCACGGTAGCCTCTCTAACAACCCTGCCTGAAACCTGCCTACAGGGTTGTTCACACCTTAAAGACCCTTGCCACATTTAAAAGGATTAGTCGCCACATTTTGTACCGGCTTAATCTTCCTTTCAGACAGCATAATAAGGGACCGCCGATAAGCGGAGCATGCAAATTTCATTCGAGGCCATTGGAGCTCAAGCTTTCAGACAAACAGACTAAAGTCTTCCACACTGTGCTAATTGCTTCTTCATATTCTTCTTTTCCCCTCTTATATGCCGTATCAGCTGCCGCAGATTATTTGTCTCCCCTACTTTGCATGAAATTAGAATTTCATGTGGAAGATCATAAACGTGAAATGAAGCCATTCTGCTAGGCCCTGCGTGAAGAGGAAGACCTTTCCACAACTTTTCTAACCATATGTGCCAAAACAGGAAAACTCGATGTTGTGTCTGTACCAAAGGGGGGAAAACGTATCATAAAATTCTCAATCGTGTGGCACATTCGTTGCAAAAGGTGAGGTAGATAGCGCGAGATAGCAGCACAATGCAAAGGTTTTTTTTTTTTTTTTGTGAGATGCAAAACTTAAACCACAAGCCCTGTGAAGCACCGGTACCTGGATAGTACTACACTTTTTTCTCTCTTTGTATAGTTGACTTTTGTTTTACTGAAAATGATACCACAACTCACCTGAACTCTATGTTCATAACTGGATTTGCTTACAGCCAGGGAAATTACATTCTTGGAAATTATAACATTACTCAAATAATATTCCAGCTTATTCACAAAGACATAATACTGTGATGTATTTGTTTACATTAATATGGGAAACCTTATCTAGTATTATCCTATTTAAATAAAACATTTTGTTTAATACATTTAATATATAATAATTTACATTTATTATACAGCAAAATTTTACAATTACAAAAACTGCATATTTTAAGCATGTAAATCTATGGATATTTGTGATCGATTTATCATTCCACAAGGTTTTCTAGCACAGTATCAATTAGACCATATATATAAGTGACAGAAAGGTTTTGAAGTTTTAATTAGGGTCTGGTGTCTGCATGAATGCACAGGAGGAGAGGAGAGGAGAAGAGAAGAGAAGAGAGACCTCATAAGCATCACGATCACATGCCTAGAGATTGATCTGTTCCTGTATTAGCCTCCGTTATCGTTTGCCCGACTGTGAGCTCGGGGACTGTTGGGGTATTAGGATGACAAAGTTCATTTTGATGGTGGGGGACCAGTGACTGATCAGGAAACTCAAGCTAGACTCAGTCGCCCTCTCTCTGTCATTGCTTTGCTTTTTTTATTTATAAGACAGACATATATAAAATGAAACAAGTAAATGCATCTAGTATAGCAGTTAAATCTACAGTAGATTGCACTGATTATTATAAATAACAAACTACACTATTTATATATCAACTTTGATAATTAAACTGTAATAAATCTGCATTTTGTGTAAAACAAAATTATGAATGAGCTAAATGAATTCAACATTTAAATACAGCTACATAAAAATAATTTAGTAAATGTAATTTTTTTGCCATATTTTAATATGTAAAAAAAACTCTACAAATTAACAAAATAATTTTTTTTTTTATTCAGGTGATTTTTGTTTCAAATGACTCAAAATGTACAACATGCATTTCAGATGTCCTTCTAAGAGGAGCTCACCTTTCTTCTGTCATCTGTGCGTGTCATCAATTATAGATTATAATTTAAAGAATATGCATGAGTTGATATGGCAACACTGATCACCCCTTCACTAAAGAGCGCTCTTGCCTCTCCCAGCGGTCGGGTGTGCCGAGGGTCCCTCAGGAAAAATAAGCATAAAAGGGGTTAAATGGGATGCCTAGCATCCTCTCCCCCTTTAATGTCCCCCCTTCCAAATGTACTTCAAAACTCTGTTAATCTGCGACACACAACATTCCCATTAGCATAGCCCAGCCCCCTCATAAAAATTCCAGCTAGTTTAATTAAAAAATGTAAATTTACTGTCATCCAAAGAGCTGCAGAATTAGGACAGCAACAGCCTTTTTTATTGCTTAAGACATCAAATTGATTCGGTTGTTGCTAAATTGTGATAAAGGTTATTGAGGGCTGCAGACCTTGGGTTGTTTTTTCCTCCTCATTTGATCCTATTTTGCAGACGACTGGTAAAGGTGCTCAGAGTGGACAGAGGCTAAAACTGCTTTCGCTCGACATGAAGAAAAAAAACCTGCTGGAGTAATAAAATAACTCCAGTCATCTGAACAGAGGGCATGCAGCAAAATGACAACGATTCGAAAAAATCTAGGGTGTGCCTCATTTAGAATAAAACAGAAAGCAAACTGTTATCCTGTTTAAAAACAAACAAACACAAAAACAAAAAGTTTCTGATAAATATGACGTAATTAATCTGAAGCCACTTCTTAAAGTTCAAGAGATGCTCTTTAAAAGAAGCCACAATAACATTTATTTTCACTTAGTGTAATTTCATCTTTCACTATTTATCTTTTAGAACAAACAGTGTTCATTAGTGTCAAGAAAAAAAATCTTTCTTGCCTGAGGGCAAAAAGACGAAGATATCATATCAATAACTTGCTAAAATTATTGATTGAATTTCTCAGTTATGACAAAATCTACTTTTGGCACTGGAAAAATTCACTAATGTATGTGTGTATTTATTTTCCAAGCTAAAAAAACGAATCGTGTTTGTGTGTGTGTGTGTGTGTGTGTAGAACAACCAATCCTATTTCAAAACTTTAAAAAGTGACATTTTGGAACAAGTAAAATGTAGCTATTTTTTTTCATTTAATATAAAATGTCTATTTTTAAATATTAAATAAACATATAGCAGTTACACACCACAATATATAATCAAATAAGTGTCAAAGTGACGTCTAAAACGCTACCAAAACAGCATCGAGTAAAACACATCGAAAGCCAAGCAAACAAGTGTGTGAATAAACACTACAATTCTGGCCTAAATTAAAACTATTAATAAAACAAATAAGTTGAATTTTCCAGGAACTCTATTTAAGACTAAACTGAAATAGAAATCCAACAAACTCAAACCACACAATCTAAACGTACTATGCTAAAACAGCAATATTTATTTCAGGAACATTTGGCAATTTCTGATTTTATAATAGTATCTAAAGCTCCAAAAGCCAGATTATTTGGTAATGAAATTAGGAAATAGGATGGGACAGTATGACTGATATCAATTTCATAATATCCTTAAACGGAGGAACAAGGAAAACGGAGAGGGATATCATCTGTTCTGTGTGCCCTTACATGTGTCACAACAATGTTACTACAGCATTTTGTTTACTCAGTCCCCTTGGCAACAAACCCCTAGGCCACACCAGTCACTTCACTAATATTTTTACATGCCTATGTATGTTTATGCCACATCGGTGCCTCCGTAAAGTTATATCAATATCACAAAAATAATAACAAAAAAAAAAATCCCCTGACCTCAGACAAACATGACTGCTTTAATAAACACAGATATATGAGATTCAAACATCGCCGAACGCCTGTAGGTAAGAGAAATACACAATGTCAAAATAACAAATAAACTCAACTACTTCCAGGTTTAAAATGAAAGTAGTCTACTTAAATTCTTCCCCTCCTGAGAGGCATGAGTAAAGTAAGAAAAGAAAACAGGGGACTCAGCGACAGAGTGATCGCATTAAACACTGCCATCTTCTCACAGCTTGTCACACAGTTATAAATAAAGGTACAGTAAACTCACAGCGACGATACGTGACACTTAAAACAAGAGCAACTTCCCTTTTCAATACATATTTTATATTAAAACACTCACCTATGGACACTCCCATTCACACACACAGAAAGGTTAGAGAGGAGGGTCACTTACCATATTCAGGGTAGTCGAAGTTAAATCCTGTCAAGCATGTAACTTTCATAATATTACTGAACTCTGTTTGAAAATCATCAGATGTAAGCTGGTCTGTGAGAAAAGGAAAACTAAAAGAAGTTGACAATAAGCGTCTTTTCTGCTCTCAATCATGTACTAAACTCCTTGACATGTAATCTGTCAATAGTTTGTAGCAGAGATAATGCCGGCTGCCACGAGTGAGGTTGATTGGCAGCTTGGCTTGGCCCCTCCCTCCTGTGGTTTGACGGGGGGTAGGTGAGAGAATACAGAGCCGGCCCCTTCCTCGACTGCTCCTCCTGCCTCTCTCTCTCTCTCTCTCTCTCTCTCTCTCGGTCTACGGTTCTGCTCCTGTACACGAGCACACACACACCAAGCAGTTGGCGATGTCTGAATAGGCAGATAGGAAATTACAGCAGTGGAGGAACCTGAGTACACTTTTTTCCTCCCCTTAGTGGGCTGGCCTTCCCATCTTTGGGCTCTTCTAGCCTTTCAAGTCTCTCGGGGAGGAGCCTTTTACGATTCCATGAAAATGAGGAGGGAGGGAAAACTCAAAGGCTCAGAGAAAATATCAAGCACATTAGATACATCAGTCGGACATTTTTGCATGCGATTCTGATGATAACAGCATGCCTGTTTTAAAATGAACAAAGTGTTCTGGTTTTTGTTTATCTCGTGTTGTGGGAAAGACCCTCTCTGGCCTACTGTGCATTTGACTATCGCAGTTCATTTTATGAGTGTTATTTACTGAAAACAGGAAGTTTGCGGAATAGTGCAAAAAAAAGCATACCAGCAAATTCTCGTGTAAAACTAGAGTGGTTATATAAAAGAAAAAAAGGATAGTATCAGTTACATTTTATTGCATATTTTAAAGTTTCCTCATAAAAAAAAAAAACTTAAGTATTTAAGAGTGCTCACATGGTGAAGTAACCTTATCCTCGGAACAGTTGGTTGTATATTACGAGGAAGGGGAAAAAAACCATACATGTCCCATCCCCCGTTCCCTTCTTCTCCCTCCCTTTTTCCCTCCTTCTCTTCTTCATTCATCTTTGCCTGCTCTCTGTGTGCTTGTCCCTCTGATAAGGTATCAGTTTTCATTTCAATTTCAGGTGAAATGATAAACGGCAGCCGTTACCAGGTGACAATGAATACTTTATAAGACAAAGCCCTTATTTGCCTGGCAGTTTCTTCCGCTGTGGCATGCAAAAGCGCACCCGGACAGCATATTTTCAGCATATTTCTATCTAAACACAGTCGACTTTGGAAATATGTTCATTTCCAACTTGAATCACAAATAATATGAGTAAACAACAGGCAGGAAGTGCCAAGTTTTGGCCAAAACAAAATGAGCTTAATTTCTTGAAAGCACTGAGAAATAAGCCCAATAAAAAGGGGAAATGCATATTCTGGGTACTGTCTCATAACTGTGAGAAATGAGTCAATCTCAAGTTCCTGTTTGCAAACTGTTACATCTCATTTGTGAGCATAAAACAGGTTTTGGTTGATTTAGTGATTATGCGGATGACTCATAAAGCAACAATGGCAAAATGTTCCCACCTTAAACTCAATAATCCAGAAGGGAAGAGCCAGCGCAGTCAGTCATCAGACCCTAAACATGCAAAATATCAGCAGACGCACCACACCTATCGATCTCTGCCAACATCATAAAAGTTTTGCAACAAAACAACATAATGCCATCTTTATGCACGGGACATTTTTGAATTAGTACAGCAACACGTGTCGAGCACATTCAAAGCGCTGACTGACACCGTAACAAGACGCGCAACGAGCGTGCACCGATCCAGCGGAACGCTTTGTACGGTAGGGAACGGCCAGTGTTCGCAGATCATTTTTCTTTTAGCTGCCATTTCTGTTTCTCGGAGAGGAGCTGAATGGTGTTTGATGTGGCCCATTATGATGGTATGCTCAGGGCATGGGGGCGAGCGGGGAGGGGGGACTGTGACATGGCAGGGCTACATCCGTCAAAGGGATGCAGGGGCCAGACGTTTAGCTGCCCCTGACCGTGCACTCCAGGAGGGGCTGGTCTGATGGTCGCCCGCTCCAAGCGCCTCGCTCCGCCGGGACAAAAGCCAGCGCCCAGTTGAAAGATGTGAATTGAGGGGCTTTTGTGCCTAGGGCCTGGGGCCATGCGGAGTGAGAAAACTGACCTTTGCTTGGAGTTAGATTGTGTTTGAACCCTCTCGCTGTCTCAGCCAGTGGGACGGCACAGACTGAGTGGACGAGAAAAAGAAAACGAAATAAAAAAGACAGAAAAGGGAGCATCATCACCATCACCATCATCATCATCTCCTTGGCCTGAAAAAGAAGCTTTCCCACAGAGGTTTAAAATTGATTTTTTTTCCCGCTCAAATCTCAATTGTGAAATTGACAGGAAATTGAATATGACAAATCTGGAGTCTAGTGCAGTGGCTTGAAAAGAAGGCCTGAGAAAGCATATGCCCTTGTATTGTTCTAGCGAAGCCTGTGATGTTGGATATTATTCCCCCTCATGTCTATTTGGATAGCATTATATATTAATTTTTCCCAGGGTAAGCGTATTGCATACCAAAATGTGGGCATATCTCCAAAAGGAGCGGTCAGAAGTTACTTATCATAAACCATTTGGTCGACTTGTGGCGGTGATCTTTATAATGAAAATCTCTTTATTAAATGAACCCTATCATCATTTTGCAAACAAATGAAAATGGGCCTGGAAAAAAAAAGAGGTTAAAGATGTTCCTGGTGCAAAGAAAGGTGCACATCTATCTAGTGGTAGGCTGACATGTCCAGTTCACTTAAAAAACATTACTTAAAAGTCTAAACATTTGTCTTGAAGCAGCTTTCATCCCCTGCCTCCCATCATTACATTTCAGTATCTCTCCCGGATGCAGACAGTCATAATGTAATCTTCCTAATTTCGGTCTCTCGCAATCTGGTTTTAAAAGGGAATGAGAGAAAGGGCCACATTTCTGAAGGCCCTGACCATAATCATTTTAGACAGATAGCTTCTCCCATCGCAGATGAGCAAATATTTGTAAACTAGCTATCTAATGGAAAATTATAGTGAAATTAGAGCGAAATTCACGACAGAGAAATCTGATTATCTCTAATTTTATTATGCCATCTTAGCCCACACAGCATATTTTTGTAGAGTTTTTTCCATAAATACCTATGCCAGGGGTCCCAGTAATCAAATAAAATTGAAATTCATCTCCCGATTAAATTCAATTAGATGCAATTTCAAAAGCCTATCAAAGATTTTAATTACTAAATTATAAAAGTCTCTAAAGCCAAATTGGGGAAGAAAAAAGTACATCCCTGCATTGGAGGGGGCAGGAACATAAATATAAATAAATAAACGTGACTTCAAATAAAACAAGCAGAGGAAATTGTCGATCCAAAAAAGATACCTAACGGAAAACAAAATTAACTGAGCACAGGTTTTATTCAGCGGCTCTGGTTGGAAGAGTGACGTGCGGCCAGGACGAAAGACTCCTGGACCAGAGGAAATGAACTTAGCTGAGGTACGCTCTGCTTCTAAACGTCTGCCCTCCGAGTTATTAAGCCATAATTGACTAATTGACACCTTAATTTCATTTATGGGCTCCTGCTTTGAGGAGTCAACCTCTGGGTATGGAGGTGGTCCAGGAAGAGAGCAGCGAGCCAGTATCCTGTGTGCAGGTGGATCCGAGCCCTCTTCTCCCCCCTAGATGCCACGATCACGAGTACAATAATTAAATGGCAAAGGGAAACATATTGACTGAGCAAATGCTTGCGGAATACACTAAAATCCTCCGTACCTGCTAACGATGACAGCTGCAGGGGTTCAATCGTGCGTGCACAACCAATATCCTTGCAACTTGCCTCATTGGGCATCAATTTGTTTCCCTGCGATAATTCTTTTTGCTAGAATATGTGATAAAGGCTGTTTTTTCTAGGTGATGTGAAATGTGCCGTTTAAATTATGTTTACCCACCAAAAGCTCGGTATATCATAACACAAATTCATAAACAGTAAATTTGCGGCGGACTTACGGATGAACGGGTTTCAGCACGCTGTGCCGTAATGCGTAGGACTGACTATTTTAAAGTGACATCAAACGCTGATGCTACCTTTCCACAAAAATGCTCACAATGGGACAGTAGAGGGGTCTCGGGTCACCTACTAGGCCCGTTTCCCAGCCACCCCCTACTCCACACCAATGGGCGGCTAAAACAACAGCACAGCAGCCTGGGAGGACTACAAAGCTCAGTCTGAAAGGACACCTGCTGCCTTTATTCACTTAACGCTCTTTAACTGCTCTCTGTGTTTGTTTAAAAGCCATATCCTAAAAAGACAACCTTCAGGCACTGGATTGGGCGATGATGAATTAGATAAATATTGGCATTAATTGTTGCTAGACAAACATCTCGCCGTCTGACAGAGAGAGGGAGAGAGAGGGTGTGGGGGAGTGCGGCTTCTGGAAGACTCTGCCAATGCCGAGCCGGGATCCGATAGAAGAGGCTCGGTAAATATTACTAAACTGAAATTTTTAATCTGCTTTTTTCCACACTCAAGCTAGCTGGGTATTAAAGCTAATCTTTTTTGTGTGTCATATGGTGGAAGATATGGATAGAGCTAATTTTTAGAGACAAATCTGATATTTGTCAACTGGTTGAAAAAACCTAGGGATTTTCCACTAATCCTCCCACGGCGCGTTAACAGCAAAATGCAGATGGTGTGGAGCTCTCAGCACCCAGCCCAGGCCTGAGCTAGCCTCGGAGCGTCAAACTGCAACCTGTGCTAACATCCCGAGCACCGCCCTCAGCTAGTTAGCAAAGCAGCTAGTGTGTTATTCTACGTTGCAGTTTTCTCGTTGTTTATTCTCTATTCTTCCCCGTTGTTTGCCTGGCTACTTCCTCTGCAATTATTAAAAATGCAACACTGAGCTAACTTTACAACTCTTTCTTTTTCTAATATGGAGACAAGGAAAAAAATTTTAATTTAAAATGTAGCATAAATCTTTAAGGACGCCAACTACAAACCCACTGGGTAATTTTCTTGTTTACCTTTACAAATGAAACTCATTCCTTTCCTCTGTATACTTTTGAAAACTTTAGAGAGTAAGGAAAGTTGTTTCAGAGGTGGACCAACGCCCTCAGCTAGTTAGCAAAGCAGCTAGTGTGTTATTCTACGTTGCAGTTTTCTCGTTGTTTATTCTCTATTCTTCCCCGTTGTTTGCCTGGCTACTTCCTCTGCAATTATTAAAAATGCAACACTGAGCTAACTTTACAACTCTTTCTTTTTCTAATATGGAGACAAGGAAAACATTTTTAATTTAAAATGTAGCATAAATCTTTAAGGACGCCAACTACAAACCCACTGGGTAATTTTCTTGTTTACCTTTACAAATGAAACTCATTCCTTTCCTCTGTATACTTTTGAAAACTTTAGAGAGTAAGGAAAGTTGTTTCAGAGGTGGACCAAAATTTTGATTACAAAACATGCACAAATTAATTGTTCACAATAAGACCAGGAACATAGTAAGAAAATAATCTGATCAAAATGTTCAAATATGCTGTAAATGGCACAGCTTAAGGAGATAGATAGATAGATAGATAGATAGATAGATAGATAGATAGATAGATAGATAGATAGATAGATAGATAGATAGATAGATAGATAGATAGATAGATAGATAGATAGATAGATAGATAGA
>NW_015505262.1:1158198-1164479 GCF_001515645.1 Sinocyclocheilus grahami | reverse complement strand
CTATCTATCTATCTATCTATCTATCTATCTATCTATCTATCTATCTATCACAGAGGTTAAAGTGCAGTCCACAAAAAAGGCAGTTCATTATTGACTTCATGAAGTATTAGAAAGAACAATCTACAAATAGAAGTGTTCAGGAGGAAATGAGCCTTTAAAGCTCTATTTAAGGAACAGTGCCAACATGGCAGTTAACATAAAGAAAAGGCTTTTTAAGACGTTAAACACTACCCTTCCTCAGATGAGAGGCCCCTTATGAGCAACTGTGTGACTGAGACAGAAAGAGAAGAACAAAGCTGATCATCATCAGCTGGACAGACAGATCTGAGATCAGCAAAGGTGTAAGGCAGTCACGCCACCAGGCGGAATAGACTACAGTGATACATTTGACCACTTCTCTAATGTTCTTTTGTTTTTTTTTGGTCAAAAACAAGCAATCCAAGCCTTTCATTCTGACCACAAACATGCGTTAACAATCTCTAACCTCCAATATTTGAAAGAAGCTGTATGAACAGGCACAAACGTTCTGCTGAACTTATTCATCTTCTTTCGTACACTTTGTCAGCATGTTAGTATTTTATTCAACAGTTTTATTTCATTTATGGCACAGGTTAGCTTGTAATAAAATTACTTATTTGCTGCTTTAAAGAAACACAACAAGTTGGATAAAATAAAAATAAAAGCATGGTAGAGATGATTTATGTAACACAAATGCTTGTTGAAACTAACAAGCATAGCTGACATCTATTGATCAGTCCTACTGTGAGCTGAAAAAAAGTTTATATTATAGGCAGTGAAATTCCGCATTTTTTTAACCTTCAGAGATGCTTTGCATTCATCTGTAAAATAAATAAATATATAAATCCCGATAAGAGGCGGGGGGGAAAAATCACTAAAGCTCTTTTGGTGTAATTGGCTAAACAGCAAGGGCAGCAGAAAATTTACAGGCAGGCGACAGTGTGAAGGGGACTCGGTCACTGCACGAACGCAAGCCCTCAGTACTGGCTGCTCCACTCTAGCCTGGATTTTAGCCACTGGCTTGGCACTGGGATCATCCAATGCCGGCCCACCCACACTAAACGGAACACACTAGAGACTACTGACATGCAGTACTGAATAGTTTTAAAGGAACAGTTCACTCAAAATAAATAATTAAAATATATAAATAAATAATTGCTGTTCCTTTAGAATTTCTATTAATCAGAGAATCCTAAAAAAAATTAAATCATGCTTTCAACAAAAATATTAAGCAGCACAGCTGTTTTCAATATTGATAATAATTCAATGCTAAATCAACATATTAAAATGATTTCAGAAGGATCAGCTATTTAAATTGTTATAATATTTCACAATATTATGGTTTCTACTGTATTTTTGATTAAATAAATGCAGACTTGGTGAGCATAAGACACTTCTTAACAAGAAAATCTTACCATATTTGTAAAAAGACGTTGTAATTCACTGAAAGTCTTTACTTTAGTTCTCCTTGGCATGTTCATGAGAAAAGTAGAAATGCCTGAAAGAATATCTCTTTTGATTTAAATCCTTAAAATGAATCAATTGATTCAGTTTGGTCTGAATGATTCATTCACGTTATACCAATTCATCGACTCAATGTGGTTAGCAGGTAATTGAAAAGGAAGATTATCAATGAAAATTATCGGCTTTGAATTTAGTGTATTAGTCATATGGACTACATTTATGATACTTTCATGACAACATTTTTTTTCCAAACCTGAACGCTCCCGGTTCATTGTAACTGCATGGAAAAAAGCAATCAGTACTTTATTAAAAACATCTCCTTTTGTACTGCAGAGAACAAAAAACTTAAACTGGTTTGGAACAACATGAGGGTGAGTAAATAATGACAGAACTGTCATTTTGGTGTGAACTATCCCTTTAACATGACAGTGACATGAAGGCAAAAATCCTTAACAGAAACCAAGCAAATCCAATCAAACTGTAATGAAGGGCAACAGTGGAAGTAAAGCTGTCATGGGCGGCCCAAAATTGGCCTAACTTGTGACAGTTGAGAGGATAACCATCTTGAGAGGATAGAGAGGATAACACTTAAAACTTCACAGCTTTATCTCACCCGCTGATTTTCCATAAAATGCCGGGCCAGGGAACCAGGCCATGTGACCGCCATGTAGGTCAGGCAAACGGGGGTAGAGCGGTGGGTGAGCGGTGGGGCTTGCGGAGGGAGGGAGTTTTCGATAGAACTGTCGAAAATAGCATGCAGTAAACAGATTAGATCAATAAGGATTGCTGCTATATCTGTCTTTGAATACTACCCAGAGAGAGGATAACAGAGAAAAAGAGCGATGCGGGGAGAGGAGAGGAGAAAATAAAAAAGCCAGGAAGAGAGATGAACAGACCGTTTTGTTTAAACAAAGTTATAAGGTCATAAAATATTTGGGTGGAGCTAATCAAACAACCGCCTGCATGTGGAATACGCCTGAATTTACCAAGTGTGAGAAATGTGTGTATACGTATACTCGCCTAACATGCTGTTAGTCTTGACCCGAGAGAACCTGAGACACAAGTGAAGAGTTTAAGCCTGCAATAGCTGACAGCTGGTTTGGGCAAAGCCAGAAAATATGACACTGTGTGTCAGTTGCTCAAATAAATGTTGTAAATGGCAGCTCTCAGCTCAAACTGCAAATCTGAGGATGGGTTAGGAACATGCAACACTAGTAGGTTTGACAGCACCGTTAAAATATATGAAAACCAATGCGGTGCCGACCATTTTGCGCAATTTATCAGACGATAATTGATATTAATGTAGAAGGGGCCTGTCAGCCGGCACAGGCTGGAGTAATGAATTGGTTCCTGTAATGTACTCACTCCCAGACCCTTCAAAACTTCTTGATGTTTCTTTTTTTTTGTCCCCTGGTTTTTTAAAAACCAACACAAATGTGAGGGTTTGTGCGTGATCTGACAGACCAACCCACAGGGAACACAATGAATAGTATGAGCAGTATGTTTCAGTTTGCTTACTTACAGAAAAGGAAGCAGATCTATTGAAAGAGCGATTGACACCCAGACTGGATTTTTCACTGTCAGAGTATAAAAATAACACTCATTGACTGGTTTACCTTGCTTGGTGAAATAGCAATATATTGAACATTTGTGTGAATCTATTGTATGACGTTCATTAAACGGACATCAGCGACGGTGGACCCAGGAGTGAGATGAGTCACAGCGGGATGTTTTTGTCTTATTAATTGACCTTGACCAATCGTTAAAACCTCCATTTTGTTTTGGAGTTTATGTTGCATGTAACTAACAAGAAATGGCCCCTGCGACCTAAGCGCCGCCTAAAATTGAGATATTGGCACCGCTGTTCATCATTCTGAGCATTTTTTCTATAAATATGAGCATTTGGTGTGTTTGAATGTCAAACCCGAAGCCATCAAATCAAGACACTGTATCCCTGTTTACAATAATTATTGATCATAAGTCTGCTCTGGCTGCTCATAAGGGTCCCTTTCAATTGATTTTTTTCCTCTCCTGCCGGAAAAAAACATAATAGAGTTGGTATGAATTAAATGCTGTTTTGCTTCAATTCATCTAAGCAACCAGACAATAATTTCATGTTACCAGGGAAACATGATAACACAGACTCCTTGTTGCTAAACAATCAATTAATTTTATGCTTTGTACCGCTGTTTACTCTCCCATTAAAACCTGAAAAGTCAGTTTAGCTTTTTGCAGCGCTCCAGTTTTCGGGTTTTGTTGAATAAATCCTGAAATACAAAAGAGAGTGAGAGAGAAGCCAGGTGGCTGTGAGTACAGCAGCTCCACACACAGACGTGGCCTTTTGTTGGGATGCTGAAATTCAACAAACCATGCCCCATCACGAATAGAAGCTGTGTTTTTGTTCAAAGGATGTTTTTATGTCACCATTCTTCTAATGAGGGGGCATGACAAAGCATTGACTTTTATCCATTTTAATCAAAAGCATTAGCCCAGCTTATAGTGAACAGATACCATTCCTCGTCACATCTGTCCGTTTTACAAGTGTGGCATGTTTTGGTCAGAGATCTTTAAAGTCTTTATACAGAAGCTTTATTATATTGTAAATATAAAACTTTTCTGGAAACAGATATTATATATGCAGTTTGATTAAAAAAATTTAATTCTATTATCATTTACTCACGCTCATGTTGTTTCAAACCTGTATGATGTTTTATAACACAAAAAGAGACGTTTAGAAGAATGTTCATGCTGCTCTTCATCATGATTTATAATATAATTCCATATATATATTCATTCATTCATATACTCAACGATGACCAGCAGTTGTCAAGGTCAAAAATGACATAATAGCACCATAAAACATTCTCTTGAAGCTTTGTGTTAGGAAAATTCAAACATTTAAGTCATCTCTTTATTATAAACCTTTAATAATTCACTTATATATTCAAATATGTCACGTCATGGCACATAAGGTTTAAAGTCAATGATGCTAAACATCATTGGTTCTAATGTGTTTCATAACTGATCACAATATGCCAAAACTGAATATGTTTATATTCAAATTACACAAATGAGAATTGAGAGTTTTGGCAGAGGGGGAAGAAAAAAATACATTTCAGTCGGTTTCTTATATAAAGCTACAGTATGACATAAGAGAACTTGGAAAATAACGCATGAGTCATTTGGACCTTTTATGGTACATTTATGGAGCTTTTCTTGTCATTTTTGGAGCTTGACGGAAATTGGTCATCATCTACTTTCATTGTATGAAAAAGAGTGTTGTGAACAGTATAAAAAAGTACAGGTTTGAAATGACATAAGGACTAGTAAATTATGACAAATCTTTTATTTCTGACAAAAAAAAAACCTTTCAAATATCCCTAGGGGTGTGACGTTACTGTGACCATATATGTGTGAGAGCCTTGTTGAGACAATCTACAAGAAAATTAACTCCAACATCCCTCTGAATGCTGACAGGCATGTCAGTACATACAATGTAAAGAGGGTAAAGGGATTAAACGATGTGGCCCAGCAATCGCAAAGTAAACCGAGGGCTAATCTTGCCTTTAAAGCCATGTATCTCCAAACCCATAAGACTTCAAACTAGCAGTAAGGGACACAACAGGGGTCTTTTCAGGTGAGTGGGAGACTGGGCAGTACACCCACACCAACACAAACTCTAATTATCATATCAATTAACATTCACTGTCTCTTTTTCAACACAGAAAGCTCCTCATCATAATAACGCACCAATGATTACATGCCAAAAGCATGCATACATGTGTGTATATATCGATGGACGGACGGACGGACGGACGGATTGTTTGTCATTTCTCTGATCACAAATGCAGACATGGTTTTATGTTTACACGGCGCGATGCAACGCAATGCGTAAAAAGACAGTATAAGTCATTATAATCCCTAATTATGTCCCCACTGGATGCTACAAATGTCTCGTTTGTAATGGGTTTTATTGGTTTTGTCTCATCGCTCCGGGACACGGCATCACGGTATGGTAAGGGGTGTAACATTTCCGTCACACGCTTGAGGTATTCGGCCAATCACAACGCACTGGATTGCTGGCCAATCAGAGCACACCTCTTGGACCTTTTATGGTACATTTATGGAGCTTTTCTTGTCATTTTTGGAGCTTGACGGAAATTGGTCATCATCTACTTTCATTGTATGAAAAAGAGTGTTGTGAACAGTATAAAAAAGTACAGGTTTGAAATGACATAAGGACTAGTAAATTATGACAAATCTTTTATTTCTGACAAAAAAAACCCTTTCAAATATCCCTAGGGGTGTGACGTTACTGTGACAATATATGTGTGAGAGCCTTGTTGAGACAATCTACAAGAAAATTAACTCCAACATCCCTCTGAATGCTGACAGGCATGTCAGTACATACAATGTAAAGAGGGTAAAGGGATTAAACGATGTGGCCCAGCAATCGCAAAGTAAACCGAGGGCTAATCTTGCCTTTAAAGCCATGTATCTCCTGACCCATAAGACTTCAAACTAGCAGTAAGGGACACAACAGGGTTCTTTTCAGGTGAGTGGGAGACTGGGCAGTACACCCACACCAACACAAACTCTAATTATCATATCAATTAACATTCACTGTCTCTTTTTCAACACAGAAAGCTCCTCATCATAATAACGCACCAATGATTACATGCCAAAAGCATGCATACATGTGTGTATATATCGATGGACGGATGGACGGACGGACGGACGGACGGACGGAGAGAGAGAGAGAGAGAGAGAGAGAGAGAGAGAGCGAGAGAGAGAGAGAG
>NW_015505262.1:1129627-1156140 GCF_001515645.1 Sinocyclocheilus grahami | reverse complement strand
ACTAGAAATCAGTGGTTAAGTTGTATTTACAACACTGTTCCAGAACAGTTTAACCCAAATATTCAGATGTGTGCAGCGCATTCTATGAGGACTGTTTCCTGATCCTGGTAGAGTAGACTACAACGCCGGTTGTTCTGACTCACAGACTGTAAGTACGTTTTCATATTTAAAGAATTTGCCACTGACGATTCAAACGTGAGTTTTGAGCAGTGTAGAGTAGCACTTGTTGTTTGTCATTTCTCTGATCACAAATGCAGACATGGTTTTATGTTTACATGGCGCGATGCAACGCAACACGTAAAAAGACAGTATAAGTCATTATAATCCCTAATTATGTCCCCACTGGATGCTACAAATGTCTCGTTTGTAATGGGTTTTATTGGTTTTGTCTCGTCGCTCCGGGACACGGCATCACTGTATGGTAAGGGGCGTAACATTTCCGTCACACGCTTGAGGTATTCGGCCAATCACAACGCACTGGATAGCTGGCCAATCAGAGCACACCTCGCTTTTCAGACCGATGAGCTTTGTAAAAATCGATGCGTTTCAGAATGGCGGGGCATAGAGGAGAAACAATAATGTACAGTATGTGGAAAATAATGTGTTTTTTGAACCCTAAACCACATAAACAAATTTCATTACACCAAATACACAAAATTATGTTCTTTTTAGCAACATCATATGACCCCTTTAATTTAACACACTTTATTTAATAAAAAGCCATCTTGATGATGTAATTGGAATATAATGTCCAGCTATGCTCTACTATAATGCATAAATTAAATTTTCCTCATACGGGCTGGCATATATCATTATCATCAAGATAAGAGGAATCTTAAGGAAAAATGGTTTTGTTTATGTTCTTTTTAGCAACATCATATGACCCCTTTAATTTAACACACTTTATTTAATAAAAAGCCATCTTGATGATGTAATTGGAATATAATGTCCAGCTATGCTCTACTATAATGCATAAATTAAATTTTCCTCATACGGGCTGGCATATATCATTATCATCAAGATAAGAGGAATCTTAAGGAAAAATGGTTTTGTTGAGCCAAGCAGTCTTGGGTTTTAAAGACTGCGCAGTTCAAAGTGTCAACTGTCGGGCAGATAAAAAGACATATCCCTTCACAAGAGCGTCAAAGTTTCTCAAAGTCTACCAGTCCAGGGTATCCGTTTGACTGAAAATAATATGTCGTTCCATCTTTCAAAGATGTACTTTTCCTAAAGCATCGTTGATTGCCCTGTGTCCATTACTAGGAGAGATTATGATAATATTCCACATTGTGCTCTGTGTGATGCAGGGGAAATTCAATACTCAAAAGGTTAATGCAATCAATTAGGATGACAAAGGGGTAAAGTAAAACCCTCCTGCTCGCTGAGAAAGGAGCAGGGATGGAGAAGGAGAAAAAAGTATTGAAAGCTTGAATAGATCTGCCAGGAGAGAAGAGGCACTCCAAATATGTGAGAAAGGTGAAAATGAGTGTTGTCTATTCTATATGAGCTCTTCAAAGTGCACGCTGTCCTTGTGTCACACAAATGCAGACGCACACAAGACAGATAAAGATTAAAGAGAGGAGCTCTCACTGATACTCAATGGCTTTTCCTTTTCCTAACACATCTCACAATATTCACATTATTTTAAAAGCAGTACAAGCACACTATTAAAGCAAAGCCTGTCACAAAAAAAAGAAGCTTGTTAGGTTTTAAATGATAAAACAATAGATATACTGGTTAAAACGCATTCATCTGTGTGAACTTGAGGGCAACTCACTTCATACACCCACTAGAAATCACCTCGAGACCAGTTGGTTAAAAGTAATTACATAAGTGGCTATATATTATACTTCATTAGGCTTACTCTGGCTTTCAACTTATGTTTTGGGTTTAATATTTCAATTTCATCTGCACAGAGCAGTCACAGCTTGAATATTAACAATAATAAAACTGTGCTGAAATTAAAAAGACAATCCCTTCTCTTCAAGAGGGAGACAATGGCCTTTATTATTTAGATAGATGCTACACAGCTGCACAACACAAAGGATTCCCATCATTGCAGATAAATGGATAAAGTTAGATAGCAGTATTGAGCTGTACAACTATTGTGATAATCCATATTACCTTTTCAGTCCTCAGCACAGTCTATCAGGGAGAGACGGTGATAATTACATCTTAGCAACCGTCTGTTCTGATAAAAAAGGCAGAGAGTGGCACTGTAACGTCGCTGCAATGCCTAATTTCCCACCCATCCCAGAGAGACATTACATAAACTGCAGACGGCTGTAATCCACCACATCCGGGAAGAAGCCAACTTAAACCACACCTGTTTACACCAGGCCCAAATGCAACAGATGAATTTCTGCATGATGTCCGCTGTCACTATATCTGTTTGCATTCATTACGCTTTTTTGCAATACTATAATTGACATAAGTATTTGTAAAGAGACAAATTTCCAGGAATTTTCCTAAGGAGATCCATTCCAACAATCCATTCCAAAATCTAACGAGCTGCCGTAGGCAAAATTGTAAGGCATTGCAAATGCGCTCCAGGCATGAAGCCTGTTTCGAAAGGTAAAAAGACAGCTCACCTAAAAAAAAATGAAAATTCTGTCTTCATTTACTAATTCAAAATATCTTCTGTCACCCCCACCCCACCCCACCCCACAGAAGATATACAGGTTTGGAACAACATAAGGGTGAGTAAATGACTTTTGGGGGTCTGTCCCTTTCATTTTGCTGGCTCATAACACCACATATTCATCAAAATCTAAGGCAGTGTTGCATGTATCCTTTGCAGAGACCCAGAATTCATTGCGAAAAGTGGTGGACAATGCAAGGGAAATGCTTCATCATAAATTATAAAAAATATATTAATAAATTAATTATATTAATTATACATTTTATTAATTTAATATAATAAAAAATATATTATATATTATTATAGTTTATTATTTTATTTATTTTTTATAAATGTATAATATGTGTGTAATATTTATATTTATTTAGTATGTTTTTGTTGGCTTATATCAGGAAAGAAAAAAAAACTCATCAGTGAGGGTCAGTCTTATATTTCGAATTAAAGACATGTTTTAAAAAAAGTTGCCAGCTTTGGACTGAGCCATCTAGCATGAGAGGTAACCAAGGCCTTCCGTCGACATGCTAAGAAATTTCACTTTTTATAAGCGCAACTGCTGTAACTTGACCTACATCACATTTCCCTGTCGCACCATTTTGGGGGCCAGTGGACGTACCACTGAGACAAAAAGCCCTATAGCTTTGAAGTTTCAGGGCTTATGAAAGACAAGAGAGCATGGTCTCAAAAGATGTGGCGGCCAGGAGGCCCCGGTTCAAAAGAAAAACAATTACTTTGAGCGCGAGGGGAACGTGATGCTCCTGTCTTGGCTTCCTGCGGCCTGAGTGGCGGCCGGGCGTTAGGGGGGTTGAGGAGGTGGCGGGTTTGATGGATGGGCTAGAGAGAAAGTCTATTCACATGGAGATGTTACATCATAAATATTTACACAGGGCTGCCGTTTCCATGTAGCCTCTTCTTGTTTTGACACACTGGAAAAAAATTTGTCTTTGGGAAAAAAAGAAAAAGTAAATAGGTGATGGCATACAAAAGAAGTGATGGCTTTTTTGTTATCACAGTTTGGACTGATATACCAAAGGAAAACTAGAGAAGTAAGCTGACAATGTAACTTGTTAACTCAGCAGATACATGTTCTCTTCAGCCATATAAAAGAGGGTTTAATACATCAATGTCTGTAATTACTGAAATAAGAGAGAATAGTCTCCGCAATTTGTCTTTGCACTACATTTGACCCAAGCGATCTCTGAAAACAGCCCAGTTCAGCGGTCTAACGAGAGGGAGCTTGCTTTCTGTTGTCTTAAAAACAGCTCATCCAATTCTTCACAGCAAGCACAATTAAAAGCCTTCCAACTCCCCGCAGAAGGCCTGAACCAACAAAAACAAATTTGGCAGTTTAATTTTCTTCCCACTGTTTGAGAGGGAATCCATTCTGGGAGGCTTCTGCGCTGCACCCGCCTGGTCTCTAGGAGCTTTTGGGGAAGGGAAAAGGCATGCAAGGCCCCATGTTGGAGCCAGTTTGGCTGATTAGCCGAATTAAATATATCAAAACCCAATTAAGCTAACTATACTCCAGCCATTCAGGTTGCAATGAGGAGAGAATTGGGTCATGATGCTGGGGCTGCCTGGCTTGGCACACTGTCCTATGTCTGAATGCGAAGAGGGACTCCTAAAGCATCTGGCTTATTAGACCGAGACGCAGAAAAACATTGCTTTGACTTGAAAGCAGGCATGGGTATGACGATATATACAATGCAATAGTAGTAATGTGTCAGTCGGTAGAGATTGTGCTGTTTAAATCTATTGTATGAAATTCAACCGATGCTTTGTTCAGATTTAGCTTTATGAATTTAACAGGAGCGATTCTGCATTGACACTACACACTAACTAGTTAACTGGTGCCTATAGTATATCGCTTCAAACGTGGCTCATCTAGTCATTTTTATAATGCATTATAGTTATGAGTGTCACATAACATGAACCTGTTTTTAAACTGAAGTCAGGTTTACGATTCATTTATTGCGATTCAAATGGTAATCAATTATTTAAAAAAATTGATTATGAAATATTTACTTATTTTTGCTTAAAATTATATTACATAACTATGTCTATATGTATATATATATACATATATAGACATAGTTATGCAATATATAAAACATTTTGTGGCCTAATTTTAAGCAAAAATAACTACATATTTCATAATCATTTTTTTTATTAATTTGTTAAATTAGATAATTAAATGTTGAAAGAAAAACATTTATTGTTAAATATAATAATTGTGACATAAACCTTTCTCGTGACTCTTACCGCCCACCCCTGATAGTAAAACCAAATGCTGTTATCTTACAAGAAAAAAAAAGGAGTTTTAAAAAGGCTCTAAAGAACAAAGATGTTCAAATCAGAGAACATCTCATCCACATATCGCCTGACACAAAGAGCATGATCTGTGTTGTTCTCTCTCCATTCCCTGCCCAGCCATGCATGACTGCCGGTGGCTGCCGAGACATTGTTTAGACATAGTTTGCCCGTGATTGATGCTGCAAGTGTGTATTTTGCCCTGCTCTGAAAGACACTGGCAGGACAAAGGGGTGTTGGTTTCTCTGAGCTGCGTATCATGGTCAGGCCAGCACCCCCTGGACATGAGGATGACCCCAAGACTGACACGAGACAACGCACAACATCACTCCTCTCCACTGAGATCGCTGCTGACTCAGGAGCCACGGGCAAAGCCATGGAAAAGAGTGTCATTCATCCCAGAGAGCAAATCTTTATGCTCTTAACTTTGTCCTTAAACTTCCATGAGATGTATTAATCATTTGTGGCATCTTATGCTTATCGAGATGGCAGCTGTCAACTGCTAAATATGATGATAATGGAAAACCGTGTGCTAAGCTGCATGCACTTTTAACAAACACTGCAACCTCGGAGTAACAATGAAAAAGTTAGCAATATATTACAGCATCGCCTTGAAACCTAAAAAAGGGAAATTAACATTTTGCCAACATGTAATTACACACTGTATGACTTTATTTTATGAAAGGAGAAGTGCTGAAGAATGTACTTCCTGTGGATATGAATGGCAAGCTTTCACTTTTCAGAAAGGATGCAAAGCACAATATAAATATGATGAAAGTTTCATAAAAGTAGTCAATATGATTAATAGACTATATATATATATTTTTTTCTAATTTTAAAAAAATTATATGAATTACTTACTTTTCTTAGAACCTCTGCAACTGGATCATTTAAACTGTGAGTTTCTATACTGTTCAAAAGTGTGGGGTTATTCAAAAAAATTTTTTAAATCACTTATTTTATTCAGCCAGGATGCCCTAAATTGATCAAAAGTGAAAGTAAATGTATTTCAACATTTATAATGTTCTGTATTTGTGATTAAATAAATGCAGCTTGGGTGAGCATAACATACTTCTTACAAAAACATTTTTAAAAAATCCAACCCCAAACTTCTGAACAGTCTTATAGTCGTCAAATACTTTTATTTGTGCTTTTTGTCATTTTTCAGCCTAAAAGTCCAAGATACCCTTTCACTTTATTTATACAGCAAAGAAAGTTTTTTTTCCCAACATTTTTCTTTTATTGTTACACAGAAGGCACAAAAAGATTTGCATATGTAATTGTATAATTGTAATCATTGCACAAGGCATTGGGGGGGGTTCATGTTCAGTCAACACAACTGAACATGAACCATCGGTCAATGTGCATGCTTTCCCTACCTTTCTCTTTCACTGACAGATAAAGTCACTCCACTCACAGATTTACTTCATCTGAAAGACAGAGAGAAAAAATCAGTTTAGAGTAAATAAAATCCAAACATCCATTTATCAGGCATTACATAAAACACTCCATTAATACCTTCATTTGCACACTGTGAGCGTATACTGGCTAAGAGTCTAAATGTGAAGATATGTCTTCCCCTTTAGCATTCTGGGTGCAGAAACTCAGTACTGACTGAACAAAAGGCTCTCAAATGGCCCCCGTTGTGACCCATTGCATTCACACAGAATACTACTGTATGGTTTCACAGTTGGTGGGGACTGACAGGTGACAGAAGCCCACCACAAAACCACCTCACATTACTCATCCGAGCCCAGGAGAGCAGGTGTGCCATCAGTTAGCCAGTTTTTCCCAAATATTCTAATGTGGCTTGCCGATGATAATTTACTTAGAATCAGTAATCCTAAAATCTGATTGAGGGAGGATTTTATTAGCCACTATGACCTTGGCTGGCATGCATTAACCAAGGCCAGCACAACACTCATATTACAGTGGGCAGTAAAGCCAAGCCAACTGTGACCACTTTCTTCTGATTTCTCTGTAAGCAAACATCCATGATGAGATGTCTGGTGATATATGTGGTTTGAACAGCAGAGCCTAACTGAGCGTGGATGAGAGAGTGAGATAAACATTGTTTAACGCTATGAGATGAGCACACAGCAGAGTAATTCTTAGTTATTCTTCACTCTGTAAAATAACTGTATCACTTTAATGTTTGTTTAAAGGGGAACGGTCCTTTTTTTGTGCCACTAGCAACACGAACTGAAACTGCAAAAATAGCTTCAATAAATTGTTTCAAACAGGTTTCCAAAACACTTACTATGCCTGCTATTGGTCAAGCATACTGATAGCTCCGCCTCAAACTCACGTGATTGGTTAAACCAGAGTTGCTAGGTCAGCTGTTTGGGATGCTCAAACAAACAAAGCAATGTTTTGATAGGTGGTTTACACTTTTTTTTTCTTTCAGGAATCAGCCTATTTATAGTTGTATCTGCATGTTACGATAAGGTAGAATAAAGTATTTTAACACTGAAAAAATTTGTTCACATTTAACAAGCCTAGTCTTGTAATCTGTAATCTTTTTTTTTTTTTCATTTGAATCATCACCAATTTAATATACTGAGATTTTCATTACAGAGATGATAGTTTTGTGACGTTGTTACAAAACTACATGTTACATGTTTTTGTCCATCTATATGCTAGTGTACTGTATGCCTTAAAAAATGACATTATACATTTTTACCAAATGTACACATTACACAATTTACAATCTTTCTCTTACAGAAAAACACCCAAAATATTGATGACTCATCCTGCATCCTGCTCATCCTGCACTACACAGATTTTTGTCCAATCAGATGCTCTCTAATCAGAAAGCCCCTCCCCCTGTGATCAACTAACAAGTAGCAATTTGTGGTTTATTACATGATGACCTAGCTAAAACCAATTGGCTATCAAAAAAGTAGGATGAGCTTTTTGATAAACCCCGCCCACTCTCCCTAATTCATGTCAACATAAGCAAGAAATTTGCCCTCGCTGTCATGGGGTCTTTAAGATTAGCCAATCATGTGAAGAAAAAGTTAATAGAGACACACACACACACATAGGAAAACAAACACCCAAATGAGAGACTGTGCAACTGGCAAAGTTTCCTAACCTTGAGAGCACAAACAACCGAAAAAGTAATAATAATTCTAACCTGATCTTCCTACTTATTTTATATCGCCCCTCAGCAACCTAACTTCTACTCGGCAACAGTGCAGTTATTAATTCATGAGGCACTAATTAGTTCTTTGTTTAATTTTGTGTTAAACAGACTGACCGGAATGATAACGACTCGCGCTGTAGCGCTCTGGTCCCACGCCGCCCCTGTTTGCTACAACAAGGGAGCATCGTGCGACTAGCATGATGAACCCAATTCCCTTCTAAGTTGCACTTCATTAAGTCAAAATGTGACAAGGAGCTTAGAGGAGGAACTGGCAGATCTGATCGTACATAACAATGCAGGCCCCGCAAGTTTAGGATGAAGGGGAGCCGTGCATTCCAGCATCCATGTTGCTAATTTTCTATTTTTAACCCGTAGGGGCTGCCTTTCATTTTCCTTTAATTGTTTTTGTTGGGAGCTGCAGTGTCCTCTCTTTAAATTGCTGCTCCTATCAACTCCCCAGATCAAACCCCAGTGCAACATCTCAGGTGCAGAGTAAACAACAGGCTTGCCCTTTTGCATGAAGTGGCACAGGCAGAAAGTGCAGGTAAATAGGTGACTTTAATAAGACATTTGGTGCGGCGCACACGCCAGCTCACGTCATACGCACGCCATGACAGGGTGTACGTTATAAAAGGCCGAAAAGAAAACGTTGCATTTTATGCCTTTGGATCTCGAGAAACCTGCTGAGAAGAGAACAAAAGCCGGCCTGAAACTGGGAGGAATGTGACTGTTTTCCAACCTCCCCACATTTCACATTCTTCACCAATGCGACGAAAACACAAACATAATAAAAAGGCTAATCAAGTGCATGTTTGAGATTTATGATGATCTGCTGAGAGCGTTTGCCAAGTTTTTTTTTCTTTCACACATAAGAAAGTATAGTATTCCTCATTCTTGCAAATATAAGAGACACACCTATATCCCATCCGGGTGCAGTTATGTAACGTGTGATATATAATGCATGTTTGATCTTTTCATTCTGCCCGATTCTGTGTCTTTTATCATTCTGGGTAAGTTCTAAAATAAAAGCTTTCTCATCTTTATAAAAAAATTTTTTTTTAATTCTCACATTAAAGTTGTATGAAATCTGAGGCCTGTTTGGGAGCATCTTAGTAATCTTGGAACCCATTTAAAGCATCTAATTTAGAACAGCCAACATCACCAGTAACTCAACAGGAAGGCAAGGGAGACTCAACTGGATTTTGAAGTAAGTATGTTGCTAAGCTAACAGTGCAATACTCTAAGAATACAAACACTCACAAATACTGGGTACAGTACTCTATTTTTGCACTAAACTCTTTTTGGAGAAACTACTTTTGCTACTAAGCGAAACATAAGTTTGTGTATATCAACATTTCTCTTAACTTTCACCTCTATTCCAGAACCTGAGATGCCTCACTGCCTACTACATAGGCAGCTGCCTTCTAAGGGGGCATCTTAATTGAAACCTGATAAGTGACTTATTTGGTGCGACCAACACTACCAGCAATTCTACACACTGCACAAACAGCACTTCACAAAGGAGACTGAACTTGAGTTGGATGTTAACATGTTGAAATAAACATAAAAATACATAACACAAAAATATTGGGTACAGTAGTCAATTTTTTATTATACCAAACTTTTTGTAGAAATGGTTTGCTACAGAATGAAAAATTAATTTATTTGTATCAAAATTTACCTTGTTCGCCTCTACACACATCTACTGAGGGAGCATCCTAACCCTCCTGGAACCTCATAAGGGACTAATTTGGAACACAACTCTAAAAATCAAACAAATAGCGCTCCAAATGGGTCACTCCAATTTTTTTAAATTGAGATTTATACATTAACTGAAAGCTGAATAAATAAGCTTTCCATTGATGTATGGTTTGTTAGGATAGGACAATATTTGGCCAATATACAACTATTTGAAAATCTGGAATCTGAGGGTGCAAAAAAATCTAAATACTGAGAAAATTGCCTTTAAAGTTGTCCAAATGAAGTTCTTAGCAATGCATATTACTAATAAAAAAATAAGTTTTGATATATTTACGGTAGGAAATTTACAAAATATCTTCATGGAACATGATCTTTACTTAATATCCTAATGATTTTTGGCATAAAAGAAAATATATATTTTTGGCTATTGTTAAAAATATACCCAAGTGACTTAAGACTGGTTTTGTGGTCCAGGGTCACATATGGCATTAAAATAAATATTCAAATATTGAATAAAACAATGCATTTAAATTACACTGAATTTTTTTGTGATATGTTTTAGTATTTAACTAAATATTTAAATAGTTCATCTATATAAACATTATTCCGATCTCACCTGCCATTTTTGTATTGGGCTTGTCGCAACGCATTCTGGGATTGCCTTATCTACAAATAATACTGCCTTAGAATTTGGCTAAAACAAGCCAGCATAATTAAGTTACCTACCCTTCGCAAAGCCTCACAATGCTGCTTCCGTAGGCAGCTCGCTAGGTTTTGGAACAGAGCATAGATGAGATATTTAAACTCTCAAGGGTCTCCCCACTGGTTAAAGATATGATAAAAAAAACAGACTTGTAATTACACTGTATAATAGGCAAGATTGGCATTTTCAAAATCATTTTCATGTGGATGGAAATGACATTGCTCTGACTATTCTGTATTCACTGGTGCAGATAAATAAACAAGGCATGAAGAAAGAGAGAGAGAGCGAGCGAGGGAGAGAGAGGGGAAAAACATGGAGAAAGAACGCAGAGTACAATGGCAAGCAGGTCAGTAATTAGAAAGTCTGTTTGCACAGTAATAATTTTAATATATTCATCAGGAAACAGGGCATGCTTCGCATGATAAAATGCCATCAAGGAAGATATCCCAACACCCCCTTAACCTTTACTGAAGACTGACAGCGGATTGCAGAGGATCTCAAAGACAAACTAGCTCACCAATTATTGACACATACGACTGGGCTTTGTTCGGCAGGGAAATTATGCAGTGGACAGTTGACATGAAAATATGACATTTAGATGCTAGCTTTTGCTCGCCGTCACAGTTACCCACCGTCGGTTAGTCTTATTAGTTAAGTAACGCAATCAAGAGTGTGGTGTACTTTTTAACAAACCCGCACAGAAGCCACAACACCTGTTAAACCATCAGAAAGTGATGAGCGCCGCACTTCTCTCAGCGCTAGAAACACAAAAACGGTCATGTACATGACAAGAAGCGTTGAAGGAAGCAGTAACCTTGTTTGTTATTGCGGCTGGTGATGATGCTATGGAAATTATTGCAAATTGTTTAAAGTAGCCCTGACACGCGCACTCACAAAAAACTTGACCTTATTAAGTAATTTCACAAACAGAAAAGCATCGAAAGGTGAAATGGGTCTCACCATAAGATCGTGCTCAGATCAAATCAGGCATGAAATATACTTCTAAGCACACAAACCAAGAGAGCAAGTTCTGTAAATGTGCTTCTCACACCTTGAAGAAAACATCCATTAAAGATTTTTTTCTTCCACTGAGCTTGTGTGATTTTCTTTAAACCCCAGAATCTGTGTGCATGCCAAAACTCTTATATGACAGCTTCCTATCCTGAAAGCGAAGTTAGCTGCTCCCAGAGAATCCACAGAGGACCTGTAGGTTTAATAATTAAAAACAGGAACATACACATTCAAAGTAGCATACAAAACAGCTTGAGATAACAATCCTCTGTCCTCTTAGTTAGGATTTATGGCTGATCCATTGTTTCCATTTCCTGGCTGTGTTTGTAACTTATAAAATTAGAACCTCGGGAACCCTTTCTGGTGGATGCAGACTCGGTCCAAATAAAAGCTAATCGCTAATTACATGATTCAGATGACATACTTTGGGAGCCATTAAAGTGAGCAGCCTTTCCTCCCTGGCTCAGACCTTTTCATTCTTTACGTACTCCCCTCCGAGTCGCTATTCAACGGCTGTGGCACAATGAAAAATAGAACATTTACTTAATAGCGCTGCTTATGCGGAGCTGACAGAGGCGAGAAGGCCCCCCTTTTTGCTGTCACTTCTCGGTGCTATTCTCTGCTGCCTGCTGGAGAGAAGGACACTGGGCCGAGGGGCAGCTACCTCTGCACCCCACCCTGCCCTCCTGCCCTAATTTTTGTTGTCCATCTCTTTGAAATCCGGTACTCACGTGGGAGCGAAGAATGGTGAGTGATGTGCAACAAGTGCCGGCGCCATGGAAACCACTATTTTCCTCTCAAAATATTCCTTTCTGGCCCTTTTGAGGAGCTGTCACTGTGCAAAGCGAGCATCACACGACCCCAGGCCCGGCCGTGACAAAGCCTATTTTCTGCCTTGTACTTGATTGATTAAAGAACGTTTTAGCAAAACCATGTAACGAGACAAAAAAAGTGACACATGGAAGAAAGGGCCAGGGATGAGCTTCTATCACACTGTTTCCCCGGTAATATGAAAAAAGAGAAGAGGGTCGGGAGGGGGAGTCGAGGTCAGTGAGAGCATGAAAGGCGACCACAATTGCGATTAAGATGATCAGGAGAAAAGGCAAAGACGTTTGGGAAGTGAGCTCATCTCGTGGCCGACATGAAATCAAAACTGACCCTATTTACTTTTAAATACATGTTCCTGGCCTTTAGTGTTCACTATTTAATACATATTTTTTTAAGAAAAAAAGAATCTGGGACCCTAATAAAAAAGTACTATGATGAGAGAATATACAGTATTTATCAACTTTTAACTTAAACTAAAATCATAAAAAAAAGGATTTTTGTTACTTGAAATCAAATAAACGTTAACTGAAATAAAATAATATAAAGTTTCTGAGGCAACATTTCTAATTTTCATTTAGTTTAACTTGATGCACAAAAATAACACACTAAAACGGAAATAAAAATTTATAAAAACTTTAAAAAAAAAATAAAAAATTTAGAGACATATTTAAAAATGACAAAAACACAACAGAATTACTAAAAACTTTAACATTAAAAAAGTATATGAAAATCTCAATGATACTAAAGGAACATAGGTATTTAATAAATAATCGCGATTAATTTCAGAAAAATGTGTGATTAATTAGTAAAAAAAATGTAATCGATTGACAGCACTATTTATATCTTTATCTCTTTTTTATAATACTAGGAAAACTGTGTCTGTGTAAATAAATAAAATATTAAATATAATTTAATACAAATATTTATATAAAATATAAGTGCATAAATAAAAAATTTAATTAATTAATTAATTAATTAAATCAGAAATCACAAGCCAGTCACAATCAGAATGGCCATACAGATGGTGTAGTTCACGCACAAACCAGTAGGGGCTGACGAACTAAATCACTTCCTCCAAACTCAATCCTGATATGGAGCGATGAAATTAATTCCCAATAGATAAAATATCCTGTTACACTCAAAAATGCGTAAGAGGGAAAATGGGTAGCGAACTGCATTTCATGTTGACTTTAATATGATTTTTAATCTCGCTGAGAGCAATTTGTTATACTTACGCCTCGAGAGTTCATACATCACCCCGTTACGGAACTTTTTTCATTTCCACCGAGAACCTCCCTGGCACATTTGATTAGCTATGTTACCATAACTACCCACCTTCACTCTGATTCATGATCTCTGCTTCACCGCTATCAATGCCAGCGCATAATCTCCACTTATTCCCAGTCTTGGTTAGAGAAATGCTTTTAGCATTATCTTTCATCTACACATCTGTATAACCTGCTTGTGTGACTCGAGTAAAGCAAGAGATCAATATGCTACACAGAGCACATTTCATGTATCTTGTTGGCCTATATGACAGGCCATTTAATATGAAGTGAGGCGGATCCAGCGGACCAGATCTGAGCCCGAGTCGGGCTACAACATTTATTCATCTCCAGAAACAAGTCAATACAACCAGTTCATCAGCACCCAATGGCTTTCATCCGCTCACACATTTCTTTTGTGGATCATTATGGTTTGAAAAACAACAAAAGGTGGGGGAAAAATGAAAATATTTACCTTAAAAACAACTCCGATTGTAAATGGTCTTTATTAGCTGGTATGAAACAAACATGCACATGTAGTGTTTCATCCCAGCTGCCTTTATTCGGATGAAAAAGGGGATATTTACCAAGCGTGTGGAAGGGGGTGTGCTTTGGCATCATGAGTCTTGGCAGGAGAAAATTAGTATTCCAGATCTGGCCAATCTGGGCTCAAAAAAGAGCCTTAGCAAATCCCCATGGTGGAGGTGTCAGGCGCAAAATGACAAAAATCTGCTCCTTGACAGGGAGTCATTTATATTTTAGCTCCGTTCCATTATCTTAACGAATCCATCATCAGCCAATGCAATATTAACAGCAGAAAATCAACTCATTAGATCCAGGGGGATTTAATCAAGATTGCAATCATGTATGCGGTTCCTGGAGAGTTTGATTTTTTTTTTTTTTTGGTCCTTTCCACATAATTGGCGCATCTCAGATCTTAATAAATTATTCTCTGTCTCAGACTGATGCCATTTTTTCCCTCCCTCTCACGCCAGGCTCACTCCGGCTCTGACTATAATATTTACAATAAACATTATTATGTCATGGGCACACTGTTTAAATGGCCTTTAGCTAACTCTGAGAGGTAATTGGCTTTTCCATTTCTCTCTCGTTTTCTTCTTAATTGCCAGATGATATTGCTAACTGTCTCCCAAGGAAAGAGAAAAAGCGTTTTGGTGGGGCTGTGGTATTTTGCCTTTGAAAGTCTTCTGCTTAAGATAGTGAGCAACTCTTTGAATTGTTAATATACACAAATATTAGAATGTCAGGTCATCGTTTTAAACACCAGCACCAGAAAAGCTTAATGGTGTAAAGATGGACTGAGTAATATATTTTTATGTCTATGTTTTAGGTCTATGTTTCACTATGTCTATGTTTCTTCAGACTTAAAGGGATAGTTCACCCAAAAATGAATGTTTATCTGCTTACCCCCAGGGCATCCAAGATGTAGGTGACTTTGTTTCTTCAGTAGAACACAAACGAATATTTTTAACACAAACCGTTGCAGTCTGTCAGTCTTATAATGGAGCTGAATGGGAATCACAGCTTTGAGAGTAAAAAAAAACATACACAAACAAAACCAAATTAAACCCTGCGGCTACATTGATGTGTAAAGACACAAAACGATCGGTCTGTGCAAGAAACTGAACAGTATTTATATCGTTTTTTACCTCTTATTCACGCAGTGTCCGAACTGTTCGAACTGTCCTGAGCGGCGGCGCGTCCTCCTGAGCGCATTCTCAACAGCAGGCGTGTGACGCGTCTTCTTCTTCTTCTTGCTTTATGGTGGATTGCAGACTTATAAGTGCATTAAAGTGAATCAGAGGTAAAAAACTATATAAATACTGTTCAGTTTCTTGCACAGACCGATCGTCTTTACACATCAATGTATCGTCACGAGCCACAGGGTTTAATTTGGTTTTGTTTGTGTATGTTTTTTTTTTAGTCTCAAAGCTGTGATTCCCATTCACCTCAATTATAAGACTGACAGACTGCAACGGTTTGTGTTAAAAATATTCATTTGTGTTCTACTGAAGAAACAAAGTCACCTACATCTTGGATGCCCTGGGGGTAAGCAGATAAACTTAATAAAAAATTTTGGGTGAACTATCCCTTTAATACTGACAACTATCGGATGCAGTATCAAAAAATGTGTCCATTTACATATGACACTGCAGAAATATCCTATTCACATATGTATTTGAAACCCATAAAATAATGTATCCAACAAAAATGTCAGATAATAGAAAGGTTAGCGAGATAAATGGAAAAGTATGAAAGTCTCACTATGTGAGCATCTTGGCAAACGTCCCTGGGCAGCTGTTCTAGTCATGTACAGAACCTATTTACTTCATTGAGGAAAAAAACTTAATCTCTTAAGAGTGAACATTATGCTTCAATAACATGTCCAACCAACAATGATATCATAAACTGTGCTTCTTTAGCCCAAACTATGCTTAAAAAAATAAATAAAAAAACAGACAATTGTCTCTTTCATGGCAGTAGCCTATTCCAATGTTTATTAACCATACTGCAATGTCTCAAATTCATTTTTTTTTTCAATGGAACCCCACTTTTGCTTCAGAGTAAATAAATACATCATTGTAAGATTAAGCTTAAAGAAACAAACATTTCATAACAAAAAGCAAAAATGTGAGGAAAAAAGAAGAAACTGTGAGTTATTGCAAGTAAACCGAATTTAAATCCCAATAATGGGAATTAGTTACAAAAATAAAGTCACAGTTATTCTAGATACTTTATTTCATCAATAATACTGATAAAAGTCTAAAAGAAAATACTAAAAGCTACACATGACCTCATTACTTTGCATGTAAGTGGTGTCCAGTTATCAACTTTTTTTTAATTTAAATGTAGAAATGTTTAGAAAAAAGCCAGATGATAATAAGAAACAACCATTATGTGAAATGAAAAGTACTATTCACCTCTACTTACTGAATTATATGAAACAGGACACCATACAAGAATATATTCTTTGAGTTGAAGTACCATTTCATTTAATAAATGATCAAAACAAACAGTATAGTCAAACCCAAGTTAAATAAGAGTCCTGTAACGTGCCCGGGCCTGGCCTGTTGCCACGGCTACACACAGCCAACAGACACAAATATGAAAGCATTCACATAAACACAGTCAGAGGAAGGAAATACATGGATCACTCAACAAGAATATCAAACAAAGTTCATCCCAAAGTCTTCGACAAAATCTGCCTATGAACATGGTAAATATCTGAAAATTCAAAAATGAATTCAGTCAAATTGTATCCCACAGAGGCCTCTCTCCACCTCTCTCCAGCAGCGCTATCTTGCCCGGATTAACACACAACATGTCCTACAAGATCCAGAAGCATAAAAACTGGGGAAGAGCCTTCTAATCTGCCAATGGAACAAAGCCTTTTAGTACAAGTCTTACCCTGACCTTGTCACTACCAGTTAAACTCACTGTCTGTTCTGCAATATAAAGCCCTGGCCATCTCGCTGTGTCTCCACGCCTCCTCCTGCTTCCTGTGGCCACCCTCTGCCTGTAGAGAGCAGCACAGAAAGCCCGGCTAATCCGTGTGTCACTCCGAGATGGTCAGCGCTAAATCCTTCACCTCAGTAAACCAATCTCTGTGTTTTTTATCTAGATTTATTAGATTATAAGCCCTTCCTGGCTCTGCCTGGGTCAGTGCGACACATATACAGTGATGGCACTCAGCTCGCTGTGACAAGAGCCAATAGCACCTCAAGTACTTGATTTTTTTTTTTTACATATCTATTTTTAAACAAAGCATTCCAGTATCAATTAAAATACTGTAGTAGCTCACCATTTTTTTTTATTTATGAATAATAAAAAATAAATTATGCTACCTAATGTGTTTTAAGGATGTAAATAAATTATCTCTATATGCATAAAAACAATGGCTTCATGATTATATCACGTGTGCATCTTGTTAATCAGATTCATCAGTGCTGCTGTTATTTGTTTATAAGGCCTTATGCATTTAAATACATTTGCTAAATCCTAGCATCCAATAAGCAGAGTTGCCCTATAAAGTGATCAGAGTTAAATGCCTCCCTGCTTGCCAGAGTTAAAAATAAAGTCTAATTCTAAGATACTTTTTCAGGCTGTTTAGTTGTTTGCATGTCTGCACACACTGCAAGACGCAGGAAATACTAGGAAAAGAGGAAAATGCCAGTTTAATTTATCTAAATTGGGCCTTTTAGGTTGAATTTAATCTCACCTTGCCACACTTTGTGATAATGAAGCAAATATTTTCAGAAACTGCATTAGTTAATGTGAGCTGGCAGTGAATAAGACAAACTGGAATGGGTTCATATGACTTATGAAGACAGGACTGACTGGATCCAGAGGTGTCTTTCTCCACCAATGTTGCTGTCAGTGCCAAAAGTCTGGGTTCCAAAAGCATGTTGAAATACTACTGAAAAGAATCTTCACACTCATGTAAACTTAATCAACTGTTAGTCTTTGTTTTGTTTTTTAATTTAAAAGGAGTTCCCGGGCTGAGACTGTCTCTGTAGACTATGGCTACTGTATGTTCAAAATGTAATTGAATATGCATATAAAAAAATTAATAAATTGCCAAAAAAAAAAAAAAAACATATGAATATAACTCTTATTAAAATAGTATGCTACTCCAAACATAGCCAGAATTCCCAGTGCTCTTGTCCAAGAGTGTTTGTCTAAGAGTGAAAGTAAGAGAAAGAAAAGACACATATGTATTCTGCACTTCAGCGCATGGTAACAGATTTGTGTGTCCATATCTGTTTGTGTGTGAGAACAACAGCATCCAACACACTGCAGCCTGACCGTGTGTAGCCGCTGGCTGACAGGAAGAGGTGAGGGAGATCTGACAGCAGTGTCTGCTCCCTGTACATGTTAGCTTAGTCCTGAAAGCGAGAGCCTACTCTTGGGTCCTCCCCTCTGGGCAGGAATGGGACCCTACATATCACTTCCCATTCCCCATCACTGCTTCAACCAGTTCATGTCACCCCTGCTCAGAGGGGAAAAAAACACCTAAAACCAAACAAAGCTGGTCTGCAGATATCCAAGCTTTATGAAGTGGATCTAGTTTAGAGTAGTTTTAAGTCACATACCATCTTGGCCAGTTTGTGACATCAACTAGACCAGTTCAAACCAGCTAAGCCACACAAAAAAAAACACACACATATCCCCATGTATCTTTGGCTATGTTCACAGGGTAAGTGTTTGGAATTGACAACGGTGCTTTCTAACAGGTGTGACCCAAAACATTTTCATACAACAGAAAGAATAACAAAGTCAAGCTCCTTTTCTAAGTAAACTAAATTATAACTAAAGCAAATATCAAAGATATCTTATATAAAGATTATCATAATTGACGCAACCCTATTTAACAAACTTGCCCCAAACGTGACGCAAGTTCATTCATCCTGATGAATCGCTGTTGGATTGACAGAGCATGTAATGTGTTTTTGTCAGTAGTATGTAATGAAAAATAAATGGATTAAATATGTTACCAATTTAAAAAAAATTTTAAAGAGTTTTTGTTTAATAAAATTATGGGCAATTAGTAGATTAGTGGAAAAATACTGTGACATGTCATTAAAAAAATCAGTGTAAACACACCTATTAATTACTGAAATTAACTCATCATTACGCAATGACATTGTTTTTTTTTCTTTCAAATATGTATTCCTTAAAGTATTTAAAAAATCATTATTGGAACCGTTAAAAAACAAAATAGTTAAATTCTTAACAATTCCAATCCCGAGTTCTTATTCCAGAGAATGTGTGAGTTATGGAATGCATCTGTCTGAACTGTGTGAGATCAGAAACGTATTTAGAACTCCAAACAGTGTATGTGTGAACAGCCATAAAGAACCAGGACACCCTGTTGTTTACAATGACTCCTGCTTCACAACATACAGGCGTTAGGAAGGGTGACCCATGTTCACTCAACACTCGCTGAATGTGCCTGGCATAGACTATTTATTTCCAAATCAGGACCTAGTCAGCTTTGTGAGAAAATCCATGTCTGTCCCGACAGCACTTTTGTCTCTTTTATGTAAGTGGGAGATATTTCAACCGGCTATCGGTTTACCTTATACGTGCTGGTATATGCAGGAAAGGTGCCCATGTAGGGTCAGTGACTCTTCTACGAACGTCCCTCTGAATCAACACTGCCTGT
Source organism: Sinocyclocheilus grahami (assembly GCF_001515645.1). Lineage (NCBI taxonomy): Eukaryota > Metazoa > Chordata > Actinopteri > Cypriniformes > Cyprinidae > Sinocyclocheilus > Sinocyclocheilus grahami. Next base: position 1,136,349 of record NW_015505262.1, on the reverse strand, counting down.
CTAGGGCCATTTGTTTTGCTCTGTACCCTCTCTTTCTCTCCCTCTGGATGGAAAATATGGCGTGCTCTTCAGAGTGGAATGTAGTGCTGAGTTGCATGTCTGAGAAGGCTTGATAAAATGCCCACAAGTAACACAACCCTTGGTGGCACTTTGAGAATCAGCAGCGGTTGGCGTTGGTAAGAGATTTGGCTGAGCGTACGCATATTTTCAGCGCTCAGTCATATCTACTGACAACAAAAATCAATCCGGTAGCAGAAAGCCATCAGTTTAGTTGACTGTGGAAAGGTTAAGCACTAAAACATCAACAAAAAGCCTCAAACGCTTATCGAAAACTTCAGAATGAGTCTGGCTAGAGACAATATAAGGGAGAGAAGACCATTTGTATGATGCCTACATAGAAAATAGCTGCATGGGGCATTTTCAAGATGGCCGCCACATAGCTAATATAAACGGCACTTTTGCTTCCATAGTCAGATTTTTAGAGGTTTCGATTTTTTCAAATTAAATCTTATTCCACCCAAGACCACCCACTTAGACAGGAAGAGATTATATGACATAGAAAGTGACCGACCAGTGTTAATTTTTTGTTTTTACATAGGGTCAGGGTCATTCAAAATAATTTATTTGTTAAGTTTTTATTTATTTTATTCATTAAATTTTTTGAAAGAAATTAATGATTTTATTTAGCAAGGATGAATTAAATTGATCAAAAGCACAGTAAAGACTTAAAAATATTTCTATTTGGGGGGGGGGGGATATCACTGTCTCTACAAATATATTAAGCAGTACAACTGTTAACAGCATTGATAATAATAAGATATTATTCCAAATCAGCATATTATAATTTCTCTAGAATCATGCGACACTGAAAACTGGATTAATGGCTGCTGAAAATTCAGCTTTGCTATCACAAGAATAAATCACATTTTAAAATATATAAAAATAGAAATTGTACTTTTGATTTTACTTTTGATCAAATACAGATTAAATAATAGCGGTAATATATCTCACACCTAGTTAACTTAGTATTTAGTGCCTCAAAAGAAAACACTGAGCATCTTATAAAGTTCTGATGCCACTAATCTGGCAAACATCAGCAAATCCAGTGATTAGCTCTGCCTCATAAGTGCTCACTGTGTGAGTCTGCTACTTTGTAAACACATCTGGAAGTCGCATAAAGTCAGCCAATCAGATTTGAACTAGCGATTTTCAGATATAGTCTTGTCAGTTTTGTGTGCAATATGCATCAGACGGACCGTGAACGGATAGCGGGTATACAGTCTGAGACTATAAGGCCATGTCCACACGTACACGGGTATTTTTATAAACAGAGTTTTTCCTTCTTCCGTTTTTAAAAAAGTCTCCTTCCACATGAAAATGCAAGCGCATGCTATGAAGCACTGTCAAGAGCATGCCAAACCAACAGGTGGCGATATAATCTTAACCGGAAGGCCCTGTTGGCCAAAAACTCCCATTTCGCTGACTACACGATAACACTGCAAACAGAGTTTTTGAAAATCTTCACCCTGGCAGGCGTTTTCAAAAATGTTCTGATTAGTCAACATGGCCTTCCGGTTAAGATTATATCGCCACCTGTTGGTTTGGCATGCTCTAGACAGTGCTTCATAGCATGCATTTGCGTTTTCATGTGGACAGAGATTTTTTTTTAAACGGAAGAAGGAAAAACTCAGTTTATAAAAATACCCATGTACATGTGGACATGGCCTGAGTCTGGATGGTTTCTCCACTGAAGTGTTCCTCACATGCACAACGACTGAAATCAACACAATCCGCCAGAATGAAACATTGAGAAGCGACTTCTTTGGAAAACAGGAGCATTATTATCTCCAGCGAGCGGATGGGGAGGCAAACAGCTGTTTAAATGTGAGGGAGACCGGAGGAGGTTAAAAGGAGTCAATGGAGGCTAAAGAGACAGCAGGTCTAGCGATGACAAAAAGAGTGGCCAGGGACTGCAGATCAGGACTTCTGGAAACCACATCAAACAGGCTATGGAGAACAGCCAAGAAGAACACACACCAACAGTTGTGGAGCGAGAGAGGGAGTGAGAATCAGGGAGGGAAAAATGAAGGGAGAAGGAGGAAACGGAGAGGCGGCAGGCAGTAGTTAAGGGAAACACAAACGACCGATGCTTCACTGGCTCAATCAATCTGGCGCACCAATCAATCGTTCAGCAGCCATACACTCCAGCCTATCAGAGGCTGGCCACTCACTCAGATGAGCACCTGACTAATACCCAGTACGATGTCACTTCTATATTTGTATCCCACTAATCTGCTCTCCGGGCTCCAATCTTTTCCACTTTCTTGCAAATATATCACTAGACTGAAAGGCCGGTGCCAGATCCTAAGTGCCTCACCCCTTTAAATTAAACCGTGGCATTTCAGATAAAGCCCCTAAATTCCTTATCTCAGCGCTCTGAAGAGTCTTTAAAGGCAGAGTGTCACTTTTCCTAAAACAGAGGCCGTGATGCACATGCCGCCCCCTGCCTCCCTTTCCTCCATTTAGAAGAGAAAATCTTGACAAAAATAGAACAAAATTCAAGTAAGGTGCATTACGAAATAGACAGCTATCTCTCCACAAGTGCGACCAAGAGAGCTCTTGTCTGAGAGCCAACAAAATACCAAACACCTTGGCAAACACACTGGACAAATGATTTTGGGCTCTAAGTTTGTTTTTCCTTTTAGCCACCAAAAATACAATATATTAAATTACGACCTGCTTGTTCTCTCCAAAGGAAAAGTGTAGTGCTCAAAGATTGCTCTTTCTTTGCTCTTTCAAGAGATACAAAGCCGATCTTAGTCTTTCTCCCAAAATAGAATCAAATGAGACAACTTTCATACAGCAATATTAGTTTAGATAATCCCCTCAAAAGTATCTGATGAGAAACATTTGAGTTCATATCTCTGACTTTTGATTGTAGACTTTGATATCTGAGCAAATCTGAGCACAGTTTGTGACATTGTTGAGATTGTCACTGAAAGTCTAGCGGAGATACAACAGGAGTTTACAGCAGGATACAAATCTGTCTAATAGAAACCATTGAGATATTAAAGTTCTAATTTGTGATTTTTATTTCATATGTGTTTAAACCTGAAGCTAAAAAATTATCTTTCAAACTTCTCTCTTATAAACAACAGCTTCTGTTTTCAGTCCATCTCATATCCAGGCTTCTAGCTCACAGTGTAACAGCCGTAAGTAGATGTTACTCTGTTCTTGCTACAGGTCCACAGTAACACCAGTGTGTCGATATATTTCTCATTAACTTGCTTTCTGCTGGAGATTCATTACCTAATATGGGACCAGAAGCATTTGGAGATCTTTTGACTATGTGTGATAATGTGCTCTCTTCGTCTCTGTCTTTCTTTCTCTCTGCCCCCTACAGATCCCGGTATATTTTCCTGCAACAACAAAGTAGTACATAGTGTTAAAATGCTGACATTGAACCCACTGGAAAGAGTCTAATAAACAATATTCATCACAAACAGAAGGGACAAAACAATTAGAGTAGCAAATATTAAAAAAATATATATACAAATAATTTTCATAATCAGGAAATTTTGTTTCTCAGAATATTTAAACATGCTTAAAAACAATATTATATTATATTAAAGAAGTTTTTTTTATCTAAGCATAGACCTCACATAGAAAATGAGGTGCTAAACTCATGATTTATGCTTAAGAGGTTTACAGTGGTTTTATTTATCAAGGGTGGAATTTTAATGCCCTTTCTTTAGTTTCTAATCTCATTTTGATACGATGTGACTTCCTTAACCCACCCAGTCCATTGTTTTTCCCCTTTTTTCATGAATGAGGTCAAAACCGACTGTTCCTTTTTAGAAGGTCAAAAAACATAATAGGAGAAAAGCACTCTGGACCAAAGGTAGTCCCACGCAGCACTAACCAGAGAAACAAATTAACCCCTTAGATGGGTCCGAGCATTGGCATTCTCCAAATCCCCACGCTTTGAAGAACTGCATGGCCGACGCTCTTGTAGCACTGTCTGTGTTTAGCTTCAGCCTCTGGTGTTTATTTATCAGTGCTTTTATCTATGCTAGAGGACTGCCTGATTATTTAGACAAGTCGCTGGAGTATTTTCAGGGCCAGAGGAGTGAGATCTCTAGTGCACAGCTCTAAGCAGGCAGTTTGCTTAATGCTTGACCTTTCACCTCTCAGGGGTAATAATACCTCTATATCTTGCCTCACACACATACAGCTGCAAAGCATGAACAACTATCCAGATTATATACACACATACTCATATGTGGCGCTGACTATGGAGGGATCTTTCAGCTAAGCCAACACTACACATACATACACTACCGTTCATTTTTGAAAGATGCTCACCAAAGCTGCATTTAATTGATCAAAAACGAAGTAAATAACAGTAATATTGTGAAATATTATTACAATTTAAATAGCTGATTTTATTATAATATATTTTTATTTAATATATTTATTTTTGTTTATTCCTGTGATGGCAAAGCTGAATTTTCAGCAGCCATTACTCCAGTCTTCAGTGTCACATGATTTGGTGCTCAAACAACATTTCTTATTATAACATTTCTTATTCAGCATATTATGTTGAAAACAGTCATGCTATATACATGGACCACTTTTTGCACAGTTTGCAATTACATTTTAAAAATGTTATATGTGCCACTAGTGTGACCAAATGTAAAAAGCAAAAAAAAAACAAATTGTCATTGGTCAACAAAACAGATAGTCCCGCCCCAAATCCACACCATTGGTTACAATGAAATCCGTTACAAAACTCTGTAAAAGTTCTGTCATTTCTGGTTGAACTAGAAATTGAACTTAGATTTTAAAGTTGAAAAGTTTTTACAGTGCACTGAGTACAGTGAGTACTGAGGCTTAAATGAAACCTACCCATTACTAACCTCTAAACCAGTTATTTTTTTCCTCCAAAGGTTAGTTCCATTCTTTTCCAATCAGAAGAAACACTCCCTGACCCTTATTGAGAAATTCTGTTTTCCTTTCCATTTTTCCTTGAGATTTTGAAAAGGAAGCAGATAAATTTAGCCTTGTGTCCTGGTCGCAATTTCCTGCTTTGTCAATTTTTTTCCATTTTTAACAAAACAGCTAGTCCGCTCATATTTTCCCCCTCCTATTTAAACTTCACACCCAACACACACTAATAAGCCAAAAAGCAACATACAGCAACTGCACAAAGAGCTCTCCTAACAGAAAAGGCAGGCTTAAAATAGAATAAAAATGCTGTTATCCAGCTGTCCCCTTTAAATCACTCACAGCCACTGCGACCGCTTCAACAGAGACCTCAACCCGCCATTGCTTTTCTCAAGCTCAACAACTGAGATATCCATAAGCAGAATGCGTTTTTAAACTCTTTTCAGTATGCTCCCCTCTTCCTGACAGCGCACTGACTAGTGCCGTGCATTCCACTGCCAGTACAGACAGACCCTAACCCCAGACCCGAACACAGAGAGAGTGTAAAACAGTCCCAGAATTCATGCAGCAGTGAGTGGGACATACTCACATACAGGAAAAACACTCGTGCATTACACCCCTGATCGCACCAACTGAAAGACAGGGACAGACGGCGCGCTTGGCAAAACATATAACACTGAGCTTAACAGTTCTCAGGTTTTCTACTTTATGTAAATTTAGACGCGTTTGAAGGTTTCAAATATACCGTCTGCCAAAGCGATTACTTTTAACATTGGCAAGCCCCAGCGCAGTTTCTATGAAGCATTCTTTAACACTTCCCTTCTTAACAGCCATGTGCTCTAACGCAAAGTGCAGCTCCGGCCACAGCACAGAGGGGAGCATAAATTATCACTGATATTTAACGTGCTGCCTGGGAGGAGACGCATTTCAAACCAGCTGCCAAAATTAGTGGCATTTAGCTGTTTTGTAAATTGATCATGTGGGGCCTGATGCTGCCAGTAACAAACAACTAGATTTGTTTGAAGAAAGAAATAAGAAACTAAATTTGTTGAAAAATCACACACAGAGTTACATATATACATATGCATACATGTACCTGGTATTCCCTACATTATGAGAACCAAATGTCCCCACGAATGTAGTAATACCAGTAAATTTTAACATTGTGGGGACATTTGCTTGGTCCCCATGAGGAAAACAGCTTATAAGTCATACAGAAGGAAGTGTTTTGAAAATCTAAAATAGCAGAAAGTTTTCTGTGAGGGGTAGGTTTAGGAGAAGGGGAATACAGTTTGGATATAAAAACCATTACGTCTATGGCAGTGGTTCCCAAAGCTGTCCAGGAGGCCCCCTGCCCTGCACCTTTTGTATGTCTCCCTTATCTAACACACCTGATTCCACTCATCAGCTCTTTAGTAGAGACTGCAAGAACTAAATTGGGTGTGTCTGATTAGGGAGACATACAAAATGTGCAGGGCAGGGGGTCCTCCAGGACAGGTTTGGGAACCACTGGTCTATGGAATGTCACGACAAAAAATGGTAACCAGTGTGTGTGTGTGTGTGTGTGTGTGTGTGTGTGTGTGTGTGTAAAAATGGGCTTCATTTTCTTCAACAAAATGGTGAAATGTAATCTGAAAATAATTCTGTAAAATTCATCTTGATATGAAAAAAGTTTTCTGATCATCATAAACCACACTTTAACTGAAATTAACTTTAAAAGTATTTTAAAAGTTAATCTTTAGAAATTAATCTTTAAAAGAAAGAAAGAAAGAAAG